>NC_037672.1:57780715-58145715 GCF_003255815.1 Theropithecus gelada
CCATACTGTTTTCCATAATGGTTGAACTAGTTTACAATCCCACCAACAGTGTAAAAGTGTTCCTATTTCTCCACATCCTCTCCAGCACCTGTTGTTTCCTGACTTTTTAATGATCGCCATTCTAACTGGTGTGAGATGGTATCTCATTGTGGTTTTGATTTGCATTTCTCTGATGGCCAGTGATGATGAGCATTTTTTCATATGTCTGTTGGCTGTATGAATGTCTTCTTTTGAGAAATGTCTGTTCATATCCTTTGCCCACTTTTTGATGGGGTTGTTTGTTTTTTTCTTGTAAATTTGTTTGAGTTCTTTGTAGGTTCTGGATATTAGCCACTACTCATCTGACAAAGGGTTATAATATATCTTAAGGAAAAAAATTACATTATAAAACAGGATACTTTTCAAATAAAAACAATATGCAAAGAACAAAACTTGAGGAAGAATAATAAGAGATTTTTACTTTTTTCTATTATACTCTAAGTTCTGGGATACATGTGCAGAACGTGCAGGTTTGTATCATAGGTATACATGTGCCATGGTGGTTTGCTGCACCCATCAACCCATCATCTACATTGGGTATTTCTCCTAATGTTATCCCTCCCCTAGCCCCACACCCCTCGACAGGCCCCAGTGTGTGATGTTCCCCTCCCTGTGTCCGTGTGTTCTCATTTGTTCAGCTCCCACTTATGACTAAGAACATGCAGTGTTTGGTTTTCTGTTCCTGCGTTAGTTTGCTGAGAATTATGGTTTCCAGCTTCATCCATGTCCCTATGAAGGACATGAACTCATCCCTTTTTATGGCTGCATAGTATTCCATGGTGTATATGTGCCACATTTTCTTTATCCAGTCTATAATTCATGGTCATCTGGGTTGGTTCCATGTCTTTGTTATTGTGAACAGTGCTGCAATAAACATACATGTGCATGTATCGTTATAATAGAATGATTTACAATCCTTTGGGTATATACCCGGTAATGGGATTGCTGGGTCAGATGGTATTTCTGGTTCTAGATCCTTGAGGAATCGCCACACTGTCTTCCACAATGGTTGAACTAATTTACACTCCCACTAACAGTGTAAAAGCATTCCTATTTCCCCACATCCTCTCCAGCATCTGTTATTTCCTGACTTTTTAATGACTCATTCTAACTGGCATGAGATGGTATCTCCTTGTGGTTTTGATTTGCATCTTTCTAATGGCCAGTGATGATGAGCTTTTTTTCATATGTTTGTTGGCTGCATAAATGTCTTCTTTTGAGAAAAAAAGCAGGGGTTGCTATCCTAGTCTCTGATAAAACTGACTTTAAACCAACAAAGATCAAAAAAGACAAAGAAGGGCATTAAATAATGGTAAAGGGATCAATGCAACATGAAGAGCTAACTATCCTAAAGATCTATGCATCCAATACAGGAGTACCCAGATTCATAAAGCAAGTGCTTAGAGCCCTACAAAGAGACTTAGACTCCCACACAATAATAATGGGAGACTTTAACATCCCATCCAATTGATTAATTAATCAATTAATATTGATTAATTTTGATCAATATTAGAGAGATCAAAAAGACAGAAAATTATCAAGGATATTCAGAACTTGAACTCAACTCTGGACCAAGCAGACCTAATAGACATTTATGAACTCTCCACCACAAACCAACAGAACATACATTCTTCTCAACACATTGCACTCTTTCTAAAACTGACCATGTAATTGGAAGTAAAACACTCCTCAGCAAATGCAAAAACTGGAAATCATAACAAACAGACTCTCAGATCACAGTGCAATCAAATAAGAACTCAGGATTAGGAAACTCACTCAAGGCTGGGCTGTTATCTGGCCTTGTATGGCTCACTCCTGTAATCCCGGCACTTTGGGATACCAAGGCGGGTGAAATCCTGAGGTTGGGAGTTCAAGATCAGCCTGGCTAACATGATGAAACCCCGTTTCTACTAAATATACAAAATTAGCTGGGTGTAGTGGCAGGTGCCTGTAATCCCAGCTACTCAGGAGGCTGAGGAGGCTGAAGCAGGAGAATCACTTGAACCTGGGAAGCAGAGGTTGCTGTGAGCCAGGATCGCACCACTGCACTCCAGCTTGGGCAACGGAGTGAGACTCTGTCTCCAAAAAAAAAAAAAAAAAAGAAAGAAAGAAAAGAAAAGAAAAAGAAAAAGAAAAGAAAAAAAAGAAACTCACTCAAAACCACACAACAACATGGAAACTGAAAAACCTGCTCCTGAATGACTGCTGGGTAAATAACGAAATTGAGGCAGAAATAAATAAGTTCTTTGAAACCTGAGAACAAAGACACAACATTAACAGAATCTCTGGGACACAGCTAAAGCAGTGTTTAGAGGGAAATTTATAGCACTAAATGCCCACAGGAGAAAGTGGGAAAGATCTAAAATCGACACCCTAACATCACAATTAAAAGAACTAGAGAAGTTAGAGTAAACAAATCAAAAGCTAGCAGAAGGCAAGAAATAACTAAGATCAGAGCAGAACTGAAGGAGACAGAGACATGAAAACCCTTAAAAAAATCAATGAATCCAGGAGCTAGTTTTTTGAAAAGATTAACAAAATAGATAGACTGCTAGCCAGACTAATAAAGAAGAAAAGAGAGAATTAAATAGACACAATAAAAAATAATAAAGGGGATATCACCACTGATCCCACAGAAATAGAAACTACCATAAGAAAAGATTATAAACACCTCTATGCAAATAAACTAGAAAATCTAGAAGAAATGGATAAATTCCTGGGCACATACAGCCTCCCAAGACTAAACCAGGAAGAAGTCAAATCCCTGAATAGGCCAATAACAAGTTCTGAAGTTGAGACAGTAATTAATAGCCTACCAAACAAAAAAAGCCCAGGACCAGACAGATTCATGCCAAATTCTACCAGAGGTACAAAGAGTAGCTGGTACCATTCCTTCTGAAACTATTCCAAACAACAGAAAACGAGGACTCCTCCCTACTCATTTTATGAGACCAGCATCATTCTGATACAAAAACCTGGCAGAGACACAACAACAAAAGAAAATTTCAGGCCAATATCCTTGATGAACATCGATGTGAAAATCCTCAATAAAATACTGGCAAACCGATTCCAGCAGCACATCAAAAAGCTTATCCACCAAGATAAAACTGGGATGCAAGGCTGGTTCAACATATGCAAATCGATAAATGTAATCCATCACATAAACAGAACCAATGACAAGAACCACATAATTATCTCAATAGATGCAGAAAAGGCCTTCGATAAAATTCAACACCCTTCATGCTAAAAACTCTCAATAAACTAGGTATCAATAAAATGTATCTCAAAATAATAAGAGCTGTTTATGACAAACCCACAGCCAGTATCATACTGAAAGGACAAAAGCTTGAAGCATTCCCTTTGAAAACCAGCACAAGACAAGGATGCCCTCTCTCATCACTCCTATTCAACATAGTATTGGAAGTTCTTGCCAGAGATGTTTTACATTCTATAGTCTGTCTCTGTAAAGATTACATTTTTAACATCAATTTCTTTTTGTTAGAAGTAAATACCCGTCAGAATCCAGAGTTCCTGAGTGAGTGAAATTTGTGGGATACGATGTTATAAAGAGGATATTTTTGTTGGAGGTGCTAGAAGTCGATGCAATAGTTCCACTCGAGTCACTGACCAAGTGCTGAGTTGTACATGAACAGGGAGAGACTCCACGAGTCTTAGAAGTGAATGGCTAACACAAGAAAGAAAAAGGGAAAGAGATTCTGGATGTTGTGCAGAGCTGGAAAATGTTAAGCTTCAGCCAAGGCTGAGGAAAAAGGCCTTGGTGAATACCTCAAGCATTTAGTTGAGACCCCAGAAAGGCCACACTTTAAACAAGGAGCACACACTAAAATAACAGATCCTAGGATTAATGACTCAAATGAAATAAAGCCATCCTAAAAATCATAAAACCAAGCCTCATATGATGAACAGAATCCACTAGTAATTTAACTGCCTACTACAGCAAATCTCAATATCCTTTAAACAAGTCCAGTCTCCCTCAACATAACACTTTCAATATCCTATATTCAATCAAAACTTACAAACTTGTGAAGGAATGGGAAAATGTAAGCTACATCATAAATAGACCATATGATGATTTAAATGTTGAAATTAGCAGACAAGGACTTTAAAAAAGTTATTATAAATATGTGCAAGGAGTTAAAGGAAAAGATGAATATAATGAGTTAAGAGGTAAAAAATTCTCAGCACAGAAGTAGAAACTATTTAAAAACTCAAAATCCAAGAGCTAAAGAGTACAATTCTGAATGGGAAAATCTACTGGGTAAGCTTAACAGATTAGACACAGCAAAAAGAGAGATTCAATAAAATTAGAGACAAACAAATAGAAATTCCCAAACTAAAAAACATAATAAAAGAGTGAAAAAAAATAAATGCAGCATTAATATACTGTGTGGCGCTATCAAGTGGCCTAACATACATGTAATTGGAGTCCCTGAATGAGAGGAGACAGAGTATGGAACAGAGAAAATATCTGAAGAAATTATTGCCCAAAATTTCTCAAGTTAGGTGAGAAAATGTTAGTTTTCAGACATAGAAATCTTAGTGACCTAAAAGTAGAATAAATACAGAGAAAACAATACATAGCTTAGTCATAATACAACACTAAAAACCAAAGGTTTAGTAAAAATCTTAAAAGCTACCAGAAAAGGGGGGGGGGAATCCTATATATTATACAAAGGAGAATAATGGTAAGAATGATGCCCAAGTTATTATCAGAAAAATGGCAGACAGAAGATAGTAGAATGTCACTTGTGGTTTTTTTTTTTTTTTTTTTTTGAGACGGAGTTTTTACTCCTGTTGCTCAGGCTGGAGTGCAATGGTGCGATCTCACCTCACTGCAACCTCTGCCTCCCGGGTTCAAGCGATTCTCCTGCCTCATCCTCCTGAGTAGCTGGGATTACAGGTGCCCACCACTATGCCTGGCTAATTTTTGTATTTTTTTTTTAGTAGAGATGGGTTTCCATGTTGCTCAGGCTGGTCTCAAACTCCTAACCTCAGGTGATCCACCTGCCTCGGTCTCCCAAAGTGCTGGGATTACAGGCATGAACCACCGTGCCCAGCCCCAGAAGATGGTAGAATGTCACTATTAAAATGTTGACAGAATTTAATACCAGTCAACCTAGAATTTTATATCTAGTAAAAATTTATCTTCAAATCTGAAGATGAAATAAAGACAAATAATTAGAAAAAATAGAAGAATGAAATAAAATGATTACATTTATAAGAATATCAAAAGATATCAAATACATAGAAATAAATTTAATGCAAAATTGCTACATAAAAATCTACAGATTACTTCAGTAGTAGAAAATACTACTGAAGTAATTAAATAAATCAATATATATGGAAGGTTATATCACATCATAAATCAAAATAATGTAGTACAATTGGCCCAAACCAATCTATGGATCCAACTTAATCTCAGTTGGAATTTCAGAAAATTTACCTGAGGGGTAGAGCATTGGCAAGGTGATTTCATTTTTTTTCAATTTCTTCTAAAAAGCAAACATGATACATGTGTAGAATGTACAGGTTTTTTACATAGTTATACATGTGTCATGGTGGTTTGCTGCACCTATTAATCCGTTCTCTAAGCTCCCTTCCCTCAACCCCCACACCACAACAGGCCATAATGTGTGTTATTCCCCTCTCTGTGTCCATGTGTTCTCAATGTTCAGCTCCCACTTATGAGTGAGAACATGCAGTATTTGGTTTTCTGTTGCTGTGTTAGTTTGCTGAGGACAATGGCTTTCAGCTTCATCCATGTCCCAATTTTTAGGGAAATGCAAAGAGCCATAAAAAGTCAAAACAACATTTGAGGAAAAGTTCAATTTGGAGGACTTATATTATGAGTTATCAATAATTTTCTTGTCTTTTGAGACCGAGTCTCACTCTGTCACCCAGGCTGGAGTGCAGTGGTGCAATCATAGCTGCCTGAAGTCGAGAACTCCTGGGATCAAAGGATCCTCCTGCCTCAGCCTCCTGAGTAGCTAGGACTACAGGGGTGTGCCACCACACGTGGATATTTTTATTTTTGTAGAGACGAGCTCTCACTATGTTGCACAGGCTGGTCTTGAACTCCTGACCTCAAGGGATCCTCCCACCTTGGCCTCCCAAAGTGCTGGCATTACAGGCATGAGCCCCTGTGCCCAGACATCGAGAATTATTTTAACACTACAGTCATTGAGACAGTGTAGTACTGGTGCAAAGATAGACAAATACACCAATGAACATATAATGTGATACAGAAGAAATTCGCACAATTATGGAAACTTGATATGTGATAAGGTCTACTACACAACAGTGGCTAAAGATGGTCTTTTCAATAAGTAGTTCTGGGTCAATTGGATCTCCACGTGTGAATAAATGAATCTGGAGAGACCCGTATCCAAAATTCAATTTCAAATTGGACTGAAGACCTAAATGTGAAATGTAAAACAATAAAATTTGTAGAAGTTAACAAATGATATCTTCATGAACCCTAGGTGAGCAATGATTTCTCAAACAGGACAAAACACATTAATCATAAAGACAAAAGTCTCACATGATGGACTTTATTAAGAATGTAGAGTGAAAAAGCAAAGCATACATTGGGAGAAGGTATTTGCAAAATATATTTCTGACAAATAATTCGTATATAATATATACTAAGAATTCCAAAAAATCATTAGGAATGATGGACAAATCAATTTAAAATAGGCAAAAGTCTGCAGGTCGTGGTGGCTCATGCCTACAATCCCAGCACTTTGGGAGGCCGAGGCAGGAAGATCACAAGGTCAGCAGTTCGAGACCAGCCTGACCAACATGGTGAAACCCCGTCTCTACTAAAAATACAAAAAAATTAGCTGGGCGTGGTGGTGGGCACCTGTAATTGCAGCTACTTGGGAGACTGAGGCAGGAGAATTGCTTGAAACTGGAAGGCGGAGGTTGCAGTGAGCCGAGATTGCGCCACTGCACTCTAGCCTAGGCAACAAGAGCAAAACTCCATCTCAAAAAAAAAAAAAAAAAGAAAACAAAAACCACTAAGATGTCACAGCATATTCATCAATAGCACTGCTTTAGAACAAGACAAAATATAATCTGATAATACCAACAGCTGGCAAAGTCATAGAGTAACTAGAATTGTTGGTATAACAATGTGGGGCAACTCTGGAACAACCTACGAAAGTTTAACCTAGTCATACTCTATGTTGCAGCAGTTCTACTTTTAGAAATATATTTAATAGAAACCAAAAGTACATACAAGAATGTTTTCATCAGTCCGTTTTTAAAACCAAAACCAAAACTGAGAACAAATGTCTATCAATAATGTTAAATAGATAAAGAAATTGTGGTATATTCTTAACTCTTATTAATAGCCCAATTGCATGAAGAAATGTTTTTCTCAATCTTTTCTTTTTTTCTAATCATACATCAATGAAAATGAGTGGACTACTACTGTAAGCAACAGTGGTATAAATTCCACACAATGTTAAGTAAAATAAGCCAGTCACAATGGAGTACATACTATATGAATCCATTTATATAAAGTTGAAAAACAGGCTAACCTAATTATCTGTGTTCTACAGGTTAGAATAGTGATAAGTTTTTGGGTGAAGCAGTGCCTAATAATTTGGAGAGGATGCAAAGAAAGTTTCTGATATTGTTATGGTTCCATTTGAATGCTGGTTACACAAGGCTGTTCCCTTTGTAAAAAATTACCAAGTTGTACACTTACGATTTGTGCAATTTTCTGCATTATGTTTAACTTTAATACAAACTTTAAAGTATTGTAGAAAGAACAGAAAAGAGATAGTGGGAGGGAAAGAGAGAGGACAAGAAAAGAAGAAAGGGGTAGAAAGAAGGAATAAAGAGAAAGAGGGAGGAAGGAGAAACAAGGGAGGAAAAAGGAAGAAGAGAAAGGAAGGAAGGGAAGGAAGGAAGGAAGGAAGGAGAGAGGGAGGGAAGGAAGGAAGGAAGGAGGGAAGGAGAGAAAGAGGGAAGGAGGGAAGGGGGGAGAAGGGAAGGAGGGAGGGAGGGGCAATTTGATAGCTTATATAGTAAATTATCTGTCTTTTATACTAACAGATGACTTAGGACTATCAACACTCACAAAGATGTATTCCTTATTTAGAACATATAGTTGTAGAATCTTATAAGTTTGGAGTCATCCGAATTATACCCTTACTTCTAAAATGCATGATTGTGAACATCACATTATAAGAAAAGAAGAAAACCTGATCCAGCTAATAAATGAGAAAGAAATAGAGGCTTTCTGGTCAGGTGTCAAGACCATAATTCTGTGGAGTAAATTTTATATGCACAGAATAACTCATATGAGGCTTATTTAACATCAAGTCTCAAAAAAGATGTGTTTACTCAATGACTTTTTCTCCTTTTTCCCAAACCTTTGACTTTATAAAAGTTTTTAAAATGGTTTCATTTCATAGAAAATGTGCTGCGAATCTCCATCATTAACAGATGTCAAAGGGTGGAGGAGTGAGCAAAAGGCAGAGAGCTGTGAGTTTCAGCTTGAAAAGACCAGCTAGCTCAGCAATACAGACACATAAACCTTGGTTGTCCTTGACCATGATTAGTGTAGAAAGCCGCAGCCAGCAGTGCCCTAGTAACAGAAAGATCTCATGCTGTTCTCCAAATACAAGTCACCCTCCCCGTATTTTGTGGAAAGCCTTTGATGTTGATTTGCAGATGGATACCCTGGACTTTTTCCTTTGCTTATGCAAACAAAACAAGGCAATTTGGGTTTTCTTGGCAAAACTGTCAGATGTTTTACATTTGGCCGTAAAAATTAAGTAAAATTTTTCTTGCTCAAAATTCTGCTACTGATCATATATTAAAACACATGCATATATATATATACACACACACACACACACTCAAGATTACTATAAGCAGAAAGAAAAAATAAATCTATAGACCTGATTATAAATAAATCAGGTATCTGTACAAAATATTCTTTAAAAACCAAAACTCATGAAAAAATGTTTTCCTGAATCTGTCCTGCCATTTTTAAAAAAATTGTATATTCACTGTATATATTCCAAACTCTGGCTCAATTTAAAAGGAATTAAAAATTGTCTATTTCTTAAGAACAAACTTCTTCCCAAAATGTTTTAGCTATAATTGTAAAAATATTATCAATGTTTAAATAAACTACTCCTCAAATTCACAGTTTTTCAGTGGTTTGGCTGGTTAGAATAGAAAGTCCGCACTTCTTAGTTTATGACTTAAATATAATTCAAACATAATTCAAATGTCATTTGGGGTCACTCTGTGACCCCACTTAAAATCTTGAAAAATTGACTGATAACTTCTTTTTTTGTTGTTGTTGTTTTCTTTGTTTTTTGTTTTTGTTTTGTTTTGTTTCATTTTACTTTTTATTATTTTTTATTTTTTATTATACTTTAAGTTCTAGGGTACATGTGCACAACGTGCAGGTTTGTTACATATGTATACATGTGCCATGTTGGTGTGCTGCACCCATTAACTCGTCATTTACATTAGGTATATCTCCTAATGCTATCCCTCCCCGCTCCCCCCACCCCACGACAGGCCCCGGTGTGTGACGTTCCCCTTCCCGTGTCCAAGTGTTCTCATGGTTCAGTTCCCACCTATGAGTGAGAACATGCGGTGCTTCTTCCACATCTTTTAGAAAGTTTACCAGTGTCTTCACATTCAGGGCATGAAGGAAGAAGAAAGGGAGAACGAGAAGGCTTTTGTTCTCATGGTCCCTTCTGGCTCTGACATTCTGCCTCTGCTGAGTTAGTTTAGAAATTCCACATATGCATTCTCTGTTCCACAGAGCATCACCCCAAACTCGGAACAGAACTTTTATGTGGTTTCATAAACTCACTTTCTTTTCTCTATAGATAGAAATGTATAAAAATACAAATAAAATAAAATATTAGACATTCTGCCCCAAAAATACCTTTTGGCTGCCCTGAAAGGCATCCTGCCTTCCTGTCTCTTCCTTTTCCCACCTCTTCTTCTCATATCTTACCTCCTAATTGTACATAGAATTCTATATTTTTATCATGTTGTTATGAAGATATTTTCAGCTCTTTCCAGATTTTCCACCGCCTTTTCATATCAGGAATGCCTCAAGGTGCTCAGCCAAGCAAGAGGGCTCCCTACTCCATTAGAAGCACAAAGCACAGGCAGTTACTCCCGGATTTTTCTCTAACCAGACCCTTTTTTAAGAAGGCAAGAGTGGATTTGAAGTGTAGTTGTTTTCCCCTCTTTTATATACAGTTCTCCGCAGTCTGGCTTCTTCACCTAACTTGCCAATCTCTATGTAATATGGTTCCACTAAGTCTGAAGGAGGGAAGGAGTCCTGTTTATATTTATGTCCTCTGCTGCTGAATCAGTGGCCTGTTAAAAGTAGTTGCCAAATAAACATATTCCTCAATTGACCATGAGCTATCACAGAGTACAGTATATAGCTGTATTTGACTGGTATTCTTCAGTGTCAGGCTCAGGGCTTGACATGTAGAAAATACTCAAGGCAAATGTGTCAGATTTGACTTTGAATGGTGATTTGTTCATGATTACAATATGTTGATTTTCACAGGCCAGGCAGAACAACTCATGAAAGTGGCTCAATAAGAAGAGCTCCACGCAAGGGGAATGCTGTTCTGTAGAATCCACTGGAGTTATCCAGCAACTTACTTCTAGCTCCTAACAAGACTCATCAGTTTAGCTTTTGTCCCCCACTTGCTCAGTTCTAGTATTTAATTGTGGGTTTCCTTTACTGGGTGTGGCTAACAATTCCTATTGCTGTCCCTTAGATGGCAGACCACTAGTCATCCACTGGTGTATGTATACCTGGGTGGCACCAATTCTCAACAATTCTGCTTTCCAGACCTTCTCACACTCTATAGTACACCAAGTTGCTGAAACTGTTCTGTTGGATCCTTTCTATGTTGAGGTAATGCAGTGAAAAGCTTTGCCCTACTGATGGAAACAACTCTTTTTGGACAGACTATAAAGTCTGTGGGCACATAACACATTCATTTCTTCCTGTTGGAGTGTCTCTTATAAATTTATGATAATTTTGGAGAATTATGGGTTTTTTGCATGTTGATCATTGCCTACATGCAGGCTCCTGGCTCCTTGTGATCTATAATATGAAGGTAGGTTGACTTCACAGTCACCTTCCAAATTGAAGACAAATGACTGACTTGCATAACAGGTAAATAACCAGAGTTCCTTACTCATGAAATGGAAGTTTTTTGTGAGGTTGTGAGGTCCTAAAGGCATGGTTTTTGGGAAGATGACAAATGTTTCCTAGCAGTATAAAGGGTGTGATTCCATTCTCCAGCACTCTAACACCTGCTTCCTGCTCCAGGAGCTGACCCTTTTTGATTATGTTTAGTATGGAATGAATGAACTGGAAGAATTAAGGGGGACAGAATTTTGTATTTACACACCTAAGAAGGATACAGTATCTCAAATAGGTAACTTTGGTATCAATTCACATAGCTCTTATGCTGTAAAATCATCACCTTATAGTGAGTTGATACAGCTCCCCTTGGGCTGACTTTGTGAAATGATTGGCAGGAGGCCTAACTATTAAATCAGGCCAGCAGGTCATTTCATAGAACCCACTATAAATAATTCTGGGTCCTGGTTAGGGAAGCAATTCAGGGTCACCCTGGTCATGTTGACTTATGAATCCACATTTTTTTCAGCTTTAGCATTCCTTTGCAATTTTCTGAAAATGATAGTTGAACTCAGAGTGGGAGACGAGCTCACTCTCCATAGGTTTTATGAACTCAGGACTGCAAGTTATAAGAAGTAGAAGAAGGAGTTGCAGGAAGAGAAGGAGAAGAAGGAGGAGAAAGAAAAGAGGGAAAGAGCAGTAATATTTATGGATCAGTTTCTATAGAATGCCAGGTATTTGTCTTGTTTTGTTGCTAATATTCACAACTATCTTGCAAAACAGGAATTATGGTTCTATTTTAAGTGAGTAATTTATCTGCAGAGAAAGGAAGTAAATATTCAAGGTCATATATTTAGGAAGTTATAGATATAGGACTCAAATCCAGGTCTGTCTAACTATAGAATACACATTCTTTTCACTATTCCTTAATGTTCATGAAAGCAAAATAGATCTTCTGTGTATGCAGAAACCATTCAAAGTGATTTATTCCTATTCTGCCTTTCCTTATAACAATCCAAACTGTGGTTGTTCATCCTGGCTAACACAGTGAAACCCCATCTCTACTAAAATTACAAGAAAAAAATTAGACGGGCATGGTGACAGGCTCCTGTAGTCCCAGCTACTCGGGAGGCTGAGGCAGGAGAATGGCATGAACCTGGGAGGCGCAGCTTGCAGTGAACCGAGATCGCCTCACTGCTCTCCAGCCTGGGCAACAGTGAGAGACTCCATTAAAAAAAAAAAAAAAAAAAAAAGTGTGATTGTTATACTCATTTTACAGGTGAGGATACTGAGGCTCAAAAAGACAAATGAATTTTACCTAATTTACAGTTAGTAAGTTTCAGACCTGCAGTAGCTTCATTAGCCAAACTCTGATCCTTTGAGAATAGCATCCCACTGTGGTCAAGAGATCATGGAAGGAACTGAGACCAAGTCCCAATGCCAAGAGATCCTTTACTTTCCAGAAAAATTCAGGTGATGTATTTCCTCGTGCTGTACAAATCTTCAGTTCGTCTCCCATTTCTGGAGGATTCTCCATGATACTCCAGCAATTAATGTATCTTTGTCCTCCAATCCTTGACACCCCATCACCAATCTCATGTGCAGATAAAATACCAACATGGGAAGCTGGATGGAACAGAACCTAAGGCTATATGCCTTTCAGCAGCAGGTCAACTAGCCTGCCTTCTCTCCCACCAATGAATTCAGCAGAAGTTCAGCCTTATCCACAATCCAGAACATCCAGGCTTATAAAACTGTCCACTTTTCATATAGAACCAAAAAAGAGCCTGCATTGCCAAGACAATCCGAAGCCAAAAGAACAAAGCTGGAGGCATCATGCTACCTGACTTCAAACTATACTACAAGGCTACAGTAACCAAAACAGCATGGTACTGGTACCAAAACAGAGATATAGACCAATGGAACAGAACAGAGTCCTCAGAAATAATACCATACATCTACAGCCATCTGATCTTTGACAAACCTGACAAAAACAAGAAATGGGGAAAGGATTCCCTATTTAATAAATGGTGCTGGGAAAATTGGCTAGCCTTAAGTAGAAAGCTGAAACTGGATCCTTTCCTTACTCTTTATATGAAAATTAATTTAAGATAGATTAGAGACTTAAATGTTAGATCTAAAACCATGAAAAGCCTAGAAGAAAACCTAGGTAGTACCATTCAGGACATAGGCATGGGCAAAGACTTCATGTGTAAAACACCAAAAGCAATGGCAACAAAAGCCAAAATTGACAAATGGGATCTAATTAAACTAAAGAGCTTCTGCACAGCAAAAGAAACTACCATCAGAGTGAACAGGCAACCTACAGAATGGGAGAAAATTTTTGCAATCTGCCCATCTGACAAAGGATTAATAACCAGAATCTACAAAGAACTTAAACAAATTCACAAGAAAAAACAAACAACCCCATCAAAAAGTGGGTGAAGGATATGAACAGACACTTCTCAAAAGAAGACATTTATGCAGCCAACAGATACATGAAGAAATGCTCATCATCACTGGCCATCAGAGAAATGCAAATCAAAACTACAACGAGATACCATCTCACACCAGTTAGAATGGCGATCACTAAAAAGTCAGGAAACAACAGGTGCTGGAGAGGATGTGGAGAAATAGGAATGCTTTTACACTGTTGGTGGGATTGTAAATTAGTTCAACATTGTGGAAGACAGTGTGGCAGTTCCTTAGGGATCTAGAACTAGAAATACCATTTGACCCAGCCATTCCATTACTGGGTATATACCCAAAGGATTATAAATCATGCTGCTATAAAGACACATGCACACATATGTTTCTTGTGGCACTATTCACAATAGCAAAGACTTGGAACAAACCCAAATGTCCATCAATGATAGACTGGATTAAGAAAATTTGGTACATATATATCATGGAATACTATGCAGCCATAAAAAAGGATGAGTTAATGTCCTTTGTAGGGACATGGATGCAGCTGGAAACCATCATTCTGAGCATACTGTCCCAAGGACAGAAAACCAAACATTGCATTTTCTCACTTATAGTTTGGAATTGAACAGTGAGAACACTTGGACACAGGATGGGGAACATCACACACTGGGGCCTATTGTGGGGTGGGGGAAGGGGAGTGGGATAGCGTTAGGAGATATACCTAATGTAAATGATAAGTTAATGGGTTCAGCACACCAACATGGCTCATGTATACATATGTAACAAACCTGCACATTGTGCACCTGTACCCTAGAACTTAAAGTATAATAATAAAAAAAGTGAAAAAAAAAAACTAAAATGTTCACTTTTCAAACTTGGTATCTTCCTCCACCCATATCTACCATCTGAGTGACTTTCATCAGTGACTACCCAGGGTAAGGTTTTTTTAGTTCACCTATATCCAATCCTATATATCTGTATTTTCTTAAAAATCCAGATTCTAGGACCTTATTACACATCTACTGAATCATAATCTCCAGGATTGGGGCTCAGAGATATGCACTTTTAATAAATCTCCCAGCTAATTCTCATGTCTATGTAGTTTAAGAAACACTGACTTAGAACTTGGTGAACCTTAGCACCTTCAGGCCAAGTTTAATGGTATAAACACCTGTTACACAGCTTTTCAGACAGGTTCTTCATGTGAGATGTCAAGTCTATCTCTCCTTGTCTACATTCTGATACTAGATATAACCTACTAGAAGTGGGTGCTGGAACCCTGATCAACCGGTACCATTATGAACTGTATAGCTCTCTTCTTACAGTTGCTTCTGTATGCAAAGGACACTCTGAACTCGATTCCAACCAATGCATGGCCTGGCAAGATCCATGCATGATTCTTACACTTGCATTCACTGTATTTGGAGATCTTGAATTTACCATCTAGGCCTGATAATTTCAGTATAAATGGAAGAATTGTGGACCTACAAATAGAAACAGTCACATACAGGCCGGGTGCGGTGGCTCAAGCCTGTAATCCCAGCACTTTGGGAGGCCGAGATGGGCGGATCACGAGGTCAGGAGATCAAGACCATCCTGGCTAACACGGTGAAACCCCGTCTCTACTAAAAAATACAAAAAACTAGCTGGGCGAGGTGGCGGGCGCCTGTAGTCCCAGCTACTCGGGAGGCTGAGGCAGGAGAATGGCGTAAACCCGGGAGGCAGAGCTTGCAGTGAGCTGAGATCTGGCCACTGCACTCCAGACTGGGCAACAGCGTGAGACTCCGTCTCAAAAAAAAAAAAAAAAAAAAAAAAGAAACAGTCACATACCTATCCAACAAACTCAACCTGATGCCCCCATCCCCCCCGTCACACCTTGTAGAATACCACACCCTATTTAGACCACAGAAGGTAGAAAAGCATGATGATAAAACAATAGTAAAAGCAAAGTAATGCTTTTAAGAAAGCAGTATAAAATCCACTAGCTATGAGCAAGAATTTTGGCAACAGGAGTTAATGAATCACCTTTTAAGCAAGCAAACACTCATTTTCCCTCTTTTCCTAAGTGTACTCTATAGATGGTGGTCTTGGGTCTATCTGGGCAATGATACTTAGGACTCATTATTTATGAGGCAGTCTTCCCTTAAAACTACTTCCCAGTTCCATGACAGAACTTACATCCTGCTTATGCACTCCCAGTCCTGACCCTTTATAACGTCTTCTTCCACCTAGATCCCCTGTCATGCTGGACTTATTATTAATGCCAATTATCTATATTATCTAGAATTTCCTTCTGAGTGGTAGAAATCACTTTAAATGGCTTTGTGTTGGAATGGCTTGGTTAAGTGGCACTATAAGGGTCTGAAAGAAAGTACATCTCCCCAAATTGCCCATGTCCCCAAGGGAAGAGCTTAATTACCTTGTAGAATTAGCCTATTATCTAATCAATCTTTACCAAAACCCTACATTAGGTTTAAAACTCAGATAGATACAATATCTCAAGTGAAAAAAAAAAAAAAAAAGGTTACAGATCTTACCTACATCAGTCCTTTCTCTAAAAAACAATCACAATCTTAGTGGCATCAGTGAAGCACTTCAAAGTAATGCTGTACAAATCACCTTGATTCTACCTTCCTTCTCAGATAAACTCTGGCATTTTTCTTCTACCTGTCTCGAACAAACTCACTCATTCCTCTCTTGTTTTTTGTCTGCCCTTTATAGTCTATGGGCAGCTTGTGTCTAAATATGTGCTTTGCATTCTATTGCACTCTATAAACATTTTATGTTAATACTTGTTTAACATGAGATGTAGTTGCATAAAGATATTCAGAATATGGAAAGATGTAAAATGAAATCAAGCTAAATATAAAAGAGATCATCGAATAAAAGTCTGGGGCTGTAACACGAAAATAAAAGTACATTTATTTATTTATTTATTTATTTATTTATTTGAGATAAAGGGTCTCCCAGGCTGGAGTGTACCTGGGCTCCTCCTGTAGCCTCCTCACTGCAGCCTCTACTTCCTGGGCTCAAGGGATCCTGCTGCCTCAGCCTCCCAAGTATTATAACTGGATCTATAGGCATGCACCATCATGCCCAGTTAATTTTTGTATTTTTCTTGTAGGAAGAGCTTTCACCATGTTGCACAGGCTGGTCTCAAATTCGTGAGCTCAAGCAATCCGCCCTCCTCAGCCTCCCAAAGTGCTGGGATTATAGTCGGGAGCCACTGCACCAGGTCCCATTAATTTCTATATTACTGAACTATACAGTTATTTGAGGGCTATAGTATTTCCTTGGCCCCTTAAAGTATGTCCATCGTGAAAAGGAATATATAAGGTGTATATTTTCTACAGTCATGATTATTTTGTGAATGAGAAAGATTATGTTAAGATAATCTAACACTCTTCTATTCAAACCACCATTCTATTATTGAGTTTTTTCATATAGCATCCTATGAAGGTAGTTACAAGATCTACCATAGCTCTTATTTTCCTTTCCCTACATGCAGTTTCCATACGTGTTGAAATTTAAGTATCAGGATCATACAGTTTGCTATTTTTGCCAGCCTCAATTTTTTATTTTATTTATTTATTTATTTACTTACTTACTTACTTACTTTTGAGACGGAGTCTCACTCTGTCGCCAGACTGGAGTGCAGTGGCGCGATCTCGCCTCACTGCAACCTCTGCCTCCCGAGTTCAAGCAATTCTCCCGCCTCAGCCTCCCAAGTAGCTGGGACTACAGGCACCTGCCACCACGCCCAGCTCTGTATTTTTAGTAGAGATGGGGTTCCACCATGTTGGCCAAGATAATCTCGATCTCTTGGTCTCGTGATCCAACTACCTCAGCTTCCCAAAGTGCTGGGATTACAGGCCTGAGCCACCATGCCTGGCCAACCTCAATTTTTTTAAATTTGGGACTCATTTTTTGTTCATATACCAAGACAGTCATTTCATTCATTCAAAGAAGAAAGGATTTTAAAAAAATTTATTGACACCTCGATTGGGGGAACATGTAGAATTCACATCGACAGTTAATGTATGGATTAAATATATTACTGTTTAACAGAACAGAGGCATTTTATATGAGATATGTTGTTCAAATTTATGAAAAAAGAAAAGCCATAGACTATTTAGGCTGACAAGGCCTTTCAGACAGTATCTATCTAGGTTTATCAAATGAAAAGCATACACTGTATTAACCCCAGTGGAATGTAATTATTGAATTTTCACCAAAGTAAATAGATACATTGGCAACAAGGAAGATGAGGAAATAACCTTAACAAGGTATGTGCAAAATTTACATGAAGAAAAATTTAAAAGAGACAAAATGGAAAGCTTCTTATGTTTAAGGTTTAAATTAAATGTAATTCCAATTACAATACTAATGGAGTTTCATTTGTAATAAGATACATTGATTCTACATGGGAAAAATTAGGCCATTCAGAAAACCTCTGAGAAATAATAGCAACAAGAGGGAACTAATTTAGTTTTTTAAAATTCAACTTTTACTTTAGATACAGTAGGTATATGTGCAAATTTGTTACGTGTACCAGGTAGTGAGCATAATACCCAACAGGTGGTTTTTCAACCATTCCTTACCTCCTCCCCACTCTAGTAGTCTGCAGTAACTGTTGTTCCCATGTTGGTATCCATGTGTGCTCCGTGTTTAGCTCCTACTTATAATGGAGAATATGTGGTATTTGGTTTTCTGTTCCTGTATTAGTCAGGGTTCTCCATAGGAACAGAACTAATAGGGTAGATATATAAAGGGGTTTATTAAGTATTAACTTACATGATCACAAGGTCCCACATAGGCTGTTTGCAAACCTGAGGAGCAAAGAGAGCCAGTATGAGTCTCAAAACTGAAGAACTTGGAGTCCGATGTTCAAGGACAGGAAACGTCCAGCACGGGAGAACAATGTAGGCTGAAAGGTTAGGCCTTCACCTTTCACGTTTTTCTACCTGCTTTATATTCGCTGGCAGCTGATTAGATTGTCCCCAACAGATTAAGGGCGAGTGGGCCTTCCCCAGGCCACTGACTCAATTGTTAATCTCCTTTGGCAACACTCTCACAGACACATCTAGGATTAATACTTTGTATCCTTCAGTCCAATCAAGTTGACATTCAGTATTAACCATCACACTGTGTTAATTCTCTTAGGATTATGGCCTCCGGCTCCATCTGTGTTGCTGTGAAGAATATGATTTCATTCTTTTTCCTGGTTGTGTAGTATTCAATGGTACATATGTACCACACTTATCTAATCCACCACTAATGGGCACCTAGGTTGATTCTATGTCTTCGCTATCGTGAATTGCATGGTAGTGGACATATGCATGCATGTGTCTTTATGGTAGAATGATTTACATTTCTTTGGATGTGTACCCAATAATGGGCTTGCTGGGTCAAATGGTAATTCTGTTTTAAGTTCTTTGAGAAATCTCCAAACTGCTTTTCACAGTGGCTTAACTAATTTACATTCCAACCAACAGTGTATAAACATTCCCTTTTCTCTGCAACCTCACCAGCATGTGTTGTTTGTTGACTTTTCAAAATTAGCCATTCTGACTAGTGTGAGATAGTATCTCACTGTGGTTTTGATTTGCATTTCTCTGATAATTAGTGATGCTGAGCATTTTTTCATGTCTGTTGGCCACTTATATGTCTTCTCTTGAGAAGTATGTGTTCATGTTCTTTGTTCATTTTTAAATGGGGTTATTTGCTTTTTGCTTGTTAAGTTCCTCATAGATTTTAGGTATTAGACCTTATGGATTCTGGATATAAACTATGCATTCAGATGCATAGTTGGTGAATATTTTCTCCCATTCTGTAGGTTGCGTATTTTACTCTGTCTATAGTTTATTTTGCTGTACAGAAGCTCTTTCATTTAATTAGGTCCCACTTGTTAATTTTTATTTTTGTTGCAGTTGCTTTGGGGAACTTAGCCAATAATTGTTTGCCAAGGCTGATCCTTCTCAGCATCAGCCTTGGCAAAAAATTATTGACTAAGTCCCCCCAAACCAAGGAAAACCTATTTCATACGTTTTCTTCTAGAGTTTTTATAGTTTCAGGTCTTATACTTAAATCTTTAATCTATCTTGAGTTAGTTTTTATATATGGTGAAAGGTAAGGGTCCAGTTTCACTCTTCTGCGTACGGCTAGCCAGTTATTCCATCATTGTTTATTAGAGAGACCTTTCTCCATTGATTGCCTCTGTTGGTCTTGTCAAAGGTCAGATGGTGATAACTGTGCAGCATTATTTCTAAGTTTTTTGTTTTGTTCCAGTGGTCTATGTGTATGTTTTTGTAGCACTATCATGCTGTCTTGGTTACTATAGTCTTCTAGCGTGGTTTGAAGTCAGGTAGTATGATGCCTCCAGCTTCGTTCTTTTTAACTTTTATAGACATTAAAATATATAATGAAGCTATAATAATTTAAAAGTGTGGTATTAATTCATGAACTGAAAGATCAGTGAAATGCAATAGAAAGTTTCCCAAATAGATGCAAGTACATATAGGAATTTAATGTATTTTGAAGACATTTTAAATTAGAAGAAATGGATTACAATAAGATTTCTACCAAGAAAGAAAAATAAAATTGAATTCCCAATACTTTGCATCAAAATAAAACCAGATGGCTAAAATATTTAAGTATTAAAAATGAAACAATTATAAAATTAGAAGAAACCAGAGGAGCTTTCGTTGTTATTGTCAGAATGAGGAAGGCCTGTCAAAGAGTGACACAAATCCCCAAAGCCACCACCCTCTCCTACACACACACATACACACACAAAAGAGGGAATGAATTCAACTGCATAAAACTCAGAATCTTTTGTTGGGAAAATACTACCAGAAACAAAACTGAAAGACAAATGGGAACCTGAGAAAAAATGTTTACATCAAATATTACAGACAAAAGCCTACTTCTTTTGACCAAAAAAAAAAAAATTCTTCATGTCTATAATCCAGTCTATTATCAATGTATGAGGTGCCATTTTTCCTGAAGCCTCATTAACAGAATCTGGTGTCAAACTTTTACATTTTTGCCAATAGGTGACAGGCGAGAAATTTTATTTCAGTGCATTTCTCTTTTTATGAGGAGACTGAACATATAAACTTACGGAATGGACATCAATGTTGATTCCTTTACTCAAGGGCCATGCCGCATATTTGCATTATAAAACGGCACAGCTGAAGGGTTTTCTGCTACAGTAGCAGTACTTGCTACAGCAAACTACTTACTTAGTGAAAAATACACTATTCTCTCTCAGCATCAAGAGAAACAAACGACTGAAGAAGTTTGATGATTAATTTGTAATTTAAAAACAATTTTTTCTCCTTGAAAAATTGTAGAGGTGAACTTTGGAGGTAGAAATATAATTTGCCATAGTCTTTAAGAGCTATTGTGTGGGGTTATACAATAGACTTTGAAGTTATTCTTCACAAGGTAATAGAAATGGTTAGAAAATGGGGGGGGGTGCGGAATCTAGGAATGGAGAGGGCAGTAGCTTTGTAAGCATTCTTAAGGAAATAGCGGCTTCTATGCAGCAGCTTTTCCTGAACTAGGAATTTGTGAAACACATTTTATACTAGATGATGCCCACACTGTTCATCCTGAGCAAAGGGAAGGTCTTATTGAGTCAACCTTCAACATTCCTTGGTGCTATGGCAACTGAGTTTCCACATCTACTGAGAAAATTGTAAATACCAAGACAAAGCTATTTGACAAATCTCAGTTGAAGACAGAATTACAAACCTCCTCTCACTCAGTCCATGTCTATCCCATATAACAGAGTAGTTCCAAGGATTTTTTGAAATAAAAATCTCTGCCCTCTCTCTAAGTATGAACAGTGATAACTTCAAGAATTTCGTATTTTCTCATTTTACATTAGTCATGCATCCTCAGGCAACTTTAATGTTATATAAGTAGAGAGAGTTTGGGATTCTGTAGAATAACTTTTCTAATCACAATCAAACACTTCAATTCATATATATTATTCTCAAGTAAATATTCCACTTAAGCAATGCTGCATTCTTCAAAAGAGAATACATTTTTGATGTAATGACTAAAATCAGGAGAGGAATTTATCTTTACACTATTCAAATAGACTTTTGTAACTGAGAGTGATAACAAGTCAGGATTTTTTTGAAGGTTTTCTTTCCCCTGAATTGTGAAATATACCTTTTAGAATTCTATCCGTGTTTGTTATATGCCAGGATGATTGTATATATGTGTACATTTACAATACACCTTTTTAAAAAGGGAGGACCATTATAACATGACAAATGTATATGGTTGTTAAATTAGAAATAATTAAAATACATGTAGAAAGTAGAAAGTATGCTAACATGATTTTCCTCCTAGTCATGTGTGACTGACTATTAAAAATTAGCCTTTGAACTTGCTGGAAGCAAAGACGAAAAGGAAAACAAAATACCACTACATTTTTTCTCTTAGTATCTTTTATAGTGAGATATAATTTACCTACAAAGAACTGCACATATATTAAGTGTTACAATACCAGGATATTTGTCAAATGCATATACACATGTAACTCAATTTTCCTATCAAAATATAGAACATAACGGTCACCTTAAAAAATGTCCCTTTCCAGTCAATTCTTTGTTGCTCTGATTTCTTTCGACATAGATGTGATTATTCTAGAACTTCATATAAATGGTACCCAATATTTATTCTTTTTTTTTTTTTTGAGACAGAGTCTCACTGTGTCCCCCAGACTGGAGTGCAGTGGCATAATCTCAGCTCACTGCAACCTCTGCTTCCCAGGTTAAAGTGATTCTAGTGCCTCAGCCTCCCAAGTACCTCGGATTATAGGCACGTGCCACCACACCCAGCTAATTTTTGTATTTTTAGTAGAGATGGGGTTTCACCATATTGGCCAGCTGGCCTCGAACTCCTGAACTCAAGTGATCTGCCTGCCTTGGCCTCCTGAAGGGCTGGGGTTACAGGTGTGAGAATATGAACTCTTTTGTACAGACATTTTTTGGCTTCTTTCTTAAGCATGAGGTTTTGAGATTAATTCAGTGTTGTGTGTATCAGTAGCTTATTCCTTTATAGTGCTGGGTAAGGATTCCACTGTATGAATGTAAAATATTTTTAAGATCATTAGTTTTTTTTTTTTTTTCTTTTTTTTTTTTTTTTTTTGTCTGACTAGAAGCTCGGCTAGTCTTTAAAGAGAATTATATAATGACTCTTATCCTAATGTATATTTGGTACCTGAATCATCAATATTATGAGTGATATCTTTAGCAATAACAAACACAGAAACCATCTTCAATTACCTTTTTCTTTTATTAACCTTTAATAGCTACCTACTCTATCACCCTGTATTGATCAACACACATCTGGTTGTGTAACTTCTCAATTTTGTTTTAGAAGAATATAGGAGAGTTTAGCATCTGTTAATGACTGTCTTTCAACTGGCAGGGTATATGTGGGCCCAGAAGGGAGAGCAGATGTTGGGATCTTAGGTTACAGGTAGAGATGTAATAGATTTGACTAGATTCAGTGTAATAATCTAGTTATATTCCACTGATTAATTTTATTGGTCTATATGACACTAGCTTGGCTGCATTTTAAAAAATACAGCCTCAACCGTGCTTTGTGTTTTAGATAGTTTGCTAGAAGGAACCCAGCAGATTTCTAGTTATGAACCTGACACCAAAAGCCTAATTGTCGATTAAGTTCCAGCTGCATCCAACAACTAATGATGGACTACTGTGCTCTTTAAGTGAGGATTATTTGCCATCTATGCTTCTTATATGAGAATAGATAGATAGATAGATAGATAGATAGATAGATAGATAGATAGATAAAATCCTTTAGTGTATTATATATTAAATGCCTGATATATCCTCCAGTGAGTCTAAACCATTATAAATCATGACCTTCCTTTTCTGCTGCTTGTAAGGTACATGGATGTGCTTTGGTCAAGAATTAGGCCAAGGCAGACATCCAGGCCTGCATGACTGTGAGTTTAGGGCACAGGTGCATACTCCACTTGTTATATAACCTGTTTGTATAAACACATACTCGGATCTGAGCCACTATTGTCTGTAGAAGGTACAACTGCCTTGCTGACACTGTATGGGCTCTTGGGCATGGCTTGACACGGTGCTTGCACCCAGAGAAAGAGAGAGAGCCAAAGTTGTCTGTCTTGCAGACAGACAGCAGGAAGCCAGAACACAGCTCAGCTCACTTGTGCCCAGAGAAAAAGAGTTAAGCTGCTGACCCTGAAGGGAGAGCTGAGCTGGCTGTTGAGAGGAACCTCAAAACTGGAGCAGACGGCCAAGATAATGGTGACCAGTGTGAGAGAGCTAGTGTAAGTAAGCCGCTAATGAGAGAGCTGCTGAATAAAACTATATTTTACCTACTTACAGCCCCCCGAGTGTTCTTTCAGCTATCTGCCCATTTATCCACCCACTCCCCTCAAACTTCAGCATGGGCTAGAACCTAACCCTAAACCTAACACTAGTCAAATAGATTATTACAAAATAAGCTGGAAAAGTTGAAAGACTTATAGACAGTGAAGATGTACCACTCACTTTGTTTCAGGAAATTAAGTTTGAAGGTTATGTTTCAGTATGTTTCTAGTGTGATTTTTGGTTTGAAGTTTTATAGGAAGATAAATGCTTTTCACTTTACTTTTATATAATTACTTTTTTAATGATAAAGAATTGACCTTAATTTATGGCATGAATTTAATTATAATGTGTCCTCTCTCTCTTTTTTTTTTTTTGTTGTTGTTGAGACGGAGTCTCACTCTGTCGCCCAGGCTGAGTACAGTGCATGATCTCGGCTCACTGCAAGCTCCGCCTCCTGGGTTCTTGCCATTCTCCTACCACCACGCCTGGCTAACTTTTTATATTTTTAGTAGAGACGGGGTTTCACCATGTTAGCCAGGTTGATCTCAATCTCCTGACCTCGTCATCCGCCCGCCTCAGCCTCCCAAAGTGCTGGGATTACAGACACCATCTCTATTTTTAATAATATTTCATCTGTTTTCTTCTACTGAGTTTCAGTTAGTATTTTTAATGCTTATTGTGTCATCACTATATACACACACGAATATGTTTCTCTTTCATATCTGTAGCTAAATGCAAGTTTCATATCCATAATTGCAATTTATTTTCGTACAACACTATTCTTAAGGAAAGTAATGAAGGAGACATGATGAATAATTTCTTTATAAGTTTTGTGGTTATAATCTTCACCTACTCCTGGCTCCGCATCCTTGAGTTGTGGAAAGTCTCATCTCAGTTTCCTTGTATTAATAGTAGCTTTTCTGCTTACTCCTCTAGCTCCTTGATAATTTTTCTAACCAAATAGGGGAATCAAGACTTCCTAATGCCAATATAGTATTATTTCTCTTTGATAGAATTAATGATTTAGGTAAGTCATGTAGCATTCTTTAGCATCTAACGCTGGGATGCTAAACGCTTGCTTGGTAATGTGAGAGAGAAAACACAAATGTTAATAAACCATTATTTGAAACATTTAAATTGTCATATTTTTCCTATGACTAGAAAGCTTGCTCCTCTCTAAGCATGCACTTGAGACACCATTCAATATTCATTAATGCAAAAATATTTATGACTATTAGGTATATCAAGGTGTGATAACAAGAGCAAATGCTTTGGAATCAATCAAACCTGGATTCAGGTTCTGCTTGTCACTTACCACCCGTATGGCCTTTGGCAATGTTTTATTTGTTATAAACCTCAGTTTTCTTTTCTGTAAAATGGTAATATTTATGTAGTAATTTCCCTGTTTAGATAAAATGTGCCAGCACTTGAGAAAGTGTAGGTGTCAACAACATTATATTGGCTCTACCAGTATATAATTGTATGACGTTAAACAAATGATGTTGCCCCTTTAGGCTTTGGTTTCCTCTTTTGCAAAGTAGAGGGTAGGGGTAGATTAAGTGATTTCTAAGTGGTTTCTCAAACTGTGTGCATTACCTGTTGGCTTTGTAAAAATAACAATAAATGACTAAAATATATAATAATTACTGAATTAGGGCCTCTGAAATGCATGTGTGTGTTTAAATATATATTTTCTATTTTTCCCCAGGGATATACCTTTAAATTCTTTTAAAAAATTGAAAGAATCTCAAACTTACAGAAAAATTGCAAGTACAGCATAAAGGACTTTTAAAAATCTGAACCATTTGAGAATAAGTTTCTGACATGATGCCCCATCATTACCTCTAAATATTTAGTGTGTATTTCCTACACATGAGGGCATCCTCCTGCATAATCACAAAGCAAACATAAACACTGAGAAAGCACTGTTAGTGTCTTACTATTATCTAATCCTCTCACCCCCTTCAAGTTTCACCAATTGTCCCAATAATGTCCTTTAGAGCTTAGCATTGAGCCATCATGTCTCTTTAGTGTTCTTCAATCTGAGAGTTCCTTCTTATTTGCCTGAATTTCATGATTTTAATACCTGCTGATTATAGGCCAGTTAGTTTTATAAAATGCCCTCTGTTAAGGTGTGTCTGATGGTGCCTTTTGATTAAATTCAGGTTATTCATCTATGGCAGTAA
This sequence comes from Theropithecus gelada, assembly GCF_003255815.1. Lineage (NCBI taxonomy): Eukaryota > Metazoa > Chordata > Mammalia > Primates > Cercopithecidae > Theropithecus > Theropithecus gelada. Next base: position 57,806,935 of record NC_037672.1, read on the forward strand.
TAGCACAGAATTGCTGCTGTGTATTTCTCATTGCATTTCATCAGGCAACACGTGGTACTGCTTTCCTCCTTACAGACATTCTAGATTAACAAGGTTCCCCCTCCTAGCGCCTACCTTCTTGGCCCAGTCTCATAGCTTTTTGATTAAACTATGCAAGGAAGAAGAGGAAGAGAAAAGTACAAGACTATATTACTGTGAAACCTTCTAGTGACTCTAACGTATTCAGGGGTTCAGGCTGGTAAATAGGAACCATTGCTTTAGGACAACTTTCAGCTAACAAAATGTTGTCATTTAAAACCACAAATGAACATATGCTCCATAGAATCCAGCAGCTTCTTTCATAGACATCTAGATTCATATACTTGTAAAATGAAAAACTTAAATGAATGTAAAAATTCATCTCGAAATTTCTTCATTTTTTAAAAATCAACAATTATGCATATATATGTTTATTTATTTATGGAGTATGTGATGTTCTGACATAGTCATATGTTGTGAAATAATTAAATAAAGTGAATTAACTAAAGAATATTAGTAATTAGAATTCTGCTACACAGTTAAACTTTGAGTGTTTTGCCAAACTAATAATCACAACTATCATGCAATATCCTGCTTAGAGGCATACTGCTTGAGAAATAATATTCTAAATTTAAAAAAAAAAAGAACTCACCATTTATTTCAAAGCTTGTGCTAATGATAATTAATGAACAAAAGAGGATTGTTTTTCAGATTACACTTATGTTTTTCAGCTTTATTAAGGTATAATTAACATACAATGAGCTATATATTCAAATGTACAACTTAATGAGTTTTGGCATTTGGATATGCCTGTGAAACCATCACTACATTCAAGATAACGAATATAACTATAACCCCCAAAAGTTTATTTGTGCTGTTTTGTAATCCCTCCCAAAGGTCCCTCTTCCCCATTCTCATCCCAGGCAGCCGCTGATCTACCATTGTCACTGTAGAGTGGTTTTGCATTTTCTAGAAATTTACATAAATAATATACAGTAAGTACTTTTTAAAAACTTGACTTCATTTAGTATAGCTATTTTGACTTTGAATATATTAATAGTTCATTCCTTTTTATTGCTGAGTTGTATTTCATTGTCTCATTGAAGGACATTAGAATTGTTTCCAGCTTTTTGCTATTACAAATAAAGCTGCCATAAAAATCTGTGTTTAAATCTTTGTATGGAAACATGCTTTCATTTCTCTTGGGTGAATATCCAGTAATGGAATGGCTCAGCTGCATAAGCATATGTTTAACTTTTTTTAAAAAGTTGCCAAACTATTTTCTAGTGTGGTTATACTATTTTACACATCAGGGTTCAAACACTGTAAAAGTCAGTTCTTCAAGTTTTAGCCTTTCTGCTGGTAGTATAATGATACCTCATAGTTTTAATATGTATTTTTCTAATGGTTAATGATGTTGAGTATCTTTTCATGTAGTTATTTGGCATCCATGTGTCTTTTTATTTTGCAAAAGTGCCTCTTCAAATCTTATGCCCACTTTTTTTAGTGCATGGTTTTATCTTATCACTATTAAAGTTGTAAATGTTCAACACCCCTGACACGAGTTTACCTATGTAACAAACCTTCACATGTACCCCGAACCTAAAAAAAAAAAAGTTAGAAAAAGTTGTAAATTTTTTTTATATATTATGTATTTAAGTCCTCAGTTTGATATATGATTTGCAGAAAACATTAAAGTCTTTAATTTTGGTGAAGTGCAGATTTTTGTGTCATATTTTTAAAATCTTTGCCAAATCCAAGGTCTCTAGGATTTCATCTTATGTTTCCTTCTAAAATTTTAATATTTATATCTATGTTCCCTTTTGAATTAATTACATATGGTGTGAGGTAAGGGTCAAGATTCCTTTTTAAAAAAATGTGGTCACTCATATGCATTTGACTCAACATAAAACATCTTGAAGGTATCTTAGGGCTTCTAAGCAATATAATAAGTGGTTTTTTTGGTTTATGTGTTTGGATGGTATGGAGCAGCTGAATAACTAGAACAAGCTTACCCTATCACTGACTTTTGCTGGCAGCCACTGTCCAATTTCTATAGCATAGACCTCCACATCATGAGGTTATGATCTCAAGGAAATTCCACCTACAGAGATTATTTCAGCCACAAAGTTAAGGGATTACTGATTTCTTCTCTCTTGCCTGAATTAGATTGCTTGGCTCTCCCAGGAGGCCCTTTCCCCAGTAGAGGTTGACTACACTCAAAAACTACACTCTTTTTTGCCAAAATGATACAAAGACAGAAGTCATGAGATAGACAAAGGAGAAAGAAAGGGAAAGGTGAGCACATTACTGTTCTTTCAGAGGCAGCTGGGCTTCATGTTCGTTATCCCCATTTTTAACATCAGTCCAGAAATCTGCAAAAGGTTATGTTAAATATTATATATTTCTTTCAATTTTCTACTTTCAAAGTATATCAATATTTCTACAAAGCTATAAGTAATTACAGAAAATACAGTGCTTAAAACATTTTTTCATGTATAAATTCAGTATATCTGTATGTAGGACTAACTACATTATTTTATGTTTCACTTAAAAGTAATTACTAGAGGAGTTGCATTACACTGGATTTCCATGGAACATTTAAAATATGATTTCATTTTTATTTATTCACATATACGTAATTTTTCAGGAATGTGGATGGCACTTGCACACTGTGTGGGTTCCCACATGACACATATCCCATACTCATACACATCACACTACATCAGTTTTGACATTTCTAAGAGGGGAAAAAATATATGCCAGACAAGTAGATTTATTTCATATAACTACTAGTGCTGCTTCCACAGGAAAGAGCGGACTAATTTTTCAAAGGTACATAAAACAAAACAAAGACAAAAGCAGTTGGAAAAGATGCATTTGAAGTTATACCTTTTGTAGCCCATTGCCCTATTTCACTGCCAGAATAACTTGCTATTTGCTCTCCAAGTGTACTTTTGATTATTGACTCCAGACACAAACTTACTTGTATATTCTACAAATTATTATTACAAAATATATAAACATTCTTGGTAAGTATGCATACAGCATCATACAAAATATTTTTCATTTATATTAAGCTTTTCACATTTTTGCTTCATTGTGAGCCTTGGTGGCAGAAGGTTGTTCAAGCAGTAAGTTCGATGTAACTGATCACTCTACCAGGGTGTTCCTGAGTGGACTGATAAAAAGGGATGTTAAGTGGAAATTTTCCAATTCTATTATCATTCCAGAGAACAGTACAATTTCAGAAGGGTGTTTTGAATCAAGAGAGAGACTTTTAAGAAAAGCCTGAGATGCATACACATTATAATAGGATTTTTCCGTTTTCTCAAAATGTGAGAATGGGTGACTTATAACCTCTCCTGCTGTTAAAATAAATTTGGAAGTTATTCTCTGTGCTATTCACAACAACCGTGGTCACCCAAAAGGAAGATGACAAAGAACAAATGAATAAAAACAAAATTTCCCTAATGTGGAAAGATACAGACCATGATCAGACAGAGAATAATATTTGTTTTATTTCCAGCCATTTGGAATGATCTAACATTTCTTACCTCTGGCTCTACAACTCGGGAGATCATCCAGAACTCTTTGAAATGAAACCCACTGTCATACTTTCCACTGTGGCAGAGTCTCCATATAAGCATTTTGTTTCACATTTAAATATATATTGCTTTTAAATTTTAAATGGTGATATGAGTGAGAACACTTGGCAGCAAAGAAATTAGATTGGGAAGTCAAGTGAAAAAACAAGAGCAGGCAAATGTATTAAAATAGGGCTTTTCATTTGTTGTGTCTCAAACACCCATCTGGAATCCAGAATGAGTCCACAGATGCCTGATACCCATTCTGATGTTTTCTTGAATGTTAACATCTTTCAAGATGGTAAGCTAGTAATGCTTTCGAAACATACTGTTTGGGAACAAAGAGAAAAAAATTATGGATTAATCAAAAGAAAAACTAAAAACTGAAAATCTTTCCATCTAGGTTATATGCCGGGATTAGACCCAGAGAAGGAAAATGAAGACTCAGATCATTAGTTCTCTACCATACCAGGTTCTTTCCCATAATATTAAGAAATAGACAACTCTATGTCTCTATTTTTAAAAAGCAAAAGATCAACCCATTTTGTCATCATAGAGATGTGTATGAAAGTAAATCTATACACATGTGCATATCTTATTATATGTAAAGCTAAATGCTATACTAGGTAGTTTGTACATACTACGTATAAAGGAATACAAATTCCATGTATTATTTTGGTTTACATGTGTGCACACACGTGCATGCATGCATTGTCACTGAAAAATGATATCCAGACTAAAAATGATCAAAGAAAAGTAAGCAAAGTTATAAACAGACTTAAGAATATAACAGATGGGGAAAATGTGAGGGAAGTGAATACATTTTGCCAAAAAATGATATTGAGTGGGTCAGGAAATGAAAACATTACCTAAATACTTATATACCGAGCACAAACACAGGGTCAAATCAGGCCCTCAAAGACTCATAGCTCCCACTGAAGTCAAATGTCTGCACTGAGAGCCCTGTACATGCATTTGAAGACACAACTCAGTCTTAAACAGCTAATAGGTGAGAAATAAGTATTTATTTTGGATAGAAATACCCAAACAAGTGAGCTTAAAGGAGGAAAACTCATTTTTGGAGTAAAAGGGAACCTTTTTCACCATGAGGAAAAACAGATGCTGAAACAGCTTCTCTGATGAGGTAATCACAGTAAGCAGTAGACACGCTTAATTTAAGATTAATTAGGTCAGTAGAAATTCTATGTTGATTTAGTCAGGGACTAAGTGCAAACACCTAAGGATCTTTTCCATCAAATCACCTCCAGTGTGATAATATTAATCATTATTATATTATAATAATCTTCAGACATCTCTCTTTCTGAATATACTTTTTTCCACTTACAATGAATTTACATGATCATGGGCTTTAAAAAAAGCATAATGATAAAATGAATTTTGAAATGCATTCCTTGTTTGAGTAGATTTCAGGATGCCAATAGATAAACTAGTACCTTCAAAACAATAATTTACGCCAATGTGAGAAGATCATTTGCTTTGAAGGGAAAACTTTCCTCCCGAAAACCAGAAGTGTACTAAGCAGATTGATGGTCTGTGTTATTATTACTGGGTCCAGACCCTTGGGTGGGGGCAAGAATTCGAGATCAATCAAGATCTAAAAGCTAGTTTTCATCTGAGTACCTAAAAAGTAGTCAACAATCATCTCCATTTTACATTTCCTGTAGTTTTTGAGATAAGAAAATTCCCTGAAGGTCTTAGCAGACCTCCTGACTAAAGATCCAAAGAAGGCTTGCCCCCACTGATCAAAGGAGAAACATATTGGTGAATTCATTGACATTTTTATTTTATGCATTTAGCATGCAATATCCTCTCCAAATAGATAAGATAGAAGCTATCGCTTTTACAATACGTAATGGTAGGCAGCATAATTTTTTTTCTAACACAAGGGAATGTGAAAAATAACTGTGCCAAGAATGAATTATTTGAATTTAACACATAAGCTGCAGCTGGTCACTAAAACCCATTTGTGACTTGTCAAAGAAATGTGTGGAATCACAGAATCATTTTCCCAGTTGTAGCTGCCTGTTCTTGTGTGCAGAAATTGAACATTTCTGATTGGTTTTATGGAAGAGAAAGACTTCTCTGAGAAACTCCTTTTAGCACTCAAAATACCAAAATAATACATTTGAAAACCATAACACTTACATTTAGATATCACTTTTCCTTTACACTTCAAACTGCTCCTACAAGTTTCAAACTACTACAGCAATATTAGCCTTCTTTAACAGATGAGAAAATTGGGGGTGTAGCACATTTCCTCAAGATTGTTTAGTCAGTCTGATATAGCCCTAGGAGCATTAAGACACAAGCCTCCCCTGTTTCTCCTGAAACACAATGAGCCCAATGTTTACGGACTCAGAATATCTCAAGAACCATATGCTACTTACTCACTAGCCAGACATCCACCAAATCAGTCTGAACCAAATGGCCATTCATTTCAGGTATGACCACCTCGTCAGTCTTCTAGCCTAAATGGGATTCCTTATCTACTTTCCTCCACTGCCACACTTACTTACACTCTTTTTCCTGGGGTTGTTAGAAGTCATTGTATCATACATATTGCCTTCACCAAGAATTCACGTCATCTGACATCAGCTGCGACTGAAAAATATTTTACTTATCTCTTATTGACTGCTGATGGTACTTCAGAACAGCTGAGTCAGAGTCATCAAGGGGTAGACCTGGGTGATTCTGATTTGTCACCCAGGTAAGTACAAGTCTGAAGAAATTCTCTTTAATGGCCATTTCAAAGCTCTTCTACTCTCCTCACATTTCCAGTCTCACTCAGTGCTTCTGATAATGTCTAGTACCATGCTTTACCCATAGAAGAAACTCAAGAACTTCCCACATGGATAAATGGAAGCCTAGATGAACAAATTAATATAGGTTTGGTAAACTTTTATCAGTAGACACATTTTATGTTTCAATATTGATTACTTTTATGCACAGTCATAAAATAGCAACTTACTGCTATGTTTTGTCTCTTGAAACATTGGCCCAAATGGCATTTTCAAACATTTAAATCAACTGGCAACATTTAAACATTGAGACATTTCACACAAAAAAATTGCATTTCCTACTTTTCTTTGGAAAAAAGCATGAAGATTTGGCAATGCCAAGTTCACATTCCAGTATAATTGCCCTTAGCTGAAGCAGGCTATGTTATCCCATTTAAATAGGACATGTCCTTTCCATTTTATCATAGTCCTCTTTTTTTCCTATTGTCTCTTCACTACCAAGTCTGAGGGCCATTCGCCAGCATTTTCAAATCTCTGCATCTGTTTTTCTATTAACTAGTGACTTCATTTTCAAATTACCTGCATGGTTCATAATAGAATTTGATTTTGACTTGATTTATATCTTGTTAAAATAAAATGTACAGACAGAAGACTTGCATTCTAGTTTCGTTTTGATACGAACTAGCTCTGTAATCTTAGTCAAGTTATTTTATTTTTCTTGGCCAATTTGTTCATCATTAAAAGGAGAAGGCTAGACTTTATCAATAGTTTTCAAGCTTTAGCATCAGTTTGTTTCCACAAAATGGGAATCCAGCAACTATTGAGATCATCATCAAAACCTAATGGAAATTCTATATTTCTATGATGTCTGTTCATAGCAACTCAGAATTGTACCAACTGATTGTTATCAGGCATGGCTCTCATTGATAAAAATGAGGACAAAGTAAATTTTTTTTAATAAATGCAGTTTTCTGAGTTACTTTCAAAACATGGATCTCATAGAAGTCTCTAATAGAGAAATATTTGGGAACCATCTTTCGCATTCATTCTTGGAGTAAATTCTGTGTTAGCATTGATTAAGCCTCTTCACTCTCTTGCCTACATGGGGCAAATTGAAATAGTACTTAATTTTTTTCCTTCCTCAATGTTATTCTTTCTAAATGTTTTGCTTTCCATTTCTAACTCTAATGGTTAGTTCATAAACAATTAGCATCTTCTCATTTGCAAAGCATGAAGGATCAAATGAGATCATTTAGCTGGAGTCCCTTGAACATAATGAAGCTCAGAGAATGCAAAGTACAACAATTAATATTATTGACAACTACCTCAGTAAGGACGGAGGGCATAGGTATGGCAAATATTTTTACTCTGAACTGCCATTTAGTTCTTACTCCACTACACCTTTGCTATTTCAACAAAAACTCTTAGGAGTATCTGTAAGAATCTTCCAGGCAGAACTTTTGAGTGTCCACAGAGACAATCTAATAGAGTTAGGTAAAGTGCACACACCCATCTGGGGAAGGTGGGGCAAGGAAGTACTGGCTTTAGTATGACTGAGTATCTTCAAGTTTAAGTCAAACTGAATTTAACACACAAGCTTGGCAAAAAGGCTCAGGGAAGATTCAACACCCCTATTCAACCTCCTTTCCCATACTCCAACATCAGGTCTGGTATTGGGAGATGTCGGGGAAACGGATGCCATTGTTCATAGCAAGGACCGATGGGAATCTGCCTCCAATAAGGTAGCATTTGCCTTTCTCTCCAGTCCTCAGAGTCATTTTCTGCATTACACCTGAGAATACTCAGCTTGTAATATTGCTCCTTCCTGACACTAGCTGGTTTTCTTGCTAGAGAGTCCATTGGACTTATTTCAGATTGATGTCATCTACCTGTCATCTACTAATTAAGGAAACATTCCTTGAAACTGAACCCTGAGGCAACAGCAGACATGACACTGGCTAGACCTTTCAAAGTAGCCAAGTAAAAATTTAAGCACTGGGTAGCGGGACTTGCTGGTGAAGGAGACTTTCCAAGAGGGCTCTGCCTTGTGGCGGGGCAGGCAAGATCAGGGAGCCCAACTAATGTGAAACAATTATCTCACTGGTAACACTGAAGAACAAAGACATCACTGGCTCGTCAGTCAACTTTGCTTCTGACACAGAACAAATCTGCCTATGAATTGCTAAGGATCTCGCTGATTTTTTATGAAAGCTAAAATGGGATATGAAGTGAGTAAAATTAGAGATTTTTTTTTTTAAAGACAGCATCATACTTTAATATTTTTTTTTAATTTATTTATTATTATTATACTTTAAGTTGTAGGGTACATGTGCATAACGTGCAGGTTTGTTACATATGTATACTTGTGCCATGTTGGTCTGCTGCACCCATCAACTCGTCATTTACATCAGGTATAACTCCCAATGCAATCCCTCCCCCCTCCCCCCTCCCCATGATAGGCCCCGGTGTGTGATGTTCCCCTTCCTGAGTCCAAGTGATCTCATTGTTCAGTTCCCACCTATGAGTGAGAACATGCGGTGTTTGGTTTTCTGTTCTTGTGATAGTTTGCTAAGAATGATGGTTTCCAGCTGCATCCATGTCCCTACAAAGGACGCAAACTCATCCTTTTTTATGGCTGCATAGTATTCCATGGTGTATATGTGCCACATTTTCTTAATCCAATCTGTCACTGATGGACATTTGGGTTGATTCCAAGTCTTTGCTATTGTGAATAGTGCTGCAATAAACATACGTGTGCNNGGAATCGCCATACTGTTTTCCATAATGGTTGAACTAGTTTACAATCCCACCAACAGTGTAAAAGTGTTCCTATTTCTCCACATCCTCTCCAGCACCTGTTGTTTCCTGACTTTTTAATGATCGCCATTCTAACTGGTGTGAGATGGTATCTCATTGTGGTTTTGATTTGCATTTCTCTGATGGCCAGTGATGATGAGCATTTTTTCATGTGTCTGTTGGCTGTATGAATGTCTTCTTTTGAGAAATGTCTATTCATATCCTTTGCCCACTTTTTGATGGGGTTGTTTGTTTTTTTCTTGTAAATTTTTTTGAGTTCTTTGTAGGTTCTGGATATTAGCCCTTTGTCAGATAAGTAGATTGCAAAAATTTTCTCCCATTCTGTAGGTTGCCTGTTCACTCTGATGGTAGTTTCTTTTGCTGTGCAGAAGCTCTTTAGTTTAATGAGATCCCATTTGTCAATTTTGGCTTTTGCTGCCATTGCTTTTGGTGTTTTAGACATGAAGTCTTTGCCCATGCCTATGTCCTGAATGGTACTACCTAGGTTTTCCTCTAGGATTTTTATGGTATTAGGTCTAACATTTAAGTCTCTAATCCATCTTGAATTAATTTTCGTATAAGGAGTAAGGAAAGGATCCAGTTTCAGCTTTCTACTTATGGCTAGCCAATTTTCCCAGCACCATTTATTAAATACGGAATCCTTTCCCCATTTCTTGTTTTTGTCAGGTTTGTCAAAGATCAGATGGCTGTAGATGTGTGGTATTATTTCTGAGGACTCTGTTCTGTTCCATTGGTCTATATCTCTGTTTTGGTACCAGTACCATGCTGTTTTGGTTACTGTAGCCTTGTAGTATAGTTTGAAGTCAGGTAGCGTGATGCCTCCAGCTTTGTTCTTTTGACTTAGGATTGTCTTGGAGATGCGGGCTCTTTTTTGGTTCCATATGAACTTTAAAGCAGTTTTTTCCAATTCTGTGAAGAAACTCATTGGTAGCTTGATGGGGATGGCATTGAATCTATAAATTACCTTGGGCAGTATGGCCATTTTCACGATATTGATTCTTCCTATCCATGAGCATGGTATGTTCTTCCATTTGTTTGTGTCCTCTTTTATTTCACTGAGCAGTGGTTTGTAGTTCTCCTTGAAGAGGTCCTTTACATCCCTTGTAAGTTGGATTCCTAGGTATTTTATTCTCTTTGAAGCAATTGTGAATGGAAGTTCATTCATGATTTGGCTCTGTGTTTGTCTGTTATTGGTGTATAAGAATGCTTGTGATTTTTGCACATTAATTTTGTATCCTGAGACTTTGCTGAAGTTGCTTATCAGCTTAAGGAGATTTTGGGCTGAGACAATGGGGTTTTCTAAATATACAATCATGTCATCTGCAAACAGGGACAATTTGACTTCTTCTTTTCCTAACTGAATACCCTTGATTTCTTTCTCTTGCCTGATTGCCCTAGCCAGAACTTCCAACACTATGTTGAATAGGAGTGGTGAGAGAGGGCATCCCTGTCTTGTGCCAGTTTTCAAAGGGAATTTTTCCAGTTTTTGCCCATTCAGTATGATATTGGCTGTGGGTTTGTCATAAATAACTCTTATTATTTTGAGGTACGTTCCATCAATACCGAATTTATTGAGCGTTTTTAGCATGAAGGGCTGTTGAATTTTGTCAAAAGCCTTTTCTGCATCTATTGAAATAATCATGTGGTTCTTGTCTTTGGTTCTGTTTATATGCTGGATTATGTTTATTGATTTGCGAATGTTGAACCAGCCTTGCATCCCAGGGATGAAGCCCACTTGATCATGGTGGATGAGCTTTTTGATGTGTTGCTGAATCCGGTTTGCCAGTATTTTATTGAGGATTTTTGCATCGATGTTCATCAGGGATATTGGTCTAAAATTCTCTTTTTTTGTTGTATCTCTGCCAGGCTTTGGTATCAGGATGATGTTGGCCTCATTAAATGAGTTAGGGAGGATTCCTTCTTTTTCTATTGATTGGAATAGTTTCAGAAGGAATGGTACCAACTCCTCCTTGTACCTCTGGTAGAATTCAGCTGTGAATCCATCTGGTCCTGGACTTTTTTTGGTTGGTAGGCTATTAATTGTTGCCTCAATTTCAGAGCCTGCTATTGGTCTATTCAGGGATTCAACTTCTTCCTGGTTTAGTCTTGGAAGAGTGTAAGTGTCCAGGAAATTATCCATTTCTTCTAGATTTTCCAGTTTATTTGCGTAGAGGTGTTTATAGTATTCTCTGATGGTAGTTTGTATTTCTGTGGGGTCGGTGGTGATATCCCCTTTATCATTTTTAATTGTGTCGATTTGATTCTTCTCTCTTTTCTTCTTTATTAGTCTTGCTAGCGGTCTGTCAATTTTGTTGATCTTTTCAAAAAACCAGCTCCTGGATTCATTGATTTTTTGGAGGGTTTTTTTGTGTCTCTATCTCCTTCAGTTCTGCTCTGATCTTAGTTATTTCTTGCCTTCTGCTAGCTTTCGAATGTGTTTGCTCTTGCTTCTCTAGTTCTTTTAATTGCGATGTTAGAGTGTCAATTTTAGATCTTTCCTGCTTTCTCTTGTGGGCATTTAGTGCTATAAATTTCCCTCTACACACTGCTTTAAATGTGTCCCAGAGATTCTGGTATGTTGTATCTTTGTTCTCATTGGTTTCAAAGAACATCTTTATTTCTGCCTTCATTTCGTGATGTACCCAGTAGTCATTCAGGAGCAGGTTGTTCAGTTTCCATGTAGTTGAGCGGTTTTGATTGAGTTTCTTAGTCCTGAGTTCTAGTTTGATTGCACTGTGGTCTGAGAGACAGTTTGTTATAATTTCTGTTCTTGTACATTTGCTGAGGAGTGCTTTACTTCCAATTACGTGGTCAATTTTGGAGTAAGTACGATGTGGTGCTGAGAAGAATGTATATTCTGTTGGTTTGGGGTGGAGAGTTCTATAGATGTCTATTAGGTCTGCTTGCTGCAGAGATGAGTTCAATTCCTGGATATCCTTGTTCACTTTCTGTCTCGTTGATCTGTCTAATGTTGACAGTGGAGTGTTGAAGTCTCCCATTATTATTGTATGGGAGTCTAAGTCTCTTTGTAAGTCTCTAAGGACTTGCTTTATGAATCTGGGTGCTCCTGTATTGGGTGCATATATATTTAGGATAGTTAGCTCTTCCTGTTGAATTGATCCCTTTACCATTATGTAATGGCCTTCTTTGTCTCTTTTGATCTTTGATGGTTTAAAGTCTGTTTTATCAGAGACTAGTATTGCAACCCCCACTTTTTTTTGTTCTCCATTTGCTTGGTAAATCTTCCTCCATCCCTTTATTTTGAGCCTATGTATGTCTCTGCGTGTGAGATGGGTCTCCTGAATACAGCAGACTGATGGGTCTTGACTCTTTATCCAGTTTGCCAGTCTGTGTCTTTTAATTGGAGCATTTAGTCCATTTACATTTAAGGTTAAGATTGTTATGTGTGAACTTGATCCTGCCATTATGATATTAACTGGTTATTTTGCTCGTTAGTTGATGCAGTTTCTTCCTAGCCTCGATGGTCTTTACATTTTGGCATGTTTTTGCAATGGCTGGTACCGGTTGTTCCTTTCCATGTTGAGTGCTTCCTTCAGGGTCTCTTGTAAGGCAGGCCTAGTGGTGACAAAATCTCTAAGCATTTGCTTATCTGTAAAGGATTTTATTTCTCCTTCACTTATGAAACTTAGTTTGGCTGGATATGAAATTCTGGGTTGAAAATTCTTTTCTTTAAGAATGTTGAATATTGGCCCCCACTCTCTTCTGGCTTGGAGAGTTTCTGCCGAGAGATCTGCTGTTAGTCTGATGGGCTTCCCTTTGTGGGTAACCCGACCTTTCTCTCTGGCTGCCCTTAAGATTTTTTCCTTCATTTCAACTTTGGTGAATCTGGCAGTTATGTGTCTTGGAGTTGCTCTTCTCGAGGAGTATCTTTGTGGCGTTCTCTGTATTTCCTGGATTTGAATGTTGGCCTGCCCTACTAGGTTGGGGAAGTTCTCCTGGATGATATCCTGAAGAGTGTTTTCCAACTTGGTTCCATTTTCCCCCTCACTTTCAGGCACCCCAATCAGACGTAGATTTGGTCTTTTTACATAATCCCATACTTCTTGCAGGCTTTGTTCATTTCTTTTTCTTCTTTTTTCTTTTGGTTTCTCTTCTCGCTTCATTTCATTCATTTGATCCTCAATCGCTGATACTCTTTCTTCCAGTTGATCGAGTCGGTTACTGAAGCTTGTGCATTTGTCACGTATTTCTCGTGTCATGGTTTTCATCTCTTTCATTTCGTTTATGACCTTCTCTGCATTAATTACTCTAGCCGTCAATTCTTCCACTTTTTTTTCAAGATTTTTAGTTTCTTTGCGCTGGGTATGTAGTTCCTCCTTTAGCTCTGAGAAATTTGATGGACTGAAGCCTTCTTCTCTCATCTCGTCAAAGTCATTCTCCGTCCAGCTTTGATCCGTTGCTGGCGATGAGCTGCGCTCCTTTGCCGGGGGAGATGTGCTCTTATTTTTTGAATTTCCAGCTTTTCTGCCCTGCTTTTTCCCCATCTTTGTGGTTTTATCTGCCTCTGGTCTTTGATGATGGTGATGTACTGATGGGGTTTTGGTGTAGGTGTCCTTCCTGTTTGATAGTTTTCCTTCTAACAGTCAGGACCCTCAGCTGTAGGTCTGTTGGAGATTGCTTGAGGTCCACTCCAGACCCTGTTTGCCTGGGTATCAGCAGCAGAGGCTGCAGAAGATAGAATATTTCTGAACAGCGAGTGTACCTGTCTGATTCTTGCTTTGGAAGCTTCCTCTCAGGGGTGTACTCCACCCTGTGAGGTGTGGGGTGTCAGACTGCCCCTAGTGGGGGATGTCTCCCAGTTAGGCTACTCAGGGGTCAGGGACCCACTTGAGCAGGCAGTCTGTCCCTTCTCAGATCTCAACCTCCGTGTTGGGAGATCCACTGCTCTCTTCAAAGCTGTCAGACAGAGTCGTTTGCGTCTGCAGAGGTTTCTGCTGCTTTTTTTTTGTTGTTGTTGTTGTTGTGTAGCTGTGCCCTGTCCCCAGAGGTGGAGTCTACAGAGACAGGCAGGTTTCCTTGAGCTGCTGTGAGCTCCACCCAGTTGGAGCTTCCCAGCAGCTTTGTTTACCTACTTAAGCCTCAGCAATGGCGGGCGCCCCTCCCCCAGCCTCGCTGCTGCCTTGCCGGTAGATCACAGACTGCTGTGCTAGCAATGAGGGAGGCTCCGTGGGCATGGGACCCTCCCAGCCAGGTGTGGGATATGATCTCCTGGTGTGCCTGTTTGCTTAAAGCGCAATATTGGGGTGGGAGTTACCCGATTTTCCAGGTGTTGTGTGTCTCAGTTCCCCTGGCTACAAAAAGGGATTCCCTTCCCCCTTGTGCTTCCCAGGTGAGGCGATGCCTCGCCCTGCTTCAGCTCTCGCTGGTCGGGCTGCAGCAGCTGACCAGCACCGATCGTCCGGCACTCCCCAGTGAGATGAACCCAGTACCTCAGTTGAAAATGCAGAAATCACCGGTCTTCTGTGTCGCTGGCGCTGGGAGTTGGAGACTGGAGCTGTTCCTATTCGGCCATCTTGCTCCGCCCCCCAAAATTAGAGATTTTTAAGCCACTCCAGAGGCTCCTGTGGAGGAAAAACTCAAAGCAAACTTCACATGAGATGTGAATATAGCTTCTTTTTTTAAGTAGTACATTCTGGAATATAGAAATATCATTAGAGAGTATCATGAAATTGGTTTTTAAGCAGATTTTCATTCACTGTGGTACAAATGTGAACCCCCAGATCTGGAAATACTGAGTACTAGATCTAACTCTGCTACTATGTAGGTGTGTGGTATTTTTTTGAGCCACTTAATCTTGCTTTTTTATCTGTAACACAAAGAAATCTATTAAGGCTATATTATATTTTATCTGTTAGGTTTTATCTGATTACTCATTAGAAGCAGTTACTGGTGTGCTGCATTGAGAAGGACTCTGAAGCTGCAACCAAGACTGCAGGAATGATTGTAATAATCGATTAGCAATGTCTGTCATGGGCAAGGGTATTGGATGAAGGAAATAATGGCAGGTATAATTCATTCAATCTTTTGAATAAATGAACTAAAATGTATTTGTATTTTAAAATTCTGGCATTTTTTAACTTGGTATATTTCATATGTACAGTATAGGGGTCTATTTGGAAATACTCATCATTTGAATAACTGGAATTAAATATTTCCTGCCAAAAGCCCGTGCTCCACAAAGGGAAAAAGGACATGAAGCAGCACATGAAAATGTTTTATTGGGAAATCTATTCCACACACAGCTCTTTTATGATGACTTCATTTTCTCCTTTTGAAAAATCAGGAGGTAAGCAGCACATTTCATCCCAGAAAAAAGAAAATAGAGTTACTGTCAAGAATTTTCAATCAATAGTGCATTGTTGCTAACTAAGCACACACTCTCATTTAAAAAAAAAAAAAAAAAAAGAATTAGGGGAAGTAGGCTGGGCACAGTGGCTCACGCCTGTAATCCCAGCACTTTGGGAGGCCGACATGGGCAGATCACAAGATCAGGAGATCAAGACCATCCTGGTTTAAACGGTGAAACCCCTTCTCTACTAAAAATACCAAAAGTTAGCCGGGGGCGTGTTGGTGGGCGCCTGTAGTCCCAGCTACTCGGGAGGCTGAGGCAAGAGAATGGCCTGAACCCGGGAGGCAGAGCTTGCAGTGAGCTGAGATGGCGCCACTGCACTCCAGCCTGGGCTGCAGAGTGAGACTCCGTCTCAAAAAAAGAAAAAAAAAAGAATCAGGGTAAGAAGTTACTTTGCAAATCACTGCTAAACACAATATTGCTAGAATAGCAAAATCAGAAGCAAAAAGTCTCACATTTACAAATACTTGAAAAAATGCTAAACACTTCACACAATGATGATGATAGTTCACATTTATTGAACATTCATTATGTGCCAGGTTCAATTCTAATGCATTTCATGTATTAGCTCATTTCATAACTTTCAGTGAGTTTTAAGAATGTTGATGTACAAATCTCATTTAATTTTTATGACAATTCTAAGAAATAGGCATTATGATTATCCCATTTACAGCTAAGAAAACTGAGAAAACAAGACATTAAGTGACTTGCCTAGTGTCACACAAATGACTTTGGCACCTGAATCCAGATGGTCTCAGTCCAGAAGCCCTGTGCCTAAAGCATTATACAGGAGCAAAATCCTTCCAAAATAAGCCTAACAAATCTGAACCTGAGAACCTGGGCAAAGTCCTAGCACAAAGCCAGGGCCATTTAGGGAGCTATGAGCGAGTGAATCTCTGCTAACAAGGCTTTTGCTTCCTCCTGGCTTCAGCTGAAAGCTCTGCGGGGTCGCTGTTGGCTGCTGGCTTGGCCCATTGTCAGGATCTCACAGTTGGAAGATCCTCTTATAGGATTTGGAGGATTAGATATTTTAAACATTAAATGGAAGTTCAGACAGTCAATCTACTCTGTCGTCGGGGGAGAAAAATTATAATATGATCAAATTGTAGTCAAAATGTGAGTACTGTAACGGTATATTTCTCTTTATTTTGACCTTCCTATGGACTAGGCATGAGCTCAGCTGCCAGTTTGTCTAGCTACATTTTGAGATGTGATTACTTCTGCCCCAATGAACACTGTCGTGTTTGTCTCCACTGTTTTAGAAGGCTCTTTTACTATATCCAACCTCCTTTTACTCTGTCCAAAGTCTCTTGCTGGGCTCATACCTATAATTTGAAGATAATGGTGAAACAGTGAGTCCTTCTAGAGAAATAGAATTTATATCCTTCTCTGCTCCAAAAGTCATACACCACTCCAGCTTTGGAAACACTGAGTTTATTAAAGTCATTTAACTTGGTATGACCTAATTTCTTCCTTTTAAATGTGAGGAGCCAGGCAGGCCAAAGAATAATGTCTTGGCTCTTCAGAGTTATCCTCCGTAAGACACCGACTAGGAGTCTTTAGTAGGCATTGAAAAAAGAAAGGTATTTATTTGAAGAGAAATATTTAGTAATAGTTTGATAAGAGGTAAGAAGAAACCCATGTCCTTTTTTAACAGGATTCCATTTTTAAATAGGTCTTCAGAAAATTTTTACCTGTTAGCTTAAAAAAACAATACCCTAGTCATATATAATAAAATGTTCATACGAGGAGCTACCAAATCAGGTATTTACCTCTTTGGGAACGCACATAGCATCACGGTGAGTTTTCCTGTAGGATAAGAGGTTGCATCAGTCAGGATCCCAGCAAGAAACAAATGATGTGCCCAGAATGGGTCATTTAATGTGAGCTTAATAAAAGGCAGATTTACAAATATGTGGAGAAGGATTTGGAAAAACCGCAAGAAATAATGCTGTATTCTGGGGCTATATCAGTGTAAGAGGTACCTATATCCCAAGTTCTGAAGGGCAAGGGAGGAAAGCACTTACCAAAAGAAAAGCAGGGCGGGGGCGGGGGCGGGGGTGGGGGCGGGGAAGAAGGAGGGGATGGGAGAGCGACAATGAGAAGGAAAGAAAACAAGAAGTCAAGTGTCAGGGACTCTAAGGCTTTGGTTTAAGTCCACCCTCAACAACCCCACAGAATGGGAGCCAGGAGAGTAAACGGTCATTTCTCATTCTCTTTTCTTCTTCTGATTTGCTACCCATTTTCCTGGTGGGCCACCCAAAAGAAAGTAGAGGGCAAGGGATGCCATTCATAGAGCCAGCTTCCCAGGTTACAAAGCAAAGCAAATAACAGAACCAAGAAATAGCAAAGAGGGGTAAAGGAAAGATGTCCACCACAGAGATTTTTCCTTATGCTATCTTGTAGTCCCTGAGGCAGGAGAAGAAGGGAAAGCAATTGTGGGCAAAAAGAAAGATAGGAGGAAGGAAAGCAAGCCCTTGATGCTAAGATGTTCTCCTCCATTATTGTGGTTTTACATAACCACCAGTTAGAGAGGCCTAGAGTGCCCTTCTTCTTCCCTCATGAAGTCCTCATAAAGTGCCTCTCTTGTGCCTTATTTCCAGGGGACTCTGCTCATAGCTGGCGATGACAAATATCATTTCCTCCTCCCCGCTGAAGAGATATATGATTTAAAATTTTAGGCCTCCCAAAGCCATGTGACTTTCATTAGGGCATTCTTGGGATGCAACAATTCTTAAGACTCAAAAAGATATATTAATAAATATAACCACTTATTATATACCTTTAAGAACAGAGAGACTCCATATTCAATACCCACACATTTGGTTGATCCGTATCATGCTGGGAGGTATGGGACACATAGACAAAGGATGTGGAATACTTTTAGGAGGTAACTTTGGTGGAATTGCTGGTGAGAGAGGTATATTTCTGCAGAGGGTTCCCTTGGAATCACATGTCATGAAATCTTCCTGGTTTACTCTCTCCTTGGGCCAACCCTCTGGGTTCTACACTTTCTGAGCTCATTGTAAGTCAGTCAGTAAGGATTTATTTTGTAGCTTTTATGTGTCAAGCGCTGCTCTAGGCCCTCTAGAGCTATGTCATACTCAGAGAATTCAGAGAAAAAGCTAATCTGTTTGCACATTTCTGGAGAATAATCAAATTTCAATTCCCTTTGATATTCAAGATCTTTTAAGAGATTCCTCCTCTTTCCTCATGGAGACTCAATTCGCTACTCATTTTGTGTTTCACAATTCGATGCCCATAAATGTATGTTTAGGCTTCCTATATTTTGCTCATTCTATGTGGGCTGGAACTACACAATCCCATTTAAACAATATACATTTCCATGACAAAATCATTACTAGAAATCATTAAGGTCTAAGAATGAAATTAAACTTGATTTTGTCTGCTCCAGCATTAGAAGAAACACAACTCTAATGACATGTAAAAGTAGCATAAATCTGGAACTCTAAATTCAGGGGATTTTGTTTGAAGAAAAAAAAATAAGAGGAAATCAAGTGTATTAACCAACTGACTCAAATAGGACAATTTCATTTTGTTCAGAGACTTCAAGGCCAGAGATAATGTAGAATATCCTTAGGATAGCCACAGTTGAGTTATTTGGGCAGGTACAGAAATCAAAGGAAGGATATTTCAGATGGCACTAGCAATGTGAGCATCGGCACAGGTACATGATGTACTGCCATACAAAGAACTTGTGCGGCATACAGGAAGATGTGACTAGAAAGGAAGTTTGGATCCTGATGGTAGAGAAACCTCAGTGTTTGTTGTGGAGTGTGATGGATAATGGGAAAACTTTGAAGGTTTGTCATATATATATATATATGTTATATATATGTGTGTGTATATATGTATATATGTGTGTGTACATGTGTATATATATGTGTGTATGTGTGTGTGTGTGTGTGTGTATAAGGGGAATGAAGAAATCAGAACTATAGAGATGTAGTTATCTTGAGTTAGAAATAGCAAGGTGACTTGGCCGATCATAAAGACTTGGGCAAAATGGCTGACTGTGGGATTCAAGCTATGTAAGTAAAGTGAAAGAAGGTTCAATAAGTACTCAGCAATCCTACTGATTATTTAAACAGAGATAAAGCCTTGCAAATGTAAGAGAAGAACATTGCGAGGGATGGAATCTGCAATCCATTTTGGAGTATTTTTGTTGCTGTTTTTGAGACAGGATCTCACCCAGGCTGGAGTGCAGTGACAAGATCATGGCTCACTACAGCCATGCTCTCCAAAGCTCAAGCAATCCTCAGTCTCCCGAGCACCTGGGACTACAAGCAATCACCACCATGCCCACCTAATGCAATCCATTTTGGCTCCAAGGCCCAATACTATGTCCTCCCATAAACAATTAAGAAAGGCAAAAGGGAACAGGATACAGATAAGTCAGCAGGAATATGGGAAGGATAACATTTGGAAAGATTCTGATTCCTAAACATTAGGCATGTAATAAATGCATGTAAGCAAGAGAGAAGGAGAAAGGGAGAGGAGGTGTGCAACTCCATGTGGTTCTGTGTAAAATACAGTCCAGGGGAGGTAATTTCACTGTTACTTCCACTGTCACTCAGTCTTCCTCTAGCCAATGTTAGTAAGTAGTCATTTACCTGCTCCAAATCCCAAGTTTCAATGAAACTGAAGCATACATTACCTTTTTGATGTTGAAAAGAGACTGATAATCCACGTCAAGATTTGATCCAAAGTGCAAAGCAATGCTGATGAGAAACATAAAGGCCAAATTACTTCATCTCCCTGGTGTCACTGCCCAATCCTGTGGCCCTTGTGATCTCCATTATGTTGCAGCAACTTACAGTACTGAATCAAGCACTGCTGGATTTGAATGGTAGAGTGGATAATGGGCTTAACTTTTCTAACAGACCTTATCCTTTAGCTACAGTCAAGAAATGATTTGCTTTCAACTCACTAGAATGTAAACTCCTTAAGAAAAGAGAACTGCCTGCTTATTTCACTGTCATATCTCTGGTACATGGCAGGCACTTGGAAAGCATTTGATGGACATTTAGTCAATAAAATATGAATAAGCCTTTACATGATTTGTATTTAATATATTAAAAAATACATATTATATAAATATCATATGTTACACAGATATACACACACACCCTGGTAGTTACTGTTCACTAGAACCAAGCTTTAATAAGAAATTCAAACCACATTTTAAAAATAGGTAACTATGTAAGAATAAGAATTAAATTTTAGGCATTTAGATTCATGTACTTCCAGAAAAACAGCAAATTTAATTATCTTTTATAGTTAGGGCTAGTTTTTTAACCTTGAGATCGTTAGGATTTCACTGATAATCTCATTTTCCTAACTGGTTCATAACAGTTTTCATTGTAAAATCTTGATAGGAAGACTGAACAAAGAATAAATTGGGGACAGGGAGAAGAGAGTCCAGCAGAACTGAGCACGCCTTTTTGCAGCCTGCATTCCCTCTCTGTGTAAGAGCATTTCCATCTACCAACCTGCCTAAACTGAGAAACTGAGTCTCACTCGATCAGTCTTGCTCTTTCAGCCCCACATACTGACTGCTATGAAAGCTTAGCAGTTGCACAGTAATTTTTAAGTTGTGCCCAGTGGGGTGAGTGGGAGGTAGGCAGCAGGAGCCTCCTTTCAACAAAACACACCTGCTCTGCTTTGGGATAAGATTGTAAGGTTTTGTTTGATCAAAAGAGTTCCACTGCATTAGCAATCATTTGGAAACTTTAAAACTTATCTTTTATATCCATTACCTCTTCTCCACCCCTACTGCCTTTGCTCTAGGTCAGGCCTTATTCATGTGCAGCTTCTCTGGTCTTCCTCCTCCCTTTTCCTGACCTGTTCATTTAGTAGAAAACCGTTTTTATTCTTTTTTCCTCAAATTTCTTCAATGGTTCCTGTTTGAAACTGGATGAAATACTAGGTACCTTTACATAGTTGGCAAAACCTTCATGAACTCTTTCTTGTTTCTTCACCTGTTTGGCTTCTTCTGCTACCAATCCCCCCACTACCTCATCTCTGCCCCTAAAATACAGGTTGTGTATCCCTTGTCTGAAATGGTTGGAACCAGAAGTGTTTCATATTTTGAATTTTTTCAAATTTTGGAATATTTGCATATACATTAAGTGTATGAAACTTAAATCTAAACACAAAATTCATTTATGTTTTAGATACACCTCATACATATAGCCTGAAGGTTTCATACAATATTTTCAATAATTTGAGGTATAAAACAAAGTTTTGACTGTGTTTTGTGTATAAAACAAAGTTTCTACTCTGACCTGTCATATGAGGTCAAGTGTGGAATTTTCCACTTGTGGTATCATGATGGCACTCAAAAAGTTTCAAATTGGAGCATTTCAAATTTTGTACTTTGGGATTACAGATGCTCAACCTGTGATACGTTATTCTTCAGTGACACAGAACTCATATCTCTGTGCCTTTGCATATACCAATACCTCTGCCTGGAATATCTGTCATTTTGTGTGTTTTTACTCTTCTTTAAAATAAAAATGACACCTTTGCACCAATTTAAGATGGCCAAAAGATTACTACATTTTTGAAATCATGCCAAAATACCTATTTTCAGAAATCCTATATTCTCTGATCTTTTAAGCAAAGTTTATTTTTATTCAATGCTCTCAATGTGTATATTTTATGCTGATGAGCTTTTAGGAAAATATAAAGATAATATAAGTTTGTGCCTTCAGGAGTTTGCAGTCAAATTTTGGAGCCGATTTATACAATTTATCAGGCTTTTCCAGGCCTATTTTGTCCACCAACCTACAAATTCAGGAAGACCTCTCATATTGAAGCCTGGGCAATTGGCCAGTCTGTCACTTGCCAAGCGACACACTCCTTAGTGTTAAGTGATTTGTGATTGAATATATGCTGCCTCATTTAATTATCATAATTCTTACATAAGAATATGTAATTATTATTAAATATTGAAGGTCCTTCTTTTCTGAAAAATAGAAGCTTTTGGTATTAAAACAGAAAATGTAAATGTGTTCAGACTGTGGGTTTAGAATGATTAAGAAACAAAACAAGGCAGTCAAAACTAGTAGTGTAGTGGATATACCTGTGGAATTTATAGTTATTATATCAGCAATAAATGTGTGATGCCTGTTCCCATGAAGTTATTTAGTTTATTTGGGGTACCATGCCTGCAATTATGTACCTGCTACCAGAGAGAGGTATGAGATGAATAAACACACTCTAGCAAATTATAGTACAAAACCCACTATGGTTCATAGGTATCAATATTTTAATAAACATTTATGATCTTATTTGTATATTAACATTTATAAAAGTACTGTTTGAAGCTAGATATGAATACAATACCCAGGCACAGATCAACACCTTCTATCTAATCATTTTTAAGTGTTTCTTGACCTTTTTTTGCAACTTATGAGGCCTCACTTTCTAGAGTCAAAGGCCTTCGTGGTCTCAGTACAGGTTTAGAAAAGTGTTGAATTCTGTGGATTTGTGGTGCATGTTTTATAATATTTACAGTGTATGTTCTGTCCTCATGCGGTGTCATGTGGCTTTGTTTCACCTCGCTCCATCTACCTGTGATTTCTTTTTGCATTCAGCTTTGGTGTATGCTGCATTATAGAGTCATTTTATGGTGCACTGGGAATGTAACTGCCCTGGTGCTCTGCCACTTGGCTGGCTGCACTCTTCCTCCTCTTTCAGTCTAGCTGCCTCATCTAGCAGGATCCAGGTGTGACAACTGACTTCAAAGAAGAAAAGGCAAAAAGTGTGGCAGACACTAGCTTATGACCTAAAGCTAGTTTTCTTACTACTACCAGTTGCTTTGTAACGCACTTTTGATGCAGCCCTTCATAACCGGGTGAATGACTTGCATAATTGTACTTAGGTATGAAACATATTAGATAATTTGCCCTCTCTCCCAGCCCTGTTTTAAGGAAACATTGCCTCTTACCCTTTATTACTATCAGCCCAAGCCTGTACCAGTAGATTTCTCAAATCATAGAAAGAGTTAAATTGTAGAAATACCTGTTACAGCAATAATGAGATAGGATATGTTTCGGGGAATTTTTGTTTGTCTCTTCATCATCCGGGAATACAGTACTAGTATTCTCTCATTCTAGTAGCAGATTATAATTTTTCATTTGGGTATGCACTCGCCTACTTTCAGTTCATGTGGTCTATGTGGGTGGCTACCCCCAGTTTCAAGGGTGGTACACATGACCTAGCCATAAGCAAATTAATGCAGCGAATTATTTTGGTGATGGCAGTAAATCCAGGGCTAGACACATGACCTAAGTCCATGAAGTGAGAGTGAATCTCAAGCCTATCTTATCCAACTTGGACCTGAAAGAATATTAGGCTGGAGCAACTGCAGCTAGCTTGTCATCATGCCGAGCTGAAAAGGAAATCAATATAATATGGAGAGGAGACTAGAGAGCAATCTAGTCCTTAGGATACTGTTTGGAATCTGAATTTAGATCTACCTGAAAGTTCATCTCTCTCTAGACTTACTATTGTATAAGCCAATATATTCCTTTTCTTAAAAGTTTGTTTAAACAAAGTCAGATCAAGATTTCTGTTACTTGCAACAGAAAGAGTTCTACCTGATACTTGTGCTACACACAGGCAGTTTGTCTGTTGTCAGGGCTTTAAGCCTGGCATAGATCTATAAAAAGTAAATATATTTCACAGAGACCTTCTAATAAGCTGCTCCTTATGTAAGAGAGGCATCATGTTTACCTCCAGTTCTTCTATTAAACATCCCTCCTTTTCAGTCACTTAATTTTTTTCTCTCCCTGTTAAGGAACAATTTAATATTTTGAAATCATTCTTTACTAAAGCAACTTGCAGTTGGTTACTGTGTTCATTCATTTATCAATCCATGCTTCAACTTTGATACAATTAATAATCCCCTCTCACCTATAAAGCTACTCTTTCCAACCACAACCAAGAAATAAGCTTCTCATCCAGCTTTCTGAGATTCTCTGTCCTTTATAATTGTGGGCAAGAGTCCAGTTAGCAGAAGCACTAATTGATCCTTAATGAGTACAAAGATTATTTTGTCATACTATCTTGGAGCTAGACTTATTTTAACGTAGATTCACTCCTTGCTTATCTTTTGTTCTCTTTAGGAAACAACCAACCAAACCATGTGTGGCACTTTTGTGCCTGTGCTCCAATTTCAACTTCATTCATTATATTGCTATTAGGTAAGACAAGTACATTTAAAAATAAACGTCATTTACCATAAGAAACTACCTAGATAGTTCACTTATCCTTCGGTAATAAAAAATTAATATGATTTCAATAGGAGTTATTTTTTAAAAATACAGTAGAAAACAGAGAAATACTTTATTGCTTGTTTTTCCTATTCGGTTTCAAGTAATTTCTTTAGAAACAGGAAAAATGGTAGTGGCAAGCATATTTAGAACATGTAATGGTGAGAGTTATCGGTTCCCTCTCTTCCTCTATGAAAAAATAATAAAGTATTAATAATAAAGGCTGCTTTCTCCCCAAGGAGGAGATATTTGGCTACATTTAGATAGGCAAATATTTTAGAATGTCTTTAAAGTATAAAATAAACAAAACAATTTTCTTTCTCAGGAAGGGTTATTTGATATAGTTCTGTTTCGCCTTCTATGCATATTCTCTTTAATGAGGTAATACTGTCTGTTCACTTCCTGTCTGGGGACTTTTTGCAGAGATAGATATACTCCAGGCATGTTTATTTACCAGCTACCATTTCTTTCTTCAATTCCCAGGAGGATTTTTTTCTACCCACAGATTATAATCAGGAGAAAAATTGTTAAAAACACAACACTGTCCTTTATAATCATAAGTGAATTGCTTGCTTATGTGCTTGTTTTGGCTAATTTTTAATTTTTATCAATTGATTTTTTTTTCTTTTAGATATCAGTAAAGCAAATACAATTTGAGTTTTTTAAAAATCACATTCTCCAACAATATGACAACATTTTACTACCGAAGTCTACAGGGAACCTTTGTTTTTTGTAAGCAGGGTGATTTTTAGATGTTACCTCTCTTGGCCATGAGTCCTTTTTCTTTTTTCTTTATCCCTTCCCCAGCATCCTTTTCTTTTCTCTCCTAGTTTCCACACAATCCCAGAAAGCCTTTTGTTCACTGTCAGGTCAACAAGAAGCCAAATTAAAAACTAACAACTTTTGAATTTCAACAGCCAGACAAAGTGAATGTAGACTAAGAAGAAAAAAAAAAAAAAAAAAGGAAAGAAAGAACAGAGGGAGAAAGACCCTAAGGAAAGAAAAGCCCAGCTGAGGGATTTGGAGGGCAGCAGCTCTGGAGGGGCAAGGCTGCTCGTTTGATGTGGGAGGTCCGAGCACAACCTGCAGGGGTGCTCTCTGGGACATCTCATTAACCGTGTCATCAAAGCCCCCTCAGGTCCAGCGAATCATAACATTATCTCTGACATTACCACACAGATACGAGGTTCCCGAGGCAGTCTATAAACATGCCTGTACTAACCAATTCATCGTGGCTTGACACCCCGGCAAGGGCTGGATGCCCTTTAGTGAGCTCCGTGAATTGCCCCAGTCATTCATCAAAGTTTCTTGGAGTGCATTTCACACAGCATTAAATTTAATTAAAGCAACATTGACTGCATTGTAATCCTCGGGAGGCTCTTTGTCAGAGGGATCTGGAACACTTTCAGCTTAAAATATCTATTGTTTCGTTGGAGTTTTTCTTGGTTGTTGGGTTTTGGGTTTGAACTTTTTTTTTTTAAAGGTTGGATATAACCGAATCAAACTGTCAAAAGTGGTGTTGACTTCCCTTTCATTATTCTTTTATTATTTTGTTTCTTTTTTACCTTTTTCTTCTTCCTCTTTTTTGTTAAAAAAAAAAAAAAAAAAAAATTCCAAAATCAAAAGAACTAAAAGTTTGTGATAGAAGTAGTTTTAAGAAAGTGGGTTGGCCGGGCGCCTTGGTTCACGCCTGTAATCCCAGCACTTTGGGAGGACGAGGAGGGCGGATCACGACCTCAGGAGATCGAGACCATCCCGGCTAACACGGTGAAACCCCGTCTCTACTAAAAATACAAAAAATTAGCCTGGCACTGTGGCGGGCGCCTGTAGTCCCAGCTACTCGAGAGGCTGAGGCAGGAGAATGGTGGGAACCCGGGAGGCGGAGCTTGCAGTGAGCCGAGATCAGGGCCACTGCACCCCAGCCTGGTTGACAGACAGAGTGAGACTTTGTCTCAAAAAAAAAAAAAAAAAAAAAAAAGGAAAGAAAGAAAAAAAAGTGAGTTACAATAAGTTAAGTAGCTTTGTGATCCCTATAATGCCATCCATACACAAATTAAGAAAATAGGGTGTGCACAGGCATACAAAGACACTTCAGCATAGAGATGCACTCACACTGACACCTACCTGGGCAGGGTGGTGTGCCACAGGCTTGGAAAGCATCACCTAAGCATTGCATTTCAGTCAGAGATTACTTCAAAGTCCAAAGTCTGAATGTTTTGAGGTTAGCTCTTGCACACAGTTCTCCTAGACACTTGGTGTCCTAGTGATGTTTTAATTTAATGCCCTCTATAGGTTAATCTTAGGGAAAAAATAAATGTCTTTTCTTTTCATCAGCAAAGAAAACTTGATGGCAAGGAGAGGAGAGCATGCCCAAGAAGCCAATGAGCTGTTCTAATATCCCTTAGAGCTTGTACTGTCGCTGAGTTATTTATGGAGCAAGCCGATGTGTGTGAGAAAGAGTGGGTATGAATGTGTTCGGAGCAATGGGGGTTAGTTAAGCAGGAAGGGAGAGGAAAGGAAAATGAAGAATAAAATGAAATGCATATGGAATTTAAAACCATGACTTTACTTGGTGATATTTTCTAGCTACTCTCTGAAAATTCTATGTATAACTCTCTTCCTACATCTCCTCCCACAAAAGTATATAGAATCATCCAAGTAAGGTCAAGTGACATAATGTAAGTACAGAAATTTAGGGGCAGGGCGGTATAATCTGGTTAAACTAAGCTCAGATTGGTCTAATTGGAGAGTTAATAGTTTTCTTTCAGGAACTGTTCACACTAATTTTATTTGTTTGTTGTCACCTTTGTGTGACTGTATTGGATAACTTGATATCTCCATTAAACTTTCCTGTGTTTGTTCTATAAATTCATTGAATGAATCATAGTGGACATTACTATGTAAATCTACATATATTTAATCTATTTTGCCAGAAAATGATGTTACTTAAGCTTTCTATTTTAATTTTTTCATCTGCAAAATGAGAATAATTTCTCTTACTCAGCTCCTAAGGATACTGTAAGGATCAAACAAAATAATGTACATAATGTATATGAAAGCTCTTTGAATAGAAAAAATGTGCTTTATAATTGTAAAGTGGTTTTTAAAGTGCAACATCAACTTAAAAAATTATTTTTTCTAAATTAAAACATTTATCATCCTGATGAATGATTTGAAACTCAAAGCATTACTTACTACCCTTTGAATTTATAGTCTAATAAATAAGGAATAACAGTAGAAAGAAGAGGATGAGAAATTAGAACACATTTGGGCCAAAACAAAGGAAAAAAAGTAGATTTAACATCACATAATCATGTAGGGGAAAAAGAAGAGATCAGAAATGAAAAGATGATTGAACCATGTTTAGATACCATGTGCATAGCAGATTAGAAAGGTCTCTAGGAGGAAATCTGGTTTGGGGTTAAAAAATGATTTATTAACTCCACATTACCTTCCAATATACATATCTAATTATTAAAGGAAGAGGGATATTTATAGTGTTGTGGTGGAGAGCCCATGGTGTGGGGTCAGATAGGTCCGGATCCAAACCCCAGCTCCCCATCTTACTAGTATGTGACACTGGACAACTTGTTGAAGTTCTGAGCCTGAGCCTAGGTTTTCCTTCCATAGTGCAGAAATAACAATGGCTTCCTCTCAAGGTGCTTACACTTTGTTACAAGGATTGTAGAAATTAAGGCATGCAAAGCTTTTAGGAAAGATATTGGCAGTTTGCAAACATTTTGATTTGGAAGGAAAAACTTGAAAGTAGAAGGTGTTTGGATGGTATGATAGATGTTTGGATATTTCCAGAAGATTAACAATAGCTAGTCTAAAAGCCACCTTCTGAACCATGAATGCATATTCCTTCAACAGCCCACAACCCCTTTGTCTAGAATTGAAGTACTGATTTCACAAAAACTTGTGGTGGGTTTTCAAGAAATAGGAGAAAGTCATTACCCTCTGAAAGCCAGTGTGTAACATCAATACAGAGCGGGATTAGAGCAGAGCAATGTAAAGACCATGAAAGGAAGTAGAAAGATGCCTAAGCCTGTGAGGCTCCTGGGCAACTGGATTGAATATATCAGTATCAACATAGGTGAAGAAAGTAGTGTATCTGTAAAGCGAATTACTTAGCCATGTAAGTTTAGAAACAGGCAAGTCAGGTAGGCAAATACTGTTAATGACCATCATAGCATTCCCTCAGAGAAAGAGCTTTAGCAAAGGAACTTTAAGTAGTTGAGGTTCTCTTGGCAAGGGAGAGGCTCCATGGCAAGATGGATGCATCAGGTCTCTTAGCCTGATGCAGTTCAGTATTTACCTGCCCTTACTTCCACATTTGATTCCACAAATCGTCCAACGAGTGTGCCATTCATATGGACTTTGAGTATTTCCGGCATTTGTAATCTAACTTTCTCACCGTATACAGGTATTCTTGGTGTTTTAGTTAGCCTTTTCAGCTTTCTACCCTTGAGGGTCAGGCCCACGCTTGGTATTCTAACAAATCGGCTTGCTGAGGGCTAGATTTTTTACTGTGATATGCCCACTATATCAGCCAGCATTCACCCAGAGAAAGAGAATGAGGAGGAAATATATATTAAGTGATTTGTTACAAGGAATTGGCTTCCACTATTGTGGGGGCCGGCTAAGCAAGCCTGAAATCTTCAGGGTCGGTTGTCAGGAAAGGCAAGCTGGAACTCTTGACCATGAGCCAAAGCTGCTGCCCATAGACAGAATTTCTTCATCATCCAGGGACACCTCAGCTGTACTCTTAAGGCCTTTTTCATCAACTGATAAAATCAGGCCCACCTAGATGATCTAGGATAATCTCACTTAAAGTTGACTGATAATGAACTTTAATTATATCTATAAAATGTCTTCATAATATTACCTGGATTAGTGTTTGATTGAATAACTGCAGACTGTAGCATATTGAAGCTGACACATAAAATTAACCATTTTATTCACCAAGTGAAGACGGAGGGCTAGAATCTAGACTGCTATATACCCCAAAGTAAGATTGGCCACTATATACTAGAATACAATATACTCACCAAAGTAAGATTGAGAGCTAGACGCTACAGTGTGATATATCCATGAAGAAAATCAGAGTCACCTAGTGGGGCAACTGTGGAGCAGGTTTGTTGTCTTTGTCCTGCATACCTCGAAATCACCATAGGAGTTCTCCACATTTCTACAGAGGCCCCTATAGTTTATATTGCAAATTATATAATCAGTATATCCAGAAAGCAACAGTGCCCACTTCCTAAATAAACTGGCTATATTTAGGTTATCTTATTCGTCAGATTTAATCTGCCTCTCTGAGTCTCATATTTTTGACATTCAAAACCAGTCGCTTTACCTGTGCTATGATCACCAATTGCCTCCACCTTCTTGGGAATCTCATGCTATCAGTAACCTTTTTCTTTTCTCTTTATCTGGCCTGGATGATCTTTTCTACTTATTTTAAAACTTCCTCCAGGCTGGGTGCAGTGGCTCACACCTGTAATCCCAACTCTTTGGGAGCCCAAGGTGGGTGGATCACCTAAGGTCGGGAGTTCGAGACCAGCCTGACCAACATGGAGAAACCCCATCTCTACTAAAAATACAAAATTAGCCAGACGTGGTGGCACATACCTGTAATCCCAGCTACTCAGGAGGCTGAGGCAGGAGAATCCCTGGAACCCGGGAGATGGAGATTGCAGTGAGCCAAGATCTCATTCTTGCACTCTATCCTGGGCAACAAGAGCGAAATTCCACCTCAAAAAAAAAAAAAAAAAAAAAAAAAAAAAATTCCTCCATTCTCTCATTTGAAAAACAAAACAAAATCTCTCTACCTAACTTCTTCCTGCTACTTTCTTCTTTTTCAGCCTGACACCCCAAAAGAGTTATTTGTAGATGATGCTTACATTTCTTGGCCTACCCTTCCTGTTTAATGCATTCCAATAGTTCCACCACAGTCACAAGTGACCTCTATGTCACTAAATCCAGTAGATGCTGTAGGATTCAGCTAACAGCTGCATCTGACACCATTGACCATTCATTCCTTTTTATAAGACCCTCTTCCATCAGTGTCCTTGTTTTACACACTCTTCTGGTTTCCTTCCTACCTTTTTGGACACTCTTCCTCAGCTCATGTTCTTGCTCCTTTTTCTTTAACTAGACTTCAATTGTTGGAGTTCATTAAGGTCTGTTCGGGGCCTTTTTCTTCTGGCACCTGGTACCAATTATCATCCGTATGCTTATGACTGTCAAATTTAGAACTCTACCCATATCGGTTAGAAATGGTTTGTTTCTGCAATTAATAAAAAACATAGTAGCTGAAAAAATATAATTTTATTTTGTTTTTCATAAAGTTGGGACATGACAAAACTTTCACAAAGTTCTGCTTTTGCTGGCAGAAGTGTCTATGATTCTCTTGCCTGTTCTCTGATGGCAGCAACATGGCTGCAAAAGCTCCAGCTGTCACATCCATATTCAAAGCGATAGAATAAACCAGAGGTGAGACAGTATCTATATCAGGAAAAAAAAAAAAAAAAAAAAAGATTTCCTGATAATTCCTTGACAAACTCAAGCTTAAGTCACATTGGCCAGATCTTTGTTCCACAGCTATCCTCATATGCAAAAAAGATAAGGAAACTGAAAGTGTTGCTTATCCAGCTTCTATAGTAGAGGCTGGCAAAAAAGAAAAGAGTAGGGAATGGGTGTTGGACAAGCCCATTAAAGTTCTTCCACACCATGTCAGACCTTTCTTCTGAGCTCCCAACTGCCTCTCAGCATCTCCGCTTGGAAAGTACCTCAAAATCAATATACCGAACTTAACTCACCATGATTTTTCTAAATCTGGTCCTCTGCCGTTACTGTCTCAAGAAGAGGGCACAGCTATTTGTCCAGCTACAAAAGCAGAGAACCAGGATTGTTGGCCTTGATGGTTCCCTCTCTGTTGTCCAACACATGACAAAACACACACGCATCTGCTACATCACCAAGTCCTGTCAATTTAGACTTGTACATATTCCTCAAATCCCTTTACTTGTACTTATTTCAGCCACTACCACTCTATCCAAACTGAAATCATCTCTTCCCTGGACAGCATCCTCTCCTGCCTTCCTCTGTCCAATCCTAAAGTAATATTTTTAGAAACAGCTTAGATCATAATCCTTCTCTGATTATGACTTTCAATGATTCTTAAAATAAATGATTCTGTGTAAGAGCCACAGCCTGCTGCTGTCCACCTCTCTGGCCTCATCTCTCACCACTTCCCCTTGCTTCCTGAGTGCCTATCACACTGGCCCTCCTGGAATGCACCTTGCTTCTTCATACCTCAGAATTGTATCTTCCCTGATTTTTTTAAAGGTCTGAAACACTCGCTTCTTTCAAGAAGTTGGTTCCTACTTATCCTTCACATCTCAACTCAAATGTCATTTCCTTAGAGCAGAGATTCTCCATCCTTAGACCAAATCATGTCCTTCCATTAAAATCACTAAATATTTTTAGCTCTTTTCTTCCATGGCTTGTATTATAATTTGTAATTATATGTTTATTTGCACTGAAATGTAAGTCCTTTGAGGGGCGAGATCACGTCATTTATCTTTTTGTTACTTTAGTGCCTGGCCAGTTCTAGTTGCATAGTAGGAATTAATATATATTTGGTGAATATAGCAAATATTGATACAGAATTGTGTTTATATGTTGGCAAACATTAATCAAATAAAAGAAAGTACTTATTGATTTCTTACTGTGTACCCAGCAATGTGATAAGTATAGATAAAAAGAGTACTGATAAATTTGAAAGGACAGGATTTGCTAACATTTTGTCAGAAATAATTTCTAATAAATGCCTTTTGAAAGTCTCTGATACTTACCCCCATGTTATCATGTAATCCTGCTGTGCATGCCATCTGGAGCATTGGGGATAATTCACTGAAGACCAGTGTAGCCACAGTGACTGCTTCCGCCGAAAGCCAGAGAGAGATTATGCAACTGCTCTAAATCTCTTAGAGCCCCGGCACTTGGGTAGTTTCCACAAAACCCATTATGTCCAATTTTCAGATCTTATAAATTCTCACTCTACCCAGATATTTCTCTCCTTTCCAGAGCTAGAACTGATCCCCTAGCTCTTTTACCAAACCAATTTCATCTCAGTATGACAGCTGTAGACATGGCTTTAAGGAAACACCAGCAAATAAAACTGAAATAAACTCTTCTTGCTCCTTTCTGCTTGAGATTAATGCGTGTATGTCAAAAGAAATATTGAACTTCAGATTAATAAATAAGCCTAATAGAGACTTCTATACCATCCATTCATTCCAACAATCATTTATTCCTTGAGATGAAAGCTTACCTTATCTTTCCCAGAGTATATAGAGTATGATCTGCCAGCCAAAATATCACCAACTGGCTAGAGACACCCTTGAAAGAAAGAAGGAGTGAGGAGTCCATTTTAAGTTCAGGTGTTTACAGTTGCAGGTATGCACATTTCCTGCCTCATCATTTCCATTTTTTGTATTTGTACAAATTTATGGGGCAAGTGGGAAATTTTGTTACATATATATGATGTGTAGTGATTCAGTCAGGCTATTTAGAAAGTCTATCACCCAAGTACAATACATTTGTGTTAAGTATAGTCACCCTACTGGGCTACAAAATTTGAATTTATTCCTTCTATCTTACTGTGTGTTTGTACCCTTTAATCCACTTCTCTTCATCCTCCCCCATTCTCCCCTACTCACCCTTCCCAATCTCTGTTATCTGTCTTTCCACTCTCCACCTCCATGTGATCAAATTTTTTAGCTCCTGTACGTAAGTGAGAGCATGCATTATTTGTCCTTTTGTGCTGGGCTTATTTCATTTAAAATAATACCTCCAGTTTTATCCACATTGGTGCTGATGGCATGATTTCATTTTTCATGACTGAATAGTATTCCATTGTGTATCTGTGTCATATTTTCTTTATCCATTCATCTGTTGATGTACACTTAAGTTGATTCCATATCTGTGCTATTATGAATAGTGCTGCAATAAACCTGTGAGTGCAGGTATCACTTTGATATATTGATCTTTTCCTTTGGGTAGATACCTGGTAGTGAGGTTGCTGGATCAAATGGCAATTATATTTTTACTTTTTTGAGAAATCTCCACACCATTTTTCATAGTGGCTGTTCTAGTTTACATTCTCACCAACAGTGCATCAGAATTCCCTTTTCTCTGAATCTTTGCCAGTATCTGTTATTTTTTGTCTTTTTCATAATAGCCATTCTGACTGGGGTCTGATGTTATCTCATTGTGGTTTTGATTTGCATTTCTATGATTAGATTTATACTTCTTTTCTTTAGCCAGAGCAACTCCATCTTTATGAGTGGCCATGAAGCTCTGTAAGAAGTTTTTCGAGGATAATGAACAGGTTGGGTTATGATATGAAGAATGACCACACAAATTTGTAGTGCTGGGGCTGGACTGGCTAGTTCCTACTGCTTCAGTGCCCCCCAAATCTCCACATGCCCCTCAAGGTCCACCTTGCCTTCACCCTGTCCTTTTCTCCAGAGGCCCAGCTTACACATCACCAGCTCCTGAGCCCTTTAGCTTCTTTTGGATTCAGGCAATAACAGCCTTGATAGGAGATTGGAAGAAGCCAGAACAGTCCTGGCACACATTTCCCTCATTTCTTCCTCAACATTCAAAAAGTGCCGTTTGTAACAACAACAAAATCCAGAATGTACTAGCTGCTCTGCTTCATCAGGAGGAAACACGCGGCTGACTGCAGAAGGGCGGGGAATGCTGCTCCCAGCACTACCACAAGACTTCATCTCTGTTTCATCTCTGTGCCAGTTTTGTGATCTGCATTAGGAAAGCAGCATTCTTCCCTTCCTTCTCATCGAATGTCTGTAGTAGCAGTTCCCAAAAGCCAGTCCCAGAATGGATCATTTGAAAGTGTTGTTGTTTTTACGTTACAAACACAGGTTCCAGAGTCCTGGATAGTAGACTGCGGTTTGGTGGGTCTTTGGTGAGGCCCTGAAGTCACTACTTTTCCAAGTACCTCTAAGTCTTGAAAAGAATAGAAGCCATTGATATGTATCTATGACCCATTTCTTCAACCTCCTTCTGTTTCTTTGTATTACATTTTTGTAAAGAGATTTATATGAAACTTCTATAGGGTTGTGGATTTTCACCATATCCTTATTATCATATAGTCATTTCCCTGTTACTTCTATCACACCAGTTTCTTTTGAAAAAAGTAAATTTTTCCAATCACATGAAATGTAATTACTTCAAAACTTCCAGGCTATGGGAATGCTTATAAGATCATACAGGAAATTTAATTCAAAACATTAAGTCACTTCTCAGTGCTTGTATAAAATATACACTCTCCACACAATAGATGTAATATCTGAGAACACAGGGATTCTCATCCAACTTGTTCCTTAACATTTTCTTCCATACTCTTCTCATGGTTCTTTTCCTTCCTGCCATATCTGTTGTCCTCCAATTGTCTGGAATCTCAGTTTTGTCTGATCTTGATTCTCAAGATAAGTTTAACGCTCTCGGCACACTTTTTTTCTCCAACCTATTATTTTTTAATTTTTAGAGCAAACAATCTGCCACTTCATTCTAGTATTCCTAAGTCTTCCATTCTCTTCCCAAGTTAACTTTATGCTAAAAGAAATAATACCGTTACCCATGCTGTTTCAAGCTTTTTAATAGGCTTTTGAAACTGTATCTTTCATTTCTACATGATTCAGTAAAGTTAGACAACAATTTCATGAATCTCATCAAATTTTCCACTAAGTCTCCGAGACCTGTCCCCATAAGATGGCACATACAACTAGCTGACTCCCTTTATTCCCTAGTCCCCAAGCAGTCAGACAACTGCTTGACCATGTCAGCAAACTGCCTGCCTCCACCTGTCTCCTGCTCAGAGAGCATGGCTTGAGAACATGACCCTTAAGTCTGGTGTCACCTCAGTGTTTGAGCCCAGTTACTCTCTAATCTAGGCAACTGTGATCAACTACTCCTATTATTTCCCAAAATCCAGTCTCATATTTTCCTGTAATAATAGAACTTACAATTTTTAGCTAAGTACATGATTCCATAAAATTAGACAACAAAATGAAGACTGCCTTTGCTCCTGGGTGTAGCCATATGAGTAAATTCTAATGATCTGTGCAACACTGGAGAGAGAGCATGCTTTTCTTCAGTTCTTGTTTGCCCCTGCGAGACTTTGCTGAAAGTAGCAGCTGGTTGGATTGTGGATATAATGGCAGGTGGTCTATGTTGGACCATGAGGACATGAGAAACATCTTAGGGCAAACATGGTGGTTGGCTGTGGAAGACCTGGGCCTCTAAGCACCTTAGAAGAAGAATCACCATGCCAGCCTGAACCACTTATTCTCAAATGTTGTGTACATTTGATAAAAACACACCATGTGGTATAAAACATGGTAGTTTGGGGTTTGTATCACTCTCAGCCAAATCTAATCCTAAGTGATTCATAATTTGTTGTCTGACTGTGGGGTTCTCCAAGTGAACACCCAAAGTGAGCCATTGGCTTAGTGGATTTGGTAGTCGTAGATGGATTGAAATGTTGCAAAACATTTGGTTAAATCATTTCCAGCAGGATTTTGGAAGTGAAACCATGATCCGATTGAAGCTTCAGGGAAAATTCAGGATGTTGGTGTGTGTTGGCCACTTTATGACACTTTCAGCAAGGTCTCAGCAAAGAAAGATAAACTCAGACCAGAGCTAGCTTATCTGCAAGTAGAAGTAGAAAAGAATATTCTTGGCTCATTGCCTATAAATTCTTGAATACTCAGTAATTCAGGGTCTTGCAGAGATGAAAAAACCTAATTGCATTTGTATCCTAAATGGACTGGTAATAAGCGATGACTCTCTAGCTACACATAGCACCCTGCCCCAACATACTCTTCAAGCATCTTCTAATCATTGTTCTCTGCAAGACAGTGGGAGGGAGCTTTGAGGCAAATATCAATTCAAGGAGGTTGTTTTCAGATGGCTCTATGGGAGCCATAATTTAGGTATGAGAGAAGAAATTAATCGCAGTGGAAGGTAAAAGTCCAAAGCTTTT
Source organism: Theropithecus gelada (assembly GCF_003255815.1). Taxonomy (NCBI): domain Eukaryota; kingdom Metazoa; phylum Chordata; class Mammalia; order Primates; family Cercopithecidae; genus Theropithecus; species Theropithecus gelada. Next base: position 57,843,867 of record NC_037672.1, read on the forward strand.
GTACTTAAAAACTATTTCAAGGCCAGATTTTGGCTAGGGTAAGCCACACATGCAACAAATTGGGCACACACTGATCATCAGAAGCTTACCAAGTTTCTGAGGGGATAATACAGCCAAAGAAACCACAAACTCAGTCTGAAAAAGTCTGATCAGCCTCTGAAGTAATCCCTGGGCTCCAAAATCTGTGCCAGCGGGAAACAGTATATAAAAACTGTGAACCCCCCAGAAAGGCATTGCTTCCAGTGCCCATCTCAGATGTGGTCATAAAGAAAAATGGAGAGAGGAGGTCTCAGAGTGCAGAACTAGGGACTTCAGAGGACAAAGGTCCAAGAAGATATTTCCAGAGACCAGAAGAGAAGATAACCGGGGGTGCCAACCATAGTATCTCCTTTATACTTGCCCAGAGAGACTTCATTGTTGATGCAGATTTCGTGACGATACTGTTTCCCATTTTTCCATTGTATTTTTTTCCCAAATTGCTTTTTTTCTTTCTTTCTTTCTTTCTTTTCTCTTTCTTTCTTTCTCTTTCTTTCTTTCTTTTTCTTTTTCTTTCTCTTTCTTTCTTCTTTCTTTCTTGTTTCTTCTTTCTTTCTCTCTTTATCTCTTTCTTTCTTGTTTCTTTCTTTCTCTCTCTTTCTTTCTTTCTTGTTTCTTTCTTTCTTTCTTGTTTCTTTCTTTCTTTCTTTCTTTCTCTCTCTCTCCCTTCCTTCCTTTCTTTCTTTTTTTCTTGCTTCTTTTTTTTTTTAATTGTATTGATTCTGTTTCTACTTCATAATTGTATACTGGGTGTGGGAGTAGAGAGGGAAGAAGGATAGATAACTAGTAAAGATGTAAGTATATAGAGTCCTTAATTTTTTTTAACTTCTGAACTTTTCAAAGAAACTTACAATGTCAAACATACTTATTGTTCTGTTATAAAGTATCAGTATAATCTTGGATTTTTTTTTCTCATTCTGTAGATGGCAAGTTAATTATGTGTGATAGAGTAACCTTACTACTGTAAATGCAAAACAAAGCGAGCAGAAAAAGCAAAAAGGTTCATAAAGTTAAACATTGTGCATTGCATTATACTTTAAATGACCTCCTGCTGGTTTTGAAGGAAAACATCTAACTTTATTCTATTCTCCCTTGGTATTAGCTTCAATTTCCTTTTCAGGCTTCTCAAACACACAATAAGCTTTTGATTATCAAGATTTCAAGTGCTCTACTAGACAGCCAATGTGTATGTATGAATGGAATTACTGAAAAAGCAACTTGACTCCATCTAGGGAACTGTTTTAGTGAGCCTAAGCGATTCTCTGTGACTATAGAGGAAACTGGAAAGAACTATTTGGCCTTATTTTCACAATTGTTTTAGTACCTCCAGGGAAATGCACAGAAGTGTAGCAGAGAGGCACATATTATATATTTCTTGTTTGTTTATTTATATCCCACCTTATCCCAGAAAGGATTTAAGATGGCTTATGAAGAGGCATATGGTAACACAAATTCACAAGAGGTGAGAAGACTGAGGCAAAACAAAAGCGTAAGGAAGTAAAATGTTACCAGGCATCAGGTTAGTATATTAAAAGTACAGCATGAAATCACATCCATTTGCCAAAAGTGGGCCACCAATATGACTGCTTAAAGAAGAAGATACTGTTATTTATGCTTTTTTATCATCTTCATAAGATAAAAACCAACCAGTAGCTCCAAAGAAGCATCACTATTTTGAATAGACTTGTTTCCTGTGGGCCCTTATAGAATGAATTACGTCCTCAATTAGCTTTATAGCAAATACGTATTTTATAACTTTATGTCTTATAACTTCCCCCATTATAAGTTGATAAAATCATTCTAAGGCACATTTAAGTTGAAGTATTTATCATATGGTGGATGGGGGTGGCAAAAGGCAATACTTTGGGATCCAGAAATACATTCCTCTTATTAATTGACTTAATCCAAGGATAAATTCTGAAATTCCTAGAAGCATGGAAGAACTGTATGTCTTTGTGGCAATTATTTTCTTCTTTCACATTTATTGAATATCTGTTAAGTGCAAAGCACAATGCTAAGCTCAAGGGTTTTTACAGTACAGTCTTAGTACCTGCCTTTATTGATGAGGACAATGACAACCTCAAAAACTGAAATATAATTATCAACTATCAGTTATGATACATTGGCTAACAGAAATATTTAGAAAGTCAGTGACAATTAAATGAAGACAAGAAAGTCAGTAAGGACTGGGCACGGTAACTCGTGCCCATAATCCCAGCACTTTGAAAGTGCCCCTAGGAGGGGCAATTGCTTGAGGCCAGGAATTTGAGACCACCCTGGGCAACATGGTGAAATCCCACCTCTACAAAAGTACAAAAATTAGCCAGGCATGGTGGTGTGTGCCCGTAGTCCCAGCTATTCAGGAGGCTGAAGTGGGAGCATCGCTTGAGCCTGGGAGGCAGAAGGAGCCAAGATCATGCCGCTGCACTCCAGCCTGGGTGATAGAGTGAGAACCTATCTGAAAAAAGAAAATAATAGTGAGTAGGATTTATCTGGCCATGGGCGGAGGTTGTGTTGTCAAAGGGAGAAAAGAGAGAATGATGGGAGTAGAGGAGGGAGGAGAGGGGTGAGGAAGCAGTTAGCAGAACAAACATCACACACAAAGGCCCTGAGGCAGAAGCATTTGGTACATTTGAGGATGGAGGGGAGGCCACAGTGGCTGGAAGGAGAAGAGGCTGAGAAATAGGGCTGGACAGATAGACAAAGGCTGGACCATGCCAGACCTTGTAAGACAGGATGAGGATTTTAGACTTTAACCTAAGAATAGTTAAGAGGTCATTAAAGGCTTTTAAACAGGGGTGTGGTCCAATCATATTTGTGTTTTAAAAATTGCTCAGAGTGGCTGGGCGCAGTGGCTCATGCCTGTAATCCCAGTACTTTGGGAGGCTGAGATGGGCAGATCACGAGGTCAGGAGATCGAGACCATCCTGGCTAACACGGTGAAACCCTGTCTCTACTAAAAATACATAAAACTAGCCAGGCGTGGTGGCGGGCACCTGTAGTCCTAGTTACTCAGGAGGCTGAAGCAGGAGAATGGCATGAACCTGGGAGGCGGAGCTTGCAGTGAGCCCAGATCGCACCACTGCACTCCAGCCTGGGCGACAGAGCCAGACTCTGTCTAAAAAATAAAAAATAAATAAATAATGAAATAAAAAATTGCTCAGAGCAAGGTGTGGAAACTGGAAAGGTTAAGGTAGAAGTCAATGTGGAGCAAATTAGAAGGCTCTGGTGTTGCAAAAGACTCAGTGGCTAAGATTAGAGTGTCGTGGGGAATGAAGAAGTGAGAATGGATTTTAGAGGTGTCTTGGGGTTCAAATCAACAAGACTGGTATTTTCATCTTCCAGAGATCTAAATAGCTATTGCTTGGCAGTGATACTGAGAATATATTTCTTATACAAGTCCTTAGGTGCAGTCATTTTATGTGTCAAGTTAAGTACAGAACTGTATGTTGTAAAACCCAGCTGAACTGGGGATAGAATGAATAAAAGCTAAACAGCCTTGGAGAGAGGCCATCTCATACCCCCTTGAAGAGGAGTAGACAGGACCCAAGGCAGGGCCAAGATTCTCTTCAGGAAGTAATTCTCTTCATCTACCTGATTGAACCAATAACAAAGACATCAGTGTCCTCTGCCATAGAGTGTGGGTGGCAAGAATTTTAACTGGACAATTTACAAAGCAGATTCTTCTACATTAACCACTAAAAATCTCTGTAAAGCACTTATGCCACATCCAATTTCTTCTGCACTCGGTGTAACTTCTCATGCCCTTCAACAAAATGGGCAGCACAATTTTGCCTGGGTTTTCTAAATGAAGTGAGTTGCTACAAAGGACTGTCAGGTTGAAGTGGAGGTGAGTCAGCCAACAATAATGACTTTGGTTTTTGGAGGAGGTGATCCCTAATCTTTCCCTCTAACAAAGCTAGATAACAGGGTCAGTTGTCTATTAAAACTACACCTAGACAAAAACAAGAAATGGGGAAAGGATTCCCTATTTAATAAATGGTGCTGGGAAAACTGGCTAGCCATATGTAGAAAGCTGAAACTGGATCCCTTCCTTACACCTTAAACAAAAATTAATTCAAGATGGATTAAAGACTTAAATGTTAGACCTAAAACCATAAAAATCCTAGAAGAAAACCTAGGCAATACCATTCAGGACATATGCATGGGCAAGGACTTTATGTTTAAAACACCAAAAGCAATGGCAACAAAAGCCAAAATTGACAAATGGGATCTAATTAAACTAAAGAACTTCTGCACAGCAGAAGAAACCACCGTCAGAGTGAACAGGCAACCTACAGAATGGGAGAAAATTTTTGCAATCTACTCATCTGACAAAGGGCTAATATCCAGAATCTACAAAGAACTTAAACAAATTTACAAGAAGAAAGCAAATAACCCCATCAAAAAGTGGGCCAGGGATATGAACAGACACTTCTCAAAAGAAGACATTTATGCAGCCAACAGACACATGAAAAAAATGTTCATCATCACTAGTCATCAGAGAAATGCAAATCAAAACCACAATGAGATACCATCTCACACCAGTTAGAATGGTGATCATTAAAAAGTCAGGAAACAACAGGTGCTGGAGAGGATGTGGAGAAATAGGAACACTTTTACACTGTTCGTGGGACGGTAAACTAGTTCAACCATTGTGGAAAACAGTGTGGCGATTCCTCAAGGATCTAGAACTAGAAATACCATTTGACCCAGCCATCCCATTACTGGGTATATACCCAAAGGATTATAAATTATGCTGCTATAAAGACACACGCACACATATGTTTATTGTGGCACTATTCACAACAGCAAAGACTTGGAATCAACCCAAATGTCCACCAGCGACAGACTAGATTAAGAAAATGTGGCACATATACACCATGGAATACTATGTAGCCATAAAAAAGGATGAGTTCATGTCCTTTGTAGGGACGTGGATGAAGCTGGAAACCATCATTCTCAGCGAACTATCACAAGAACAGAAAACCAAACACCACATGTTCTCACTCATAGGTGGGAATTGAACAATGAGAACACTTGGACACAGAAAGGGGAACATCACACACCAGAGCCTGTCATGGGGTGGGGGGAGGGGGGAGGGATAGCATTAGGAGATATACCTAACGTAAATGACGAGTTAATGGGTGCAGCTCACCAACATGGCACATGTATACATATGTAACAAACCTGCATATTGTGCACATACATGTACCCTAGAACTTAAAGTACAATAAAAAATTAAATTAAATTAAATTAAATTAAATTTTAAAAAGACTACACCTAAATTGTGATCCTAAAGTTGTGTCATCTGCGCATGAAAACTCTTTGTTCAGATCTGCCAATAGTGATTTAAAAAGGGACACTAGAGCCTAGCCCCGTATTAGCCCACTGAGAAGGTTCCCATTCTCGGTGTATCACAGAGTAGAGTATTTATGAAAATCAATTATCAAGTGTCTTCCTGGAGTTCATAGAGCTTAGAACACAGTTGGTTCCTGTTCACAGAATCAAAAATTGTAGCATAGTCAAAACCTCTAGCCCTACATGTGCTGCATGTAGAGTAATAGCTAACATCTACATAGCATTGATGTTTAAGGCACTGTTCTAAGAGCTTGATGTAGTTTCAAAACCAACTTATCTTACAAATGAGAAAACCAAGGCCTATGGAAGCTAGGAGGTCACTGAGCTAGGGGTGAACCGGACATTCTTCTCCAGAGTTTGTGCTCTTAAAGACTCTATACTGTTGCCTGGGCTTGCATGCATAAGAAACGGTCATTAGTGTCTCTCACTTGGTTTTTCTCTCATTTTTTTTCACAGGGAAAATCAGGTGTATATCTTTTTGGCAAAAGGAAATGCAACGATGACCTGTGGACTTTGCGCTCTGAGCACACACAGAGCTTTCATGCCACACCTCATTCGTATTCAAGCCAAAAAGCCAAGGTAGATGAAGCCTGGTATATGTCATGTTCTTTACTCTCTTCTGCCACCAAGTTTGCTGAAACTTAATATGACGGCACAGTCGGGGAGCTTAATGAAACAGCTTCATCTGTTTCAAAATTTGCTGTATTTATACACCAAAGCAAACCACTCAGACACTGTCACAGGGAACTGTTTTCAATTGCTTTTGTATTAAGCAACTACAGATCTTCCACCAGACTATAAGGAAAGAAAGATACAATCCCTGTCTTCAATAGATTTGTGTTCAAAGAAAGGAACTGGCACTTTTAGTGTGACTCTTAAAGGTACCCCCAGGAAGGTCAGCTTGTGTTTAGAAGTCAGTTGTTGGGTATCCTTGACCTGGCTTACTAGTTCTTTCCTATTTCCCTGGAGACTATCGGGTAGGAAGTGCCTCAGCTTCCTTTCTCCAACACATAAGTCTATCTATATCCCTTCGTACTTCTGGCCCTTCCAGTCTCAGAGGTGGACTCTATAGGTGGGCCTCCAGAAAGTGGGCTGAGGAGGGAGGACCTGCAAGTGTAAGAATAAATTCATTAAATGGGGCAGGAAGAATATTTACAAGTATACCTTAGTGTATAAAAGAAATAATTTACTATGAAGGTGGGGTTTCAAAACAGTAGGAAAAATATATATATCAAAATAAATGTTACTAGGTCTGTAGGTTAACAATTTATGATATTTGAGTAAATAAATAAAATATACAGACATATATATGACTATACAGCTAGATCAACATTATACCAATCTAGGTTCTTGGTTGCTAGTAGTGAAAGCTGACTGAATAATTTAAGCTGAAAAGAAATGTCTTGGTAGGATTTTAGGTAGGTCACACATTTAATGAGAAACTCATAAAACTGTCTTGGGACATAAGGCCAGCTAGTATGGTTATGAATGTTGTTTGCTGCCCAAAGTTATTTAGCTGAGGGAATAATTAGGGGGTTGAAACTAGGGACCAACCCAGCTTCTGCTCACCAAACCATGTGTCCTGGTGTGTGCTACATCAACCCAGAGAAAAAGATGCCTTATGTCTTCACAACAAGCTCTATTTGCCAAGCTGTGTATTCAAGGGCCTCTGAGAAGCTGGAGGATGCCTTCCTTTAATTTACATGAGGGCATTGTCTTGGTTAGTCATGGCCTGGTTCTAGAACTAACCTGGTGGGCCTGGAGCCTCTGACCCTGAATACTGAATGTCACAGTGACACTTGAACCCAAGATAGAGCCACATCTACTGAAGTAAATTTAAAGCTGTTCCTGCTATATAAATTTCACTGACTCCACTGGACGGAAGGAGTGGAGTCATCAATTAGCCAAGCTGAATTTACAACCTAATTGTACATACAACCTCATTGTCTGAGATATGGGGAAGCAAGAATTTGGCTAACTTCTCAAAACACACAGTAGCATATTCCATATATGTCAAAAATAATTCAGACACTAGAAAGCCAAAATTTAACCAGTTGGTTAAATTTTATAAATTTTAAATAATCGGTTAATTTTTAAATAAATATTTTATGTTTTAAAACAGAAGAGAAAAAATTGATTTTTTTCAGATCTTAGAGTGATGAAGGACTTTAGAATATAAAACAGAAGAAGATACTACAAAGACAGAGATTGACATATGCAGCACAAAATTAAAACTTTTGCATCAGCCAGGTGCAGTGGCTCAAGCCTATAATCCCAGCACTTTGGGAGGCCGAGGCAGGCAGATCACTTGAGGTCAGGAGTTCTAGACCAGCCTGTCCAACATGGTGAAACCCTGTCTCTATTAAAAACACAAAATTAGCTGGGCATGGTGGCCAGCTACTTGAGAGGTTGAGGTACAAAAATCGCTTGAACCCAGGAGGCAGAAGCTGCAGTGAGGTGAGATGGCGCTACTGCACCCCAGCCTGGGTGACAGAGTGAGACTTTGTCTCAGGAAAAAAAAAAAAAAAAGTTTATCAAGGAAACCTTCAATTATAAGGTAAATGAAAAAAAATGATGGAGAAAAGAAATAACACATAAGATAAATAAAGCTCTAATAAGTTTATCATATAAACATTTTTCAAAAATCAATATGAAAATGTCCTGTTAAAGAAATAGGTGAAAGGCATAAGCAAAAAATGCACAGGAGAAATAATGAAGGAATGTGAACAATGTATGGCCTTTCTGATTATTTACTTCATGCTCGTGGATCCAGGCTTGCTGGAGCTACAGAGCTGGGCCTATGAGAGGCTGTCTGGGAGCCCAGCCTGCCATGCACAATGAGGTTGGAACTGAGGGGAGGGGGGAAGAAGCATTTGGAAAAGTCAAATCCAAGAGAAAAGATACTGAGCAAGAATGAGAAAGTGGACAGCCAGCAAAGGAGCACAGTCAAGACCAAGTTACAGGTTCAGGAGTCTCTCCCATTTCATTATTTCATTGAATCCTCAAACAACTGTAAGGCACATGCTTTTATCATTCCTATTTTGCAGTGGAAGAAATAAAATCTTAGAAAGCTGAAGGGATTTGTTGATAAAGTTACATGGAGCATGTGAAAGATTCACGATTTCAACCTACTGATGTTTATGGTTTAGCACTGGTCTCCACCTTACCAAAATTATTTATATTTACAATGTGATAGAACAAACAATTTCATGTACTATCATGACTCAGACGATTGCACTTAATTTCCTCCTGGAACTCAAGAGAATGATATTGTCATGTGGGTGAGGCCTCAGAATGCTAGGGTGGGTGTGGGGGTGTTAGGATTTACCGTGCCTTGTTGGGTCCCCGGCTTCTGTCTTGCCAACCTCACACTTGGCTCAACCCTTTTTTCCTAAGGAACAACGGTGTAGACAAAAAAACTCCTCCCTGGGCAGAAGTGCTTCCATAGAGATGCTAAGCTCATTCTTTGAACCTCCCCCTCCTTCCAGCCTTTCCTTTCAGGCCACCCGCCCCTCTTCCTCACTCTTTGCAGCTGCAGAATCACCACTACATCTCTACTCATTGTAAGTGACCAGACTAGGCAAATAGGAAGACGAATGGTTAGTCAGGGAAGTTTGGGCCACCATGATGGGAAAGGTGCAGAGGAAAACATTATGGCCAGAGTCCCTTTGAAACACGCTGACAGTTGACAGATGAGCATCCATAAAATGACAAAGGCTTCCCTGTGTAAAGCCCTTTGCCACCAGCGCTTCTCCCTGGGAAACTAACTGCCCTCAACTGTCAGTGAAAATATTATTTTTTTTGGCTGGTAATTATTCTCATGCCTGTTTCTCTAGCCACTGTAGCCACAGAATAGCCTGCATTTTGTGTATGTGGGTATTCTCCATCCTGGAGGCTGCTGCATCCCCCAAGCCCCCACCCACCAATCCTCTTGATCAGAAGTGATGACTTACCCTGTCGATTAAATAATTACAACCAGGATAGTGAACTGGAGCGTGTAACTGTATAAAACCTATTTATGGCTGCCAGGAATACATATTGGGAGAGTCCTAAGATTTTTTTAAATGATGTCAGTGATCCCCACGGGGCCACGAAACAGATCTGCACATACTCACAGAGTCTTGAGCCTGCAGCAAACAATGGGGACAAAAAAGGATGCTGTATCTGTCCTCAAAGAAGTCCTGCTGATGTGACTAAGCAGTTTCTTATTCTGTTTATTTTGCCTGCCCTATTGCTTTCTGTGACAGAAAATATTAGAGTGGGAAAGGGGAGGAAAGAAGACAGAGGGAACCTGAGGGGTCGGGATGTTGTGACAAAATGCGGCAACTCTAAAATACAGAGATCTTCTTTTCTGCAGATTCCTTTATTCTGGGATTTCTCCCAGGAATTAGAAGGAGGTATTTCCCCTCCCAGATGAAAACCTTGAATTCAGGGTCTCCCTTGATCGTTTTTTCTCTAGAGCAGTGCTATCCAATAGGATTTTCTGTGGTGATAGAAACGCTGCATATATGTGCTGTCCAAATGTTGTTCTCATGTGGCTATTGACCCTTGAAATGTGACTACAGTGACCGAGAAGCTGGACTTTAATTCATTTAAAATTGGATTTAAGTAAGCACACATGACTAGTGGCATGGGACAGTGCGACTGCAGGGCTGCCATCGTGACCACTTCATTGCAGTCCATGGAGTATTCGACCACTGTGGGTGTAAGCCTCAGAGGAGGAACTGAAAATTACACACACATTTCAAATACAGATTCCTCTGAGATTCAGGCCATTCCACACAGGGTTAAGCAGTGGTATGCCCTCTCAGGAACTCTAAAGTTACTCCCTCTTCCTATCCGTGAGTCTTTCTTTTAGAGCCTGACTTTGGGATTTTCTACTTCAGCCTCTAGCTTGGGCTGAATTTTATTTCATGTCTTTGTTTTGAAAAAAGGTGGATGCTTTGCTTTTTTGAACTTCAAGTCCATTTCAAGCTTCAAATGAGAATTTCCTCCCTGTTAGACACCTGATCTATCAACTAGGACAGTGTTTCCTGGGCTCTGAGCCCAGAAATGCCTGCCCAGCTTTTCCCCAGCTTTTTAGCCCAGCTTCTGTCTTGGTCAGTGACACCTGCTGGCTTCCAGTTCCCTCATCTCTAATCTTCCAGTGTTTCCTTCCCAGCCCTTCCTGGCCTTGCTTTTTAGTTTTGAGCTTCCATCTGCATTTTTCTTCCTCACTCTACCATCTTTAGCTTGGCTCTTTTCATGCCCTAGAATTCCTGAGTCATGCACCCAGTAGGATCCCTTTCTTGGGTAGCTTCAAATTTCAAGTACATTTGGTATGTGAAAGAGAACTTCTTGTCACTTGCCAAATTCTTAGTATTGTTTATATACAAATCTTTACAACTTTTAAGTTCCGTGACTACTTTTACATTTGCTTTCACTCTTTAAGTTTTTTTTTTTTCAGTCTACCGTCCCTTTCTGGCAAAATATTATTTATATTTCTTTATTCTACTGTTTTTGTTTGTGGTTATTTCTTTGTTTTATTGTTTCACCCCCCCCCATACACACATACACACACACACACACAACACACACACAGACTATAATTCACTAAGTCGTAGTATAAACTCTGTAGATAGAGGCTTTTTTAAAATATGTGTGTCAGTATTTAGAGATATTTATGGATAGATAGACAGATAGAATTTTTTTTTTTTTTTTTTTTTTGAGACAGAATCTTGCTCTGTCACCAAGCTAGAGTGAAGTGGTATGATCTCGGCTCACTGCAACCTCCACCTCCCTGGTTCAAGCGATTCTCCTTCCTCAGCCTCCCAAGTAGCTGGGACTACAGGCATGCGCCATCATGCCCAGCTAGTTTTTGTATTTTTAGTAGAGACGAGGTTTTGCCATGTTGACCAGGATGGTCTCGATCTCTTGGCCTCTTGATCTGCCCACTTCGGTCTCCCAAAGTACTCCTGTAATCCACCGCGCCTGACCAATATTTATGAATATATTTTATATGGTCTTCCCCTCCTCCAAAATCCTCTCTTTCACATTATTAAACAAACACATAAAGATATACAAAAGCATACTGTAACCTTTAAAATGCCACGTAAATGTGAGTTTATGTCATTATTGCTTCAACAATACTCTTGGAGGCCCACCCTTGGGTGACTATTTCAGAATAGCGTGGTGGCTGTCTTCCCTGGAAGTTGCCTGCTGGCTGTCATGAAGTGTCCTCAACTGCAATTGTCATACATAATTCTGTTCCATTCCTACTGACTGGACCCGATGTGGAGACCCGGCTCGTACATTCTCCCTCCTAGGAATTTGATTTGGGATTGAAAGATAGGTGGTCGGTTTGAGCTCATTGTGGTGCAGGAAATGTAATTATAGGAGCTTCACAGGGAAACTCTTCTGCCTTCCAAGTAGATTGAGAATGTAAAAAAATAACCAAAAAGCGCCTGTAATCCCAGCATTTTGGGAGACTGAGACTGGACAGATCAAGAGGTCAGGAGATCGAGATCATCCTGGCTAACACAGTGAAAACCCATCTCTACTAAAAATACAAAACATTAGCTAGGTGTGGTGGCAGGCACCTGTAATCCCAGCTACTCGGGAGGCTGAGGCAGGAGAATCGCTTGAACCCAGGAGATGGAGGTTGCAGTGAGCCGAAATTGTGCCACTGCACTCCAGCCTGGGCAACAGAGTGAGACTTCATCTCAAAAAAATAAAAGAAAAAAAAAAAAACAACAACAGCAGCAACAACAACAAAAAAAAATAAAGTAGACAAAAACTCAAACTAAAACAAGCATAAATAAGCATAAAAAATGAAAATATAAAAATATATATAGTATAACGTAACATAATGTAGTTAATTCCATGCTTGTTCTTGGTCTAGTCAGCCATTGTATGAAGCCATGCTCTTCATCACAAGGATAAAGAGGATCAATCAAAATCCATTATTACCTCTGGAAACACAACACACTGTATATCCCATTGATGGCTCAAGGCTTGTGACTAGCAGAGAGAACATAAGTTGTAAGTGGTCATGGCGATGGCCTTGTGAGCCACTTGTATAGTTTGCTGTTTCTGTAATGTCAGGGCCTAGGGAACCCTAAGGGGCATCTCCATGAAATCGATTGACAGGTTTCCTCTTGTCAGGCATTATTACTCTCATACCTGGCAAAAAAATTACATGAATTCCAATCAAGTCATCTTCAGCAAATGTTTATTTGGAATGTAGGTACATAGCTCCCACAGTGACTGCCTCATTTCCCATCAAATCAGTAGGTATCCCCTCAGGCAACACATGCTACTAGTGTGCATGGTATTGTATGTGTGTAGTGGGTGCACGTGGAGCGAGGGAAGGAAGGAATGGGTCTCAGAGGCCTACAAGAGGTAATGCTTGTGATGACAGTGTTCTCGTTTTCTCAACCACTATGACTGTATCTTTGATGTCTCTGGCTTGAAGTGACATCTCATGATATTCCCAATAATAATAACTATCCATTGATTACTGTTTTCATGTTTAGGCTGAAAAATATTACATTCTCTTATTCTCTTATACATATTTAATTATACAATTATTATTCTCTTATACATATTTTCACGTAGTCTGAGCCCAAGGTTTCCGCTTCTTTGTCTAATTTGAGCTATACACATGCATACCAATGAGATTTTTTCTCTGTTGCTACTCATGAAAAAGACTTATTCCTCTTCTAAGACTGAATTCCAATGAAGAGAAATGAAAGAGCAGAAACAGACACTTATCCTTCCCTAACGTAAATCACACTTCAAAGCCTAATTTATCTCATGTAAGAGACATCCACTTATGCTTTAGAGAAAGGAGCCAAGAGAAGTCTACCCATCTTTGAAAGGATAACGTTCACTCAGACAGGTTGGATGTTGTGAATGGAGCTTCAGAGAAGAAATCATAGAACTTAGGTTTGGTCCTGATGCAATTACCCATGAGTCCTAATCATACCACATGAGGCAGTTTCCTCATCAATTAATTTTTTTAATGGAGATAACAATACCCATCTTATATTTCTCAGAGTTAGTATAAAGGCCAAATAAGATAAGGTATGAAAGCACTTAGAAATAATAAAAAGTGGCAACAATGTAAGACAAGCATGTGATGACAAGCATGGTTTTACATGATGGTAGACTAGACCAATGCAATGTATGTATAATTTATTTATGTGTGTGTGAATTTTCTTTGAGTCCAATTTTTTTAACCTTTTATTTAAATGTTGATCTCACATCTCCTTTCATAAAACACATTTTCGGTCATTTTATCTTTACAGAGAGAGAATATTTCACCACAAATTCAAGATTTAAAAAAAATTGCAGCTAAAGGTCTATAGGGGTATAAATCTAAATGAGTCCATTAACGAGAACTAAAAAGTCAGTCCATCACAAATGAAAAAGGCAAGTAAACATCAAGTTTAATGAAATCTAGTTAAGGAAATAAATTACTCTTTATTTCTCTTTTCCCCAGTGCCAGTGTTTCATGCCTAGGTTTGTGAAACCAAGTGTTTGGAGATAAAGTTAATTCTAAATGTAGTTTCTCAACTATTTAAATAGCAAGTCTTTCTCATGTTTACTTAAACGCACACAGAGCTGCATGGAGTCCAAACACTGAACACTTTATATACTGACACTATGTAGTATCAGTGCAAATGAGAATCTACGTGATAAGAAACATCATACTTATACCCCATTCCTTTCTGTTCCAAATGGAATTTTTAGAGACAAAAATCCTTGAAGTGAATAATTCAAAAACTGAGATTTTAAACATCATAACGAAAAGCAAAGTTGACAAGCAGCTTCATGTGCAATGGTGTATGGTAGAGATTCTTCGTTAGACCATGAGGCAGTCAATTAATGATTCCCACTTTCTATAAACTGTTTAACAAACATTCCACAAGCATTTATGGAATGTTTATTACATACCAGTTGATATTTTAGGCGTTTATACTATATATGTAAGCAAAAGAAAACATATTCAAAATTAGAAAGCAATAAATTGTTATTTAATGAAATTTATGTTAAATATAGTTTTTGGCTTATCTAAGTTGTTAAAATAGATAACAATAATTTCCTTAATCTATAAAAATAATAGTTATCATTTATAAACCAATGTCCCATTTCAGTGTATCAACAGGAAAAATATTTTTTTTCTTTCTGAATTACTTTGACCTTGTAAAACACACACAGTAATAATACCATTTCAACAAAAGAGATTTAGTTTAGTGCACATTGTGAGGTACGGTATTGGCAGTTGAAGGTGAAAAATTAATAGGTATAATTTTGTGTATTTTGTTTCTGCTTCTAAGAAAATTAAAAGTGTAAATAAAATTGGAGACCAGAGTTGTGCATGGCACAAATTAACATTCTTGTGAGCATTTCTCCAGCAGTCTTGGCAGCAGAGGAGTACAGTAGAAAGAGCACTGGATTAAGAGACAGAGTCATAGGTTCTACTTCTTGCCTTGATGCAAATTTGCACTATGAGTGCATTACATTCTCTACATTTAAGTTTCTGCATCTGCAAAATGAGAGCTGGATCATATTGATGTAAAAAGTCACTTTTAGATATGAAATTCTCTAATCCTCAATGGTAAAAATATATATAAGACATAGGTCAATATGCAATTTTGGATGTGAAGAAAAAATGTAAACAAATATGCTATTACATACTAATCCGAAAAATAAATGAAACAAAAACAAATTTTTAACTACATATAGATTAAAACTGTAAAAACAGTGAGTTACATTTAATTCCCAAAACCACAGTAGCCTGTGGAAGGAAATAAAGATGTGAATACTAATACAAAGTTAAACAGGAGCCTTTGCATTCCCCCCTGCAAGAACTAATGAGATGTCCCATACTCCAATTTTTCTCTCCTCCTGCAACAGTGCCCAAATTAAAGTTTTTCTTTTATCCTTACATGTACTGCTCTGTGCCCCAAGGCCAGACAGCCTATGAGAGTGCGTGACGCCTGTGTCTACATCAGTGGCAACCACATTCACCACCTTACATACTTACCTGGTCCAACCATGCTTAGCCAATGCTTATTTCCAGATCCACCACCTGGACCAGTTTTACCGTTTTGGTGGCCCCCAGTGATGTCTTCATGGAGGTGAGAGAGGGCTTCCCCAAACAAAGGCTTATATTCCCAGCCTTACTTCTTTCATTTTCTTACAGGTCTCTCAATTAATTTAAATCCTTCATTCAATAAATTTTTAATTAATTGTATAGTATATGGAAAACACTGTCTAGAAAACCAGGAACACAAAGGTATTCACAGTAGAAAATGTGATAGGGAATATAGGCATAGAACATGTGATTACAAGTATTTGTTAAAATAGAATTTCTAAGGCTCTGTAAGAAGCATGGTGAATTTCCCCCAGGCTAGTTTGGAAGCCGTTTGAATGGTATCAATCAATTATGAAATTGCAAGTATCTTCCCAGGGGCAAACTCAAGCTTTCATGCACACGGGTCAACCCTGTTCCAACTCCCTAAAAAGCTTTCTGCCAGTCTGGGAACTATTTTTATCCCTTTTGCTCAAGGGTCTTAATATTAATTAACTAGTATTAATTAATTCTGGGGCCAGACTGTCAGTTCCCAAGTTGTCCCTACCATACCGAGTTCCTTCCATGCCAGGATTCATACCACAGAGGACATGGACTATTGGCTTCCAGTCTCAATTCTAACATTTACTGGCTGGGTGATCTTAGGTAAGTTATTCAACCTTTCTGAGCCTCAGTTTCTTCATCTGTCCAATGGGGAACTTATAAAGTTATTGTGAGGGTTAAATTGTGATATCTATGCTTCACACATACCTTGTTCATGACAGGCCCTCAAAAGTGTTAGCTCTTGCTGTCTCTCTACTCTCTGAAACATTTTTCAATATGTATGCATTTTAACAAGGACTGAATGAAAATGGGAGAAATTTGAATCGTGGGTTATGGTGATAGAGTTGTCATCTTTAATGGCATTTTAACATCTGCTGCTATACTTTTATTATATCAAAACTTTTCCTTTTACTAGGTAAAACCTGTTTATGGCAGAAAATGTAGAAGTCCAATAAGTAAAAAGAAAAAAAAATATCACTCATAATCTCATAACTTAGAGATATCTACTGCCAAAAATAAATGATGAAACCCTGGGTTAAAATTGTGGTAAATTATTGGAAAACATCAGTTGCATATTTATAAAACAGGGAACAGCTATTGATGAAGGGCTGACTTAAAAGGAGGTGAGAAGGGACTGATACGCTCAGGTAGGTTTTTGGCTACCCGTTTATGGCTGCTAGAGGGTCTTGATGACTCTGTCTCTATCCATGTAGATAACTAAGCTAAGGGAGCCCAAGTCTAAGGAATCATCATCACAAGAAAGTCTAGTTCATTTAGTGCAAGACCTGGCCTCTGGCTCTCTTTCCTGGGAAAACAGGGATCGTCTTTGAAGACTACTTCCAATTTGTCCTATAAAATACTTAATCAGGCTGGTCTTTAGAGCCAGCCTTGCAGTGGGCCCTCAGTCATCCTCTGCCCCTTCTTACTCCACATTTCTGCCTTGGTGCCCATTGATCCCTCCTGCTGTTTTACAAAATAGGAGATTTTGATGCCACACACAGCCAATCTTGTTCGTGCAACCTCCAGCCTTCTTAGGCCTCTTCAGCCTTATTTTTCCTTGTAGTTATCACAATCTTAAATACTAAGATATTGCACTTATTCGTATTTTTGGTTTTCTCCCACCTTTACAGTGAGTGCTCCAAACATGGAGGGACTTTCATTTAATTTATTCTGTGATGTATCTCCAGCGCATGGAGCATAGAAGTGCTAAATAAATATTTGGTGAATGAAAATTTTAAAAATAACTAAAGCATAATCTTTTGCTATGGTTTTAATATTTGTGTCCCCTCCAAAATTCTTGCTGAAAGGTAATCCCCAATGCAGTATTAAGAGGTGAGTTCTTTAAGAGGTGTTTAGGCCATGAGGGCTCTGCCCTCAAGGATGGAATTGGTTCCCTATACAAGAGTCAGAGGGAACTAGCGAGACCCTTTTGTTCTTCTTTTCCCTGTGCCCTTTTACCATCTAGGGACATCATGTCCATCCCCTCAAGAGGAGGCAGCGTTCAAAGCACCATCTTAGAAGTAGAAAGCAACCCTCACCAGATATTTAACTGCTGGCATGTTGGTCTTGGACTTCAACTTCCATAACTTTGAAAATAAATTGATGCTATTTGTAAATCACCCAGTCTGTGATATTTTGTTACATACAGCAGAAGAAGTGGACTAAGACATCTCCCAGTGTATAGGTATAAAAGGTCATTTCAGATCATCCACTGTTTAGATGATGGGAAATGTCAAGGACAGCCCACTCAGCATGAAATGGTAGAGGGCGGATATGTGAAAAGGAAGATCCAGCGCTGTCTAGAGACGTGGAATACACACGTCACATGCTCCACAGCACGGCTAGGTTATAGCAGGTTTATTTTCACCCAGTTGAGTATGAATAAAATTCTTCACCAATTCTACAAAATAAAAAAAAAATGAGTAAGGCCAGAATATTAGCCTGCTAGGGCTGCCATAATAAAACTAATACAGACCAGATGACTTAGGCAACAGAAAGGTACTTTCTCACATGTCCTGGAGACTGAAAGTCCAGGATCGAGGTGTTGGCAGGTTTGGTTTCCTCCGAGGCCTGTTTTTAGAGACTTACAGATGGTGTCCTCTTGCTTTCTCCTCATGTGGTCTTTTCTCTGTACTGTTTATCCCTGGTATCTCTTTGTATGTCCTAATCTCCTTTTTTAATAGAAATACTAGTCAAATTGGATTAAGACTCACCCTAAAAAACTCCAAAAACAAACCAAAAAATCCCTTATTTTAACTTAATTAACTCTTTAAAGACCCTAACAGCAAATACAGCCATAGTCTGAGGTATTGAGGGTTACGGCTTCAACAGATGAAACTTGGAAAGACCCACCACAGTTCATAATATCCAGTTGTCTAATTTTTGTTGACTAAAGCACTCTGCATAACATGAATATAAAGTTATTTTAGTGAGCTTTTTTTAACCTTACAGAGAGTTGTATAATTTTGTTCCCAAAAGGCTCTTTCACAGAGGAATCATTTTTGAGTGTTTACTGACTTGTAGTGACTCATGATCTGAATAAATAAAATGTATCTCCAAAAGTGTCAGTTTCTCTAAATATTTTGCAAATTTGATTGAAAATACCATGATAAAGATTCAATGATGTCAGAAATGTTAGAAACCATTGGTTATCACAGGAATGTAAGAATATTGTCATGTGTAACTAGGTAACTCTGAAAGTTTTTGAGACACGGGCATATAAAAAGATTTTATATAAAGGTGATTAGAGGTCTTTCTACCAGATCTAATTTCATTTCTTCAAAAATAGAAAGTAGAAATTAGGTAAGAGTATTTAAATCAAATAAGTAGCATAGAGTGAAACTCTCAAAGATAAGATACATAGGGGCTTTGCAACCAAGGATGACAGGTAGAAGAATACTACATGTGTGGGCTAGAAGGAAACTGAATATCATTTAGTCATTTATTTTAGCTATGAGGAAATGAATTCTTGTAAAGGCAAATTATCTTCTCCAAGAGACAGAATATAAATAGAATCCACACCTACCCACTCTGGTTACCATTCTACACTCACTCTGGTGAGTATATGTGAAATCCAAGGTGAATGACTTGGACTACTCAAAGGCTTTTCTAACCTTGGTAGAATAAAGTTCACAGAATATTATAAGGAATAAGTTCCATCAACAAAATCTAGGTAGAAAATTATAGAGCCTAATTGAAAGAGTAGAATCCAGATTCAGGAGACATTGGAATACCATTTACTGTCTATGTGATCTTAGGCAAGACTCTTAACTTCATTAAACCTAATTGTGTCATCTACACACTGGGAATAACAATAATTCTTGCCCTATAAGCTTCACTGGGCTATTGATGAAGAAAAAAGATGAAGGACTTACAACTCCTGGTAAATATTAAAGTGGTAGTCAAACACTGTGTGTGATAATCATTGTTATATGCCAAGAATAAGTATGCCAATGAGATCTATCTTTTAAGCAGAGAGTTGACTTGAAAATGTAATCTGGGCTAGATATACTAAGAATGAAAATGTCAGTTTTCTTTACTTTCCTGTAAAAAAATAGTACCAGCTGCATAAACCACCTCGGAGCTCAAGTTTAAAGAACACCTTTGCCATTTTAATTAAAGTATAACTGGTGGCCTATAATGACAGTTACATCTGAGAGGAGGGGCTTCTCAAACTAATCCCTAATGTAGAAACTCAGATTAAAGACCTCACAGTGTATAGAAAGACCAGTTCCATAGTCCAGAAGATTTGGAGCTCAGATAATATTCATTATGCAGTAGGTCCTAAAGATATGAATGAATTTGGGTCAAACTCAAGATAAAAAGAAAGCCTACCATACGAGGATCTCATTGAAATTGATTCTTCCAAACTAAAAGAAAACCACTGAAAATTTAAGACTTTTAAGGAAGTTTAGTATCCCTGAAAAGGAACAGCTAGAATTGAACATAGTAAGAAATAGTCACATGGACCCCAGACCCGGAAGATTTTAGGTTTCAAGAAAGTACAGCATGGAGAAATAAGAGTCTAGTGCATTAGGATAATTAAGAGGATATGTTAAAATCCAAGAGAAGGAAGAAAGTCTGAAGAAATTTCAATGATAATGTCATTGAGGTCCAGTAGATTATTTCCATGAAACAGCAAGAGTCCATACTGAGACATGGGCAGAGTGAGTATTCAAGAGACAGGGCAGATGGGGAGGGGAGGGAGAAAGCAAAGAGGGAGAGAAAGAGAGAAAGGAAGAAGAGAATAAGAAGATAAGAGGGAGAGGAGGGAGAAAAAAAGGGGGAGTTAGAGAGGAGACCAAAAGGAAGGAGAGAATGAGCAGATGAAAACTAAGAATGTCCTATACTGGAAAGAAGAAAGAAGAGAATAAGGCTCCCTGCCTTAACACACACACATACACTCCTTACTGCCAGAGGCAGATAGACCTGGAATCTAATGAAGTGTAAGCTTTAGGACACTTCACTTACTCAAATCCCCTTTCAAACCCAAAGAAAAGGCCTGAGCTCTACACAGTCGTATGATTTGTTAAATTTGCACTCCTAAGACCTCTTAACCGCAGTTAATCAAGACCACTGGCTCTTTCTATTCCCTCTTCCTCTCCAGCAAATATCGCTGAAAGGACCATGCACATTTTGGGATCAAACTAAGAGTAAGATAAGTTAGCAATACTTTTGGTGTGGATTCAATGGGGTCCATAGTCACAAAAACATTAGGAGCAGGGTCAAATTTCACATTGCCATATGGATATGTCCCATGGTGTCAGCACAAGAAAGGTATGGCTGTGGGAGGAGAAATGATGTTTAATATAAACAAAGCTAGAAGCTAGCTTTGGAGAAATTCTTCCAAATATTATAGCTCATACATGAAAGAACTTTGATAGAGATTTCCCCAAATTTGACATTCCTAAAGGTTTGCATGATATAACTAAAAACAAGTTATGAGGTTGCAGAAACTATTGTAAATACAAACAAATTAAAAATTCTCTGATGATTCCAAAGGATAAATGAAAGTATTTTTCTATTCTTTTGTATAAATATTACTAGGATTGACAGATAAAATACAGCATACCTGATTAAATTCGAATTTTGGATAAACAGCAAATACATTTTTAAATTAATTCATTAATTTTTATTGGATATTATATGTTATAATTATATCTATTTATAGAGTACAAAGTGATGCTATGATACATGTATACAATGCGAAATGATTGAACTAGCTAACCAACATATCCATCACCTCAAATACCTATTATTTATTCCTATTGTCCAACTGAAACATTGCACCCTTTAACCAACATTTGCCTGTTCCTCTCACACTCCAGTGTCTGGTAACCATTGTCCTGCTCTCTGCTTCTATGTGTTCAATATTTTTAGCTTTCACATATAAGAAAACTTGCACTATAACACATTTTCAGTGTAGTATTTTCAAATATAGAATAGGATGTATACTAAAAAATTATTCATTGTTGATCTAAAATTCAAATTGGACTGAACATCTGTATTTTCATTTGCTAAATCTGGCAGCTTTATATATTCCAAAATCATTAGTGTGTGAAAAGATGATCAATGATTCTGTAGCCAGAAAAATACAGGAAAGAAAGTATTAGAGAGGTTTTTCTGATAATTAACAAAGCAAGCATTATTATTTCTCCAGATTGTGTGATATTTATAGTATTTTGTAGCTTTGTCCTATAATAAATATTCATATTTATATGAAATTTATCATTTTTTTCCTAAGGAGGCCCACAAACCGTATCTGTCCCTGCCCCCTACCCTGCCTCTACAGGATACAAAAATCTATCAGGACTCCCAGGAATAGAATGGAAAGGACAGCCAAAAAGGAATAATGAGCTAATGCTGGCCAAATACATTAAAGGGAGTAAGACGGTATTTTACAACTATCAGCGAAAAGAAATATTTGAGCATATGTAGAGCCATTAACAAATAAAGAAAGAAGTGAAATTAATAATGACTCTAAAACAGCTGAGATAATGAACTCCTTTTTCAACTTTGTCTTTGGCAAGATAAATAAGGAAATGGAATTTGCAGAATTAGGAAGTAATGAAGACCTTATGAAAATAGCTATTAATATATGGTAGGTAAAACATGCTTAGAAAATCAGAATAAATCGGGGTGACTGGGAAATATGTCTCCTGGGGTACACAGGGGAGCACATAACGAAGCTGCTAAACTACAGACCATTGTTGTCAACAATTGTGAAGGCTAAGAGAGGAAATCGAAAACAAACAGAAGGAAATGGGAAAGAAAGTGAAAAATATAAAAAATTGTTCCCAAATTCAAAATGTACATTTGAATTATTTAGTAACTCAAAGGAAACAGAATACTTATTAAGGAAATTCCATTAAAAAAGTATTAAACTTCATCAGATTACAAGATTGCACAAGATCCAATTATTTATATGTACAGTAAGGAGGATGTCAGATAAAAAGGACATACAGTAACAGAATAGGTATGTATAGTATTCTAAATCATGAACATTTTATACTCAAAATTATTTTTAATTGGCTGGATAAGGAATATAGTGATTTAATTAAAGTCAACTGGAGTCATGTATAACAATGCTAAAATGTAATGCTGAATAAAAAATAATGGACTACCATGGAAGTTGATTGGGTATGAGGTAGTCTAATTGCCAGAGTCATAAACTTTCTTACAGAGATTCCCAAAAGGGAAATAAACATGAACTATAATTGATAACTGTTTCTCACTAGAAAGATATTTCAGCATAGACCTCATGAAGTCAAGGAGTCATAGAACTGGAAGGTACTTAATATAAGACAGGCAAAATATTTTTTCATAAGGCAACAAATAAAATCTACAGAACTACCAGTCAATGGAGACCTGGTACGGTCTGGTTTATTCATTTTGTAGATGGCAAAGTTAAGGCCCAGAGAAACTAAACAACTTGCCCAAGGTCGCTAGAGACAAAGCTACGACTGGAAAACAGATCTCTCTGATTTTCTTTTCAATGATCATTCCTTCACATTTTGTTGTAAGCTTCATAAGGGTAGAAACCAAATTTGTTTTAAATCACTGTTCCCCCTGTGCCAGCCACACACATACTTAATATGAGCTAAATGACTTCATGAAGCATGTGCATAATTCTACTGCTATTTTTCTCTACTTTTAATTAATAACACATTCCTCCTCCTCTTTTCCATTGGTTTCTAATGTCCTATGAGCAAGGGGTCTTGAGACAGCTACCATTGAGGTGCCACAAGCAAATAACCACTTAATTCATTGTTTTAAATGATGCTAAGACCACTATGAGTACAGTGGCACTAAAGCCCACACAAAGACATTAGAATTAGCTCAAAATTTTTGTACTTAAAGATTTATAGAGTTATTCATGACAACTCTTTCAGGAATGTGTGGGTTTAAATGAATTCCGAGGGAAAGTGATCTGTAGAGAATTGAGATCACGTATGTGAAGAATCTACTGTAAGCTTCATATACTCTACAGCAAAATAGGGGATGTTCAACAAATGTTTATTTCCTGTCTAATCTTTGAAACAGCACAACTTCAGCTGCGATCACTTATGCATCATGAAGACAACCTGGAATGCCAGTAGAAGCTATTGTTAACGAAGGACTTTTTAGAAAAGATTTTTGAGAAGGGCCAAGAAGTCTCAGTGAATTAAATGGTTTCAATCTACAGCCTTCCAACTACATTAAGACTTGATTCAATTGTCAACTAACCTTGCAACATTAATGAAGGTGCCTTTTGTACCCGTAAATGAAATTACCCTCTGTTTAGTGAAGACTCCAGAATTTCTAGAGAGAAAGGGCTTATGAGAAGCAATCTGTTTGCAGATGCCACGAGAATTACATAGCACATGTGCTGTTGAATTTAGATTGTGTATTTATTTATGGTAACTGGAGGATTTATTTATGGTAACTGCTCTTGGAGATTATCAACATTCTAATATCCATCTCTCCCAAAGCCATATCTTGGGCTCTAATGGCTTATGCCCCTAAAAATAATAAAGAGCTTAATCTTGGACACCTTGATGTGATGTAGGGAGGCCTTCATCACACTAGCCTGAAAAAGGTCTCTCTTCACTGTGAATAACAAATCATTTGTTTCTGGGAAAAACCACACATAAAGAGTGACAGCAGAAAAAATGGAACTGATTCCCTACTGCACCACCAGGCTGGGATACAGCCTTAAAAATGATCTCTTAAATCTAAAATGGCTAAGTAGGAATCTCAATCTAGAAGTAGGAGAGACCAAAACAACACTTATCTAATGTAGCCCTAAGTGCTGCCAGTCCTCAGAGGCCAGTTCTCACCATGGTTAAATACGTTTGGAAGAGAGTTATATTTTTAAATGTTGGATTTGAAGGCCTATTGTGATTTTTTTTGACATCAAGATTTTAGGGTTCTTGACTGCAGATAGACACAAGGTGATGCTCCTCATCTATCATTTGGATGCATGCAAACAGCTGAATTCATGTTTAAATACTAATACGTTACTCAAATATATTAATTTTACTTGACTCTTTTTTCCCCAAAATTATTTTGGCACATATATCCCTCTTGAATACCCAATCTTTCTACTCTTGGAAAACCAGAACCGGGTCACTTTGCATTAATCCTCAGCATTGTATTAAGACAGAGCCTTTCGATGAGTTTGTGTCCTTTGTAGGCACATGGATGCAGCTGGAAACCATCATTCTTAGCAAACTATCACAAGAACAGAAAACCAAACACCACATGTTCTCACTCATAGATGGGAACTGAACAATGAGATCACTTGGACTCGGGAAGGGGAACATCACACACCGGGGCCTATCATGGGGAGGGGGGAGGGGGGGAGAGATGGCATTGGGAGTTATACCTGATGTAAATGACGAGTTGATGGGTGCTGACGAGTTGATGGGTGCAGCACAGCAACATGGCACAAGTATACATATGTAACAAACCTGCATGTTATGCACATGTACCCTAGAACTTAAAGTATAATAATAATAAAAAATAAATTAATTAATTTTAAAAAAAAAGAAATACAGATTCCCTGTGCCTATCCCAGGCCTACTGAACCAGAAACTCTGCGGGTGGGGCTCATTAATCTGTGTTTTAACCAGCCTTCTGAAAGATTCTAAAGTATGCTCGTGTTTGAGAATCACTGCTGTAGAAACCTGGAGGTTAATTTGTAAGAAATGTAAGAAAAATTGGGAAATGCAGATGCAAATAAAGTCAAATAAATTTCAAAAAAAAAAAGACAGAGCCTTTCTAGGAAGACAGATGGGAGGAGTGTATTCTTAGCTGACTTAGAAACTAATTATAGAAAAATTCAGTGACAGAGTTCTTAGAGGCTCAGTGAGAACAAAGCTGAGTTCAGACATGTTTCTGAAAAAGCATATGCATAAATTCCATTTTGTCTTAAAGAAAATTCAGTCTTCTTTTCACTCAGTGTCTGTAACTCAGATTTAAAATTCATCTTCTTTCAGTAGAGCATTGTTGCAATACATCCTTTTTTGATAATAACTCAAACAAGCAAAAAAGTCTCGTTACTCAATAAAAGAGACAAAATGGTGGTGGGGTTTTTGCTGTGACTTTTTAAAAATAATATAGTTTAGAAAATCACCCCAAACAATGCCAATTTGAAGGTTCAGCATTTATTAAGCTCCAAATACACGTAAGTGTTATGCTGAGCAAAGTCATTACAAAGATATATAATACATGTTTTTGGATAAATCTAAAGACTAATAATCAAAAAAAAGGCAGGGGCACATTAACAGTAACTATGACTCAAAGCAACTATAACCAGAAATGACTGTGAATTCGATATAAGTCAATAGATAAGGATCATGAGAATATCTATAAAATCTTAGGTTATATCAAAAGTACTGAAAATTTTTAGTACAATGAAGGGCATAGTTTTGCTCTATTTGATGGTGGTTAAATCATATCTGTATTATTGGAGTGAGCTCCGATATCACATATTAAGAGGGCTGTAGACAAGCTGGAATATCTTGAAATAAAAATAAAAGGAGAAAACTAACTGAACATGTCCTGAAAAGCAGCTTCAAGAACTGAGGATGGTTAGTCCTGGGAAGGGGGGATAAAGTGGCACAAGCCAGTTATCTTTAAAGAGCTAAACAGCTGTTGTGTAAAGAGGGACTAGATTCCACCAAGCAAATCCAGTATCAGTAAATGGAAGTTAAATCGGAGAGCTCTGGAGAATATAAGAATTTTCCAGCAATTGAGGCTGTCTTTAATTGGAATGTGCTGCCTCTGGAAAGTGTGAACTGCTTGCTTGGAGAATCGCTAAAGGAAAGGCTGCAAGATTACTCATGGAGGTTGTTGAAGAGGTGGTTCATACAACAATGAGGCTTCGGCTAAGTGGCTCCTTTGAGATCTCTGAGATTCTAAGTGTTATATTAGAGGAGTGAAAACAGGCAGTGGAAGAATGGAGCATGAAAATGAATGCTGACTGTAATGGTCTGAGAGGCCCTGTACAAGATGTAAGACTTGAACTGATATTTGAACAGCAGCAAGGATCTCAGGACACAGTGTCGAAGAGAGAGTGCATTGCAAATTAAAGAAACAGCGAAAACAATTGTAAGTAGATGTTATCCTTGGAAAGTGACAATATGATCCATAGAAACAGTATGGGCTTTGGAGTTGGATCAACCTGCATTTAAGTCCCGGCTAACTGTATTCCTGTAACTGCATCTTCACCTGTGATTTCAGCTAATAAATCATACTTTTCCCAGTACCCTATCCTCTTCTTAACTCCAAACCAGTCCAAGGGACATACCCATGGGTCTCATAAATTTCTTAAACTCAAGGAGTCTCCCACCAAAGTGTCTCTTTTTCATTTAAAATCTGCTCCTCTTTTTATATTATCTATTTTAGCCAAATCATTACTGAGTACCCAGTTGTCTGGCCAAAATGTGTCAGCTTAGATTCATTCTTTTCCACTACTGACCATACCCACTGCCAATTCCTACATCCTGGCCACTCTACTCCTTAATAGATTTAGGTGTTTCCTCCTCCAGGGCCACCTACCATTGCTTTGGTCTGTTGTTTACCTACACTCCTAAGTGATCTGTCATACTCATCGCCAATCTTACCTCATACATTTGCTGCTTAATGTGTTCAACAAATTCTTATTATCTCTATCATAAAATTCAAGTTACTTAGTGTGGCACACAAGGCCCTTCATAGTCAAATCCCTGTCATTATTCAACACAACACTATTCTACTCTCAAATCCAGCCCTAGTGAACTTCTTCCAGCTACCCCATTTCTTCAGGTGTCCAGTATTTTCGTTATGGAAATTCTTGGGCTTTGAAGACTTTTTTCCAGTTATCCTCTTGGTTTACCCTTTGTGAAGGTTCAGCTCTGATATCATTGCCCCAGAAGCCTTCCCTGAGCACATTTTTTTCTTTCCCCCACCACTTTGTCACTGGTTGGTGAGCTCACTGGTTGATGAGCTCCTTGAGGGCAAGAATTGAATCTTCTACCACTGTAACCCTGGCACGTGGTAGATACAAAGTAGGTACTTGTGGAATAAGTACCTACTTTTTGTTTTGTTACTAAGTATACAATCTTGAACTTAAGTTCTATGAACTTCACTTTAATAATTTATGAAGCAGAAATTATATTGTTTATTTTATTCCTTTTGTGGGAATAAATGAGAAAATAAATAATAATTAGGTCTATTTTGTGGCTTGGAGCACAAAGTGCTTGGAAAGTTGTAGCATGTAATAAAGCTGAAGCTAGGGAAGGAAAGATGTCAGACTGAAGATGCTTGGTTGAAATGTGGAGAGATGGAAATAGTCCTCCTCGTTATTATTCTTGAAGTTCAATACCAACTCTAGGAGCACAACAGTTCCCAAGAGAATTGGAGATGTCACCTGTTGACAGTACGTCATGGTGGTTAAGTGTCAGAAACACCTAGCTTCAAATCCCAGCTCTGCAACTTATTACCTGTGAAATCTTAGGCCAATTATTTAATCTCTTTGAGCCTCAGATTCCTTATCTGAAAATGCAAAAATGTGTTTATAAGAAGGTTGTTAAGATGATAAAGTTAAATTAGATAGGATAAGTAAATTACAGAAGCTATTTGTTGGCACTCAGTAATAACCATAGTAGACACTTAAATGTTATTTACTATGTCCCAGGCACTAAATTGTTTACATTTATTAACCCATTTTATTGTCACAGCAATCCTATGAAGTAGTTTCGGTCATTAGCTACAATTTACATGTGAGGAAACTGAGAAACAGAGAGGTTAAGGCTCTTGGCCAAGGTGATACAGCTAGTAAGTGCACCCTAGAAAATGCTGAACAGATGGAGTCTCCAGATATTATTAGTTTTCTCTCATTACTGGTTTCATGCTATTGTCAGTGCTGTTGGTAAGTGAATATCGTGGCAGATGCTAGACTTCTTGGTTAAAGGAATACTTATCTCTGATCAGATGGTCACTGTGCAGAGCTTGGCAAATTTCAATAGTGTGGCTCTTTGTTTTATCTCTAGAAAGCAGAACAACTCAATTTTGAGGTTCCGTTATAATCAATACAAGACTAGTTATTATGAATAATACTGAGTCATATCACGATTGCAATGTAAAAATAACAACTGCTCTTTTCATCCTTTTCACTTTCTTTGTTGTTTGATAATTTGTGTGTCACTAGAATAAATTCATGTAAGTGTTCACCTACAATTCCTTCTGAAACAAAGTGAAGCATTACTTAATTTGAATCTATGTTTACAATATTGACATAAGATTTAACTTATGATAACAGCAGATCCAAATATAAACAACTTGTAAAACAGAAAAGGCTGCACTAAGGTCTCTATATATAATGAATATAAGTTCATTATTTCTATTTCTTATCTGATTATGTTTGTACTTTCCTTAGTCTGACTTAAAATGTAATAGTGAACCTAGCTCAGAGCAAGCAAATCAAATTGTGACACTTCCTGAAGTCCAGATCCTGGAGATTCCATACAATTAGCCAAGCTCAAAGAACAGCCAGGGGTAGGATGACTGCCAATCCAAACCTTCGGCCACAGCTTTGTTTTCGTCATCATGCTCCCCACTAAGTTCCAACACCCAGTTCAAGTTTCATTAGTGCCATCTCTAAGATTCGGTCCACCTTGATATGCTGAAGGCTACTACTGAGAGAAAGAAAAACTTAGGGTTCACTTACTCAATTTCCTAAAATACATTTCATTTTATAAAATACCTGCCAAAGTCAACTGATGGCAGATTCTAAAGACATCTTTAGTTTACTACCACTTATTGGACACTCACTAAGTGCTGAGCGCTCTCTCAGGTGTGGGTTCACAAGAGAATGAAGCACAGTTCCTGGAAACTGAGAACTCAAAGTTGAGGAGAAGAGCTCTAAGTAACAGAACAACTGCACAGTCATACAAATTGTTTGAAAGTTGAGGCACATACTGTCCGCAAAAGAGGATGTAAAGATAAAGAGGGCGTGGGAGGCCTGGGCTTCTTGTGGTGACTGACAAAGACAGGGATAAAGAGCATGGTGAAAAACGAATCTTGAATATAGCGGGGCTTCAGTAAACATTCGTGAGTGAAGCAGTGAGCAGGGATCTTAAAATTCACAAGCCGGCCGGGCGCGGTGGCTCAAGCCTGTAATCTCAGCACTTTGGGAGGCCGAGACAGGTGGATCACGAGGTCAGGAGATCGAGACCATCCTGGCTAACACGGTGAAACCCCATCTCTACTAAAAAAAATACAAAAAACTAGCCGGACGAGGTGGCGGGCGCCTGTAGTCCCAGCTACTCGGGAGGCTGAGGCGGGAGAATGGCGTAAACCCGGGAGACGGAGCTTGCAGTGAGCTGAGATCCGGCCACTGCACTCCAGCCGGGCGACAGAGGGAGACTCCGTCTCAAAAAAAAAAAAAAAAATTAACAAGCCAAGGGCTGTGAATTACAAGTGACATCTATTAATCATTTGAAGGTATCCAACTACTGTATTTGGCATATTTGGACACTACTCATCCAGGAATGGAGAGTGGGGTAAGTGGGACATATACCGCATCGCTGTTACACTCCAAGTGTAAGGACTGGAAACAAAATTTCATTCCCATCCAAATGGGCCCTTTGGGGCCAGTGAAGATACTAACCTGGTCACTATTTTCACACAAGCCAGTTTCTTCCCACTACCTAGCTACACAATCTTTACAAGGCCCTCCCCTGCCCTTGTCTCTTTGTTTAGTTCACTGTTAAACATCAACTGTACTGTTTAGGATTCTATCTCAATTTCATTAGGAGTTTATTAGCTTCACTTCGGAGTCCTCTTGTCTCATAAATAAAGCTGGGAAGCAGATTGACAGAGGGAAAAGCTGAGGCATAAAGCCAGGAATACTACTCAGTTCCCTTTGGGATGACTTTCCATCCCCATTCATTCTCTCAAAAAATCAAAAAGATTATGCTTCCAGATGACTTGAGAAAGTTCCTGGTGGCTGCTAGTGTGGAGACAAGATGAAGACAACTCAAGAATCAGCCAAGGTGCCCAGCCACGTGGAATCCAAGTGGTGCGTAAAGTCATTCAACGTGAGAAGGTGGGCAGCAGGGCCTATGTTCATAGAGAGATTTACCCAGGGAGAACAGCCAAAGAGAGGAGAGATGGCTGAGACCTGCCAAGTTAGGTGTCTGACGTTTTTTAAATTATTATTTTTTTTATTATACTTTAAGTTCTGGGGTACATGTGCAGAATGTGCAGGTTTGTTACACAGGTATACATGTGCCATGGTGGTTTGCTGCACCCATCAACCCGTCATCTACATTAGGTATTTCTCCTAATGCTGTCCCTCCCCCTACTCCCCGACAGGCCCTGGTGTGTGTCCTTCCCCTCCCTGTGTCCATGTGTTCTCATTGTTCAACTCCCACATATGAGTGAGAACATGCAGTATTTGGTTTTCTGTTCTTGTGTTAGTTTGCTGAGAATGATGGTTTCCAGCTTCATCCATGTCCCTGCAAATGTCATCCCTCACAGTTTTGGTGAGTGACTTGATACATTCAAATTACAATATCTTCATTTCAGTCTTTCAGAGGGGAAAGCTACCAATTGAATCAGAGATCAGAGGATTTTTTTTAAATGTTTTTATTCCAGTAACTTTAGGTGTACAAGTGATTTTTGGTTACATAGATGAATAGTACAGTGGTGAAGTCTAGGATTTTAGTGCACTTGTCACCCGATTAGTGTACATCATACCCAATATGTAGTTTTTTCTTCCTCATCTTCCTTCCACAACTCCCCCTTCCAAGTCTCCAATGTCTGTTATACTACTCTATATACCTTTATGTACTCAGATTAAGTCCCACTTATGAGAACATGCAGTACCTAGTTTTGGATTCCTGAGTTGCTTCACTTGGAATAAGGGCCTTCAGTTCCATCCCAGTTGCTGCAAAATATGTTATTTTGTCTTTTTACAGCAGTAGTATTCCATGGTGTGTATACCACATTTTCTTTATCCACTCATCTGTTGATAGGCATTTAGGTTGATTTCATATCTTTGCAATTGTGAATGGTGCTACAGTAAACATACACACGCAGGTATCTTTTTGATATAATGAGTTCTTTTCCTTTGCGTAGATACCCAGTAGTGAGATTGTTGAATTGAATGGTAGATCCACTTTTAGCTCTTTGAGAAATCTCTATGTTTTCCACAGAGGTTGTGCTAAATTACATTCCTACCAGTGGCATGCACATGTTCCCTTTTCACTACATCCATGTCAACACAAAGATCAGAGAAATTTTAGGCCACTATTCAAGTAAGTTTGCCATGCTGGAAAAAGTGGTAGGTTACTCTCTGGTGGCCAAAAAGCTAGAGCGGGTCAACCCCCTGATCAAGGAACATAAATTATTTGTTTGCTAAATTGATAGTATATGTTTACAATGTGATAGGGGGTGCAGAATCATTTCTCCTTAAGGATTGTTCCAATTCTAATAATAATTATTATTATAAACAAAGGCTGTCATATAGTGCAGGAAGTCATCTAAGCACTTTCTAGGTATTAACACACCTAGCCCTCACAAATACCTTATGAGATTGGTACTTTTACTGTCCCCATTTTACAGATGAAGCAATTGAGGCACAGAGAGGTTATGCAATTTTGCAAAGACATGCAGCTGGTAAGAACTGAAACAGTGTCTATACTTACGCAGTCTGGTTCCAGGGTACTGTCTTTTCATTACTATAATAATTTAGTTCAGTAAGTAAGGCATCCAGCTATCTAAAAAGATTCTGTGTTCACATAGACCTGTTGTTAAGAAAGTCTATGTCGTGACGTTAACTCAGAAAATATAATAAAAGGAGATTCATGTGGGGTTTATTGGCATAGTGAAGGGAACATTGGACTATGAATATGTGATATATGAGTAAATTTATACTCATGATTTTTATTCCAACTGACTCCTAGCTGTGGATGCCTTGGTTATGTTCATTTCCTCATCTGTAAAATAGAGATAATGTACCTGCCTTGCAGGATTATAAAATTAAATAAATTTTTACAGGCAAATACCTAGAGCACAGTAAATGTAAATAAATGCTATCACTAACAAGTTCAGCCCCTGTGCTAGTGATTTCCCTGTTGTCTGCCATTCTCTGCTTACTCTTCTGTTTTCTTCCCAGACATGCCAGGCCTGGAGTCTGCAATCCATATTTCCCAGAGCACCTTGCCTTGGATTGCTGTAGATACTGACTACTAAAGGCACTAGAGGGAGTGTGAAACGCAGAAGGGGGAGACAAAGGGCTCCTTCTGCTCTCTGGTTGCTAGCAGCCTCATCCAGTAGCAAGAGACGCTGCATCTCTGGCCTCCAGCTTCCTGGGTACAACCAGCACTACCTGTCGTAAGAATCACAGGTACTTACCACAGGCATCAGCTCCTGTCACACCAAATCATCTGCCCTGATGTATCACCCCACCTTAGAGATGATAGCTGTTTCACGCAGTTCTCAGAGTTTCTAATACTAATCCAGCATTACCTTTCTGTTCTTTCAGCCTTCCAACATCTCTCTAACCAACCCCCTCTGTTACACTCTCTTTGTTTGAAAGACCTAGAACATTTTCTGTTTTCTAACAGGATCCTGATATTGATAGCATCTTCTAAAGCAAAGGTAGTTACATCTTATCCAGAGGTAATTCTGCTCAAAACAAATAATCTTCCAGAAATCTTCATAAGTCATAAAATGTGCTTGGTATGAACATTACTTACTAATGCTTTCGGTCTGGTCTTCAGCAAATTGTGCAGCAGGCCACCTTATAGTGTGGCTTGCAGTTACATGTATCTGAATATAAGGGCTGTTTCTGTGTCTCATTACCTGTGTGTCTCTGAGAAGTCACCTAGCATGAGCCTTGTTTATACACCTATAAAACATGGTTAGAGATGCTGACTTTCTTGTGAGAATCTCATGGAGTCACACAATGAAATATTTGGTCTGTCATTAATCACTGTATACATAGTTATTTATCCAGATTCTCTTTCTGCACCCTCCTCTCCAGGGTCCTGCTTTGCTCACCTTCCTTCAGTCTCTGCCCAACATCATGAATCAGGATTTGTACCTTGGTCTTGTGCCAATTTTAAGACAATGTTCTACCTTCTCTTCTAGCTATTTTTCTTAGCTGGCCTTGTGGAATAAAATGTTCTGAGCATTCTTCATGGAATTTGAGCAGGTATGGTAGATTTGACTCTTGTGGAGGTCAGAATCTTACTGTGATCTCTGCGAGCCAGAATAATGCCCCGCCCCCACCAAAGATATCTATGTTCTAATCTCCAAAACCTGTGAACACGTTACCTTACATGGCAAAAGGAACTTTGCAGATGTGATTAAGTTAAAGATCTTGTGATGGAGAGATTATCCTGGATTATCTGGGTATCTCAAATGTAGTCACAAGGGTTTATTATAAGTCAGGCAAGAGCATCAGAGTAAGAGAAGGAGACGTGATGACAGAAACAGAGTGAAGTAATTTCCTAGGAGGCCATAAGTCAAGGAATCCAGGCAGCCTTGAAGCTGGAAAAGGCAAGGCAGTGGGTTCTTCCCCAGGATGAAAGAACATAGTTCTGCTTCCTCTTGGGACTCATTTCAGACTTCTGACTTCCACAACTATAAGATGATAAATCTGTTTTCTATTAAGCCACTATATTTGTGGTAATTTGTTATAGCAGCAAGAGGAAACTAATACAGCCTCTGAAGTCACATTGTAAATATTGTTGCTTTTTCTATTCTAATTCTATTTATTCCTTTTTCTTGGCAAAACCAAAGTGCTCACTGAGGGGAAAATCTAAGAACACTTGTCTCTTTTGATAAGAAGTATGGAAGAAGAAAAGATCAAGAAAGATTAGTAAATTCATAAACCAATGCTTTTCTTTCTATGGAATCATAACATATTTAATATGCCTGTGATGACAATATTAACCGCTGTGTTAACATTAACTTGAATCTTGAACTTTTCCACTTTATGGCAATGGACCATCTTCTGGTGATGACCTAAGGTAGGGTTTACCAACTCAACCGCCCACAGGAACTAGGTAAGTAAGGTAAACGAATAAAGCAATCTAGGCGTTGAATTAGACAGGGACTCTGGGAAACTGAAGCAGAAGAACTAAAGGGGCTGCTTCTCAGTTGCAGACAATTGTTGCCATATCAAATGCTAGCCACTTGTGGTTATGTAAATTCCCTCTCATTTTAAGTAATTACTCAAAATGTTAAAAATACTACTATAATATGTTTGTCAAAAAAGCCACTTCAATCTTTATAGTAATCTGCCTGTCAGTGTTCCATTTGTGGCCTTTGCTTTTAGTATCTTACTACTTATTTCCTCCCTTGCAAACATCTGATGCAACATAAACCACAAAGTCCAAACTCTTTAGGTGAGGGTCCAGATCTGGTTGGTCTTAGCTTAGAGCCCAGACAACCTGGATGACTTACACGTCCTCACCCTCAGTCTGTGGGTCCCTTCCTCTTTCTTTCCTCCTTCCAGCCTGAAATCCCTCCCCATCTGCATTTCTTAATCTTTTCCACCCTTGAAAGTCAAGCTCTAGTGTCAGCTCCCTGTGAAACCCCCTGAGCACTCCTAGCTAGAAATGAGGTTCTTGCTCCTTGGTACTGGTACTCCCTCAGCACATTCTGCGTGGTGCTCTAGTTACCTGAGTCCATTTCTTACCTCCTCATCTAAACTGTGACGTCCTTGAAGATAGGACCTGGCTCCCTCACCTTCAGGTTTTTGAGAGCTTTTGCAGGTACTAATTATCCAATCTACAATTGTTAACTAGATGGACTTTGAGGGAATGTGTGAGAGGAGGAGGATACTAGGTATTCTGTAGGTCCTACTAGGCAGCACAAGAGCAGGTAGCACAGTGGAAAGTGTTTTGGAGTCAGAGAGACCTGAGTTCAAGTTTTGATCTTGACACTTACAAGCTTCCTGACCAGTAGTAGCATGTTGCTTTCCATTTGTTCCTTTCAACTTTCCCAAATGCCCACCTCACTTTTTTCAGAAATAAACGAAATAACATATGGAAAGTCTTTAGCACAATACTTGGTGGACCCCATGGGCACACTCTTGCATACTGTCTCTCTCTCACACACACACACAACAGTTCTAATTAGAAGTTTCCAGAAACCTCTTTTCTCTGAATGATGTTTCAGCTCAACTTTATGAGACCAACACCTAGGTATACCTTTTTTCAACCAAGAAGGAAGGTTGAAAAACTACCACAAAATTCTATGACCCTGCTTCAGAGTCCTGAAGGACCTTTTCTTGAAATTTTCACATTTTTCTCTGCCGAGTTCTTTTTTTCAGCCATTATCACATTAGCCTAAGAGAACAGAACATGAGAACCAAATTGCCCCCTGCCCCTGAAAAAAAAAAAAAACAAAAACAAAAACAAAAAACTGAAGCACAAAGAGAAACCAAGTTTGTAGTTTGTAGATCATCTCATTAGTCTCACTGCCTTGAAATCTTTATGTCCAGCTCTTGTGGGCCAGAGCTTGTCCTCCTATCGCGATGGCAGAGATCAGTTCCTGGACTGTATGGATAATTTCAGGGAGATGTGTGATTCTAACCTCTGAATGCCAGGCTGACTTTCACAATTCATAGGCTAGCATTGGGAAAAACAGCCTTTGATCATCTCAGCTGGAGCTAACTTTATTAGGAGTGCTTATTGAAGACTGTGCACACGCTGTCCTTTTTGCCCACCCACTGTCTACCCAAGACGATGTAGCGGCACATGGTCTCTTCTGACTCACGGGAATCATGCCTAACGTTTATTTTATTTATTTTTAAACTACAGCTCCCTCTATAATGACTTGTCAGCCGCAGTCCTCATCACTTAATTGTCAAAGGAGCACCACACCAAGATCAAAGCAGCTGATTTGATAGAAGGAAAATATTAGGATAGCAAAAAGAAAAGAAGGAACAAAGGAGGGAAGAGTATAGAGTAGAATTGGATTATATCATGACTCTGGAATATCTCCTTCTGCTGCTTTATGTCTACTAAACCTTCACAGCCAAGCACCTTATATACCTAAGATTCATGGGCAACATGGGGCTCCTGGGCAAGTTATACTGTATATCCCCAAAGAGAGGCCAGTAAACTTTCAGGGGCTCAGCCATGACTGCTGTCTCTGGACTTTGAATACACATTTCCCACTGGGTTCTGTTTGGCCACTGCCTGGCTTCGCAGCTGTGCTGATTGCTCAGTAGGGAATGCCATGTCTGTTCTCCAAAGGAATTTAACAAATTAACTATGAACAAAGTCACTTGTACACAACATAGATTCACACATGCTGTGTCATGCCAAGGAGAAGCTTGTCAGCTTGCTGTTTTCACAGATATGAAAAGAAAATTCCCAGGACCCACCAAATGGATGGAAATACAACCATGTTTAGAAAAGAAGGCAGGAGATGAAATGAGGGGAAAGGGCAGCACTGCAGGCCAGGATGAAAATCCCTATGTAGACCTACGTTAACAAGGTCACACAAAAAGTGTATTAGTGATAGGAAAAAAAGTTTACGGTAAGTAAATCCTCACAGATTAGAATAATATCTATACACATACAAAGATATACACAATGATTTTAAACCAAACAATAAAAGAGGAACTATTTCACAGAATGCATGGTTCCAAGGTTTGTGTTTGGTATTTTATGGACATGGTCTTATTTTAACTCATGCAGTGATAATTCATACAACGAAGTACATGTTCGTGTGGGAAGATAATGGGGAAGACTGAAGCTCAAAAACAGTTAAAGAAGTGCAAAATGTCACATGTTGTGTGATTTTATTTCTATGAAATATCCAAAATAGATAAATCCATAAAAATGGAAAGCAGATTAGTGGTTTTCAGGGGCTGGGAAGAAAGGGGAATGGGGAGTGACTGCTTAATTGGTACAATTTCCTCTTAGAGTGAGGAAAGTGTTTTGGAATCAGATAAAGGTAGTGATTACACAACTTTGTGAACACGCTAAATGTTACTGAACTGTACACTTTAAAATGGTTACTTTTATGTTATGTACATTTTATACCAATTAAAAGAAGACGTTACATAAATTTGTCTAGAATTACACAGCTACTAAGTGATAGAGCCTAGATTGGAATCCAAGTTTGCCTAAATCAGGTTCAAAACAAAAGAAGAATAACAGATAAATTCATCAGTGGTTCCTATGTAGAATTAACAGCACTTCCAAACACATAGTATTCTTATACTGACCCTGGCACTTGGTGTCTGCCACTTCTTCCATATCCTTTCTCCTCAGTTCACCAGCTCCAGACTGTCGCCTGATTAACTTCTCATCCTGCAGGATTCTTTCTGCATCACCATGACAATAACAGACACTTGCATATATTTTTTACTGTGTTGTATTTTGACCCAAATTTATTTGTGAGACAAAAAAAAAAAAAAAAAGGTTTATCATGATGGTTAAGTTCAATGTCCTGATTAGTTAAAATCAAGAACCAAATTATTGCCGAAGTGTTTTTTTATAATAAATATCTCTAGGTAATGGGAGATCATTTTTACATGCATTTTAGGTTTATCTTTATTCTCCAAATTTTCTACGCCAAATGTAAATAAGCATTGGATTCAAAAAAATTCTTAAAACTTTCTATCAACTTTAATACATTCATGGTGTATAGAAGTATATTTAATTTTGTCATTAACATCCATCCTTATTGTCCTTAAGTGTTATTTTCAAACACCGTCACTGAAAACACAAAATAAAAGATTTATTTGCTTTATTACATTTATCTTTAATTTATAGTACTTCAATACTGTTTGTTTGTTATAAATAAAAAATAAAAAGTTATCCAATCTTAAATTCATATTTTTAAAAATCTTAATTTTAGCTGTGTTATGGGTTTAAAGGGCTTTGTGAACTGGACTAAAATCCAGCCCCCACTAATGCATTGTTTGTGTGGGTAAATATATCCTCAAATCTCAACAACCCACATAGAAAAACTCTAAATACAAACCTGCTTAAGTGATGAACTGCCTGTGCTGTTTGTCTCCCATAGAGCCACTGGTGCTATTGTGGATGAGGAAACCAAGGTCAGAGGGGTTAAATGATGTACTGGAAGCCTCACAGTTAATTATTGCCAAGTTTAGCACTCAATTCCTCAGAAGCACTAATTTCTCAATCACAAATTTAAAGCATAACCAATGTTGGGGAAGTGACGTTTATTTTCCAAGAGAATTGGAATATTTTCCACACACTTGTACAGGAGACGCCTCTGTTAACGCGTCTGCAACTGTTTACAATCTGCCACTTTCTAGTTATTTTAAGTTGGGCCCTGTCAACTTCACTAATATTGCAGAACGCTGATCTCCTAAAGGCCAGGAACAGTTTGCCAGGAAGCAACTATGGCGGCAAAGCATAGATAAACGAGCTAAAGGTCATAGATGGCACCGAATTTTCATGGTGAAACTGTGCAGCCATGTTTAACACTCTGCATAAATTCCTGGATTTGGACAAATAAAATTTTGATTGATTACAATAAACCCTTAAATGAAAAAGCAGTATGTTTTTGTTTGACTTAATTTGAAGCATACTAAAGTCGTACTCTATTTCTACAAGGAGTGGATAGCAAGAATGTTCAAAGGGCTCAGCCTATTTTTTAAGCTGTCATTAGAAATGATTAATATTTAAGAGAAATCAATAAAAATTGAATTTGAAAAAAATCAATATTTAAGCAAAAGCATTACAAATCACATGACTAACATTGACACCCTTCATATATTAAAAAGGTTTGTTTTTCTGTGGCATGTGGGTAAAGCTACAACTGTATGAAGCAAAATTCTAAAGTGGTGATGTATTAGTAGGAGCCGTAGGGATAAATCATTTTGAAAATCAACCTCAGTCCTTTAAGAAAAAGAAAAACATTGGAATAAATGCCAGCAAATATTCAATCTCACTGTCAAATATATATTAAATGTAAGTATATATGGATTTGTATGTACATCTATTTTTAGCAATCTTTCTTCCACCCCTTCTTGCTCACACAGTGTCTATGTCCAAAAAGCAGATGTGATTATTTAAAATGGTAAATATAGTTGTATTTCATTTTGGTCATGATACATGAAAAGAATAACAGTATTGCTAAATTCAAGAACCATGCTACTCTCACAATCCCAAAGGACTCTCCAAACAAATATATACTCTTTATAACTAGGTATAACTTCATCCTCAATTTACTGTAGGGTTTTCTACCCTGGTAACCTAAACCAGGTCATGCATGAGCTGCACAGTTTCTTCTTGTCCCTTCAAACATTAGTGTCCCCAAAACTGGGCCCTTCTCTAGTTTGTACATCACTTTTTAAGAGCAGCCTAGTCTCATCCCAAGAGAGATGCTACCCTAGCATTATCTGCCTGTCCTAACGACATGTGACCCAAGAAAAAACAATGGAAGAGAACATTTGCATTTATTCTTCTATTTCTAATTCTCTTACTACATCCCCCATTTTAAGATCACTTCTATCATTTCACCCAGATACCTTTTCACCCTCATGTCATTTTGCACTTCCCCATTTTCATTCTGTCTTAGCCAAAGTAGCTTTGACAGACAAAGAAGAGTTTGCTTTCTTAAAGGTCAATCCATCTACCAGATTCCTCTTCTGTAACATGTGTTCTTAGCCCGAGGTTGTTAAGAGACTTTGAAATCTAAATCCTTTAAGCATTAGTAATACAGGTTTTCTTGTTGCTATACATGGGTATTTCTGCTAATTAAATATTATCTCTATTAATAAATGGGCTAGGTCTTGACCAAAACAAAG
Organism: Theropithecus gelada; assembly: GCF_003255815.1. NCBI lineage: Eukaryota > Metazoa > Chordata > Mammalia > Primates > Cercopithecidae > Theropithecus > Theropithecus gelada. Next base: position 57,884,165 of record NC_037672.1, read on the forward strand.
TGCTGAGATATACACACAATTTAAAGGTGCAAACCAAACTGTATCTGAGACAGATCTTAATTAATTTAGAAATTTATTTCCCCAAGGTAGAGATAAAAGAAAAGATAAAGGATCATGACCTATGACACAGCCTCAGAAGGTCCTGAGAACCAAGGTGATCGGGTTACAGATTGATTTTATATATTTTAAGGGACAGCAGTTATAGGCAAAGATATAAATCAATACAGGTAAGGTATACATTGGTTCAGCCCAGAAAGGTGGGACATGTCAAAGCAAGCATCTTCCAGGTCATAGGTCGATTAAAACATTTCCTGTTTGGCAGTTGGTTGAAAGGGTTAAGCTGTGCCTGAAGAGTTGAAATCAGCTGGAGTTAAGGTAAAGGAGGGGTTATAGAAGCCAAGGTTCTTGTTATGTAGGTGAAGCCTCCACGTAGCAGGCTTCATAGAGAATAGATGTGAATGTCTCACTGGACCTTAAAAAGTGTCAGACCTCATAAAGGAAGGAGATTCTCTACAGAATGTCAGTGTCTCCCATAAAAGACAGCTTTACAGTGCCATTTAAAAATATGTCAAAGAAATATATTTTGTGGTAAAAGACTTTAATTTCCTTCAGGACCTGCTATCTGTTATGTGATATTATTACAGAGTGAGAAATTTGATGTCTTATTGTTACAAAGAGTCTATTTTATCAGTGTTAAGATCTTTGTTTTAATGTTAATGATGATCAGTTGTATCTAAACTCCAAAGGGAGAAGGGTATAATGAGACATGTCCAACTTCCACTTCCCCATCATGGCCTGAGCTAGTTTTTCAGTTTTGTTTGAATCCCTTTGGCTGAGAAGAAGGTCCATTCAGTCAGTTGGGGGCTTAGAATTTTATTTTTGGTTTACAAAATAAAGTAATAAGTACTTCTAATATGATAAAGATTTTACCATAATTGAATAGTTATACAGGAAGAATAAAAGGGGACTGGAGAAAATTATAGTATTATAAGTATAAATATTAACTTGTTTGAAATTTTTCTGAGGTGCTTTCTATAAGGAGGCTTTATATTTGCTTACTTTTTTTTAATTCTGAGGCTATTTAACTTCTTGTCAATTACTACATACAGTTAAGTCAATCCAATTTCCTTTTAGTCAGAAATTAATCTTTGAGACATTTGAATGGACCAGTTTTTTAAGAACCTGTAGAATATGACAAAATGCAAAGTCAGCTGAGTGAATGACTTTGTTAGGAATAATATAATCAACATCTATCTCCTGAAATATCATTGAATCAACCCTCCTTGTAGTCTACTGAAAACAATGTGAACTGGGATTTTTTTTCCCCTCTAGGCAAAGGCCACTATCTCTGTCTGAGTCTCCAGTTCAGGAAGATCATATATAGAATGGTGGAAAGCAAAGAACACCTACCCAGTTAGCAAAATCATATGAATCAAAGACAATGATCTTTTAGATAGCAGAGGTTATTTCCAGCTCAATCTCATATCTAAAATCAAATAAAATGTATTTCTATTGTGTGTTCTTATTCCAGGCACTATGTTATTACTAAGTTAGTTCACTCATTAATGCATTTATTAACTCATGCATTCATTAACATACATTTACTTAAGGTCTACTGTATGACTTAATAAGAAAACACACATTTACGTTTACTTAAAGTCTACTGTATGACTTAATAAGAAAACACACATTTAACAAATAACTAGAGTATATAATGACTATAATAGGAGAAAATCTTAGGATATTTTGAGAGCAGAGGGGAGAGATGTTTAATTCACACTGGAGAGAGAGGTCGGGCACAACGTTAAAAGATGAGATACCTGAAATTAATTTTAGAGTTTGACTATGCAGAAGGGTAGAGGAAGCATTAGTAGGTGAATGGATGTGAGTCCCAGCATATTGTATGTGCTAGAGCAGTTTTGTGTTGTCAGAACAGCACTTTCAAGGCTAGGCAGTGCAACAGGTGAGGCTGGAAGGACAAGCAAGGTCCAGCACACCAACGGCTTCTTTGCAATTCTAAAGAATTTGGATCATATCCAATAGGGGATGCAAAGTCTTTGAAAGATTTTAGTTAAGAGAACATTAAGTCAGATTTGAAATATGGATTATTTCCTATGGTGCCTTGGTGGTGAAATGGGATTTGAGGTAGACAAAACTAAAGTAGGAAAGTGATTACAGAGTTGCAGTGGTAACCCAGGTAGAGATATAAGGAGAGTCAAAAACTGTAAGGAAGTGATAAGGTTGGAGACAATGGAGTGAATTCGATAAATATTTAAGCTATAAAATTTGCAAGACTTAGTGAGTAATAATAAATGGGTGCTGGCATTGGAGTCTGAGGAAAAGGGCAGTGGTCAAGAATGATAGGTTTCTAATGTGGGTAACTCTTGATGTCACTCAAATGGAAAAATAAAGAATCTACAATGGGTCTCTCAGTCATTGCAAGCTACTATAATATAATAACATGGACTGGGTGGCTTAAACAACAAACATTTATGTCTCACAGTTCCGGAGTCTGGAAATTTGAGATCAGGGTGCTAGCATGGTACACACAAACGCCTATTTTCCCAGTTTAAAGATAGCTCTCTCCTCATTGTACCCTCACGTGTGCATTGGGGGTGAGGGTTGACAGAGACAGACAGACAGAAAGAGAGAAGCAAGTTCTTTCCTTATCTCTTCTTGAAGGGCTTTAATCCCATTTATATGGGCTCTACCTTCATGACCTGATCACCTCCCACAGGCCCCACCTCAAAATACCATCACATTGGAGGTTGGGCTTCACCATATGAATTTTGTGGAGGCACAAATGTTCAGTCCATTAGCAATGAGAGACATGTTTAGGAAGAAGGTGTTCTTTTCAATCAATTTGAATTTTGAACATTATGAATTTCAGTTACATAAAAGGTATCTGTCCTACCAGAAAGCAGTTGACTGTAGGAACTTGAAGCAGCAGAAAGTCTGCTCTAGAGATAACACTGTAGAAATGGCCAATATAATGACAGTGGTTTAAAATACAAAAGCAGATGAGATCCAGTCCCCTAAGTCACTCTGACAATGAAAATATGGTTTTGTTCCCATAAACACAGCTTACAGTGGTTGCTTTTTAGCCAGGTGCTGAAAAATATTAGGGACATTTTTTATTTTCTCCTCCTTTCTTGTAAGAATATTTTAACGACTGTTTTTCAAATTGTGTATCATGGCTGTTAATGGATTGTGAAATAAATTTAGCCGATTATGATAAATATTCATTTTGAACCAAACGGTAGAAAATAAAACAGACTGGAATAGAGGAGTCTAGAAAATAAAGTGCATAGTATTAATCGTATATAGTACTTTTGTATGTGTATATAAAATTAAACAAAATTTAAGAATACCTATCCTTACTTTATGAAATGCACCTTACTGTAAGAAATGTTTTCTCCTCCATTATATTATATTCTGTCTGTGTGTGTGTGTGTATGTGTGTGTGTGTATTTGTTTGCCCTGGGTTGGAGTGTTTGGGATGTAGTCAAAAGCATTTGAATTCTCTGGCCCACACTTAGAGAAATCCAAAGTTGTCTCTTTTAGGTGGGAGAGAAAAGAGAAAATAAACAGTACTCTAAAAATAGCAAGTTAATATTTAACACAGTCAGTGTACATTTGTATTTAGGAAGACAGCTAGAAGTAAGGCAGAAGCAAACAAGTCATAGGTTAAGAAAGAGCTGGAACTACATAAAAGTAAAATAAATATTGGTATGCCAACGTGTATAGAACTCCGGTTTAAATAAAGTTTATTGTAATAAAAAAGTAGATAAGATCAACTAAGAATATGGTATAAAGGTCAGACTGGGGGAAGTACTGGATTAAAGATGAAGCCTTAAGGTACATCAGAAAAATATTGGTGAAGTAAGAAGTGTCCACAAAGCAATTTGAGCAGCAATTATTAGAGTTATAAGGAGAGACAAAGGAGTGGTCTGTCATTAAAGACAAGAAGAGTAAAGAGTTTCCAGATTCTCCTAAAGTCTACAAAATCCCCACCTCCAAAATCTCATAGGAGAGGTTGTCAAAAAAAATGTCAAAAAAGTGAATGTCTGGTTTGATTTCCTCTTGCTTTGTAAAACCTTCCCTTTGACCTGTATTTTATACTTTAAATTAAAGTAAATTAAAATTAATTCTTAATTTAAAGCCTTATAACTCTGAAGGCAAATAAAGATTGCAAAACTAAAATGAGGAATCATGACCTAAGAAGGTGTGGGTTTTCCTCTGACCATAGAGGAACTGAGAAAATCATTTTGTTAAAACTTCTTATCAGAGGATTTGATTCAACTTTGGGTGAGAGGAAAGCCTCAAGTATCAACAGCTTTAGAAATACAGAAATTTACTTCTCTGTCTGTTGGTCAAGAAGATCCAGGGAAGATACGGAGTTCCACAGTGCTATTGACCCAGGCTCCACTGGGCGTGACTTTCTTTCCCAAGATCATATCATTATCAAATATGGCAGCAGGTGTGGGAAGTGGAGACAAATGGCCATTCCCTGCCTTTAAGGACATGTCTCAGAAGTTCCAAGCATCACTTACACATATGTCCCATTATACAGTTTCTAGTCACATGACCACACCTAGCTAGAAGGGAAACTAGAAAATACAGTCCTTATTTTGAGCTGTTTTGCTCCAAGCTATAAATCTAGGGTTCTATTAGTAAAAATGAAAGAAGAAAAGAAGAGCTATTGGACTAAAACTAGCAGCTTATGACAGCAGTTTGTCATTCTCTCTTAAATTCTATATAAACTCTATATACCATAATAGAGTCCAAACACCTTAAGATTACCATTATCCAAATAAAAACAGTCCTCTGTCTAGAGTGGTCTTTCTTATTCTTCCTAGGATGCAATACTTTCTGTGCCAAAAGTGAGAAAATCCTGGGCAAAATGGGGTGAGGTTTGCTACAGGGCAAGATTTCCAGATTTGAATGGAATAGGTCAATTTCATAAGTCATTTCAATCAGGCAACAGATTTGTACTATTAATGGAGAAGTTAATAAAAAAAAAAAAAAGACTCACCCCCTACACCGCCAAAAAAAGAGCTAGCTGTGTGCCACTCTACCTTTAACATAATCAAAAATTTTATTTTCTCATTTTCAACAATGCTGCCACTCCTAAAATCAAGTTTGGAATGACTATTTGAAATAAGTCTTCAAAGCCTAAAGCTGATTTATGTGAATATTCTCTGTGGTAGAAAATCTCCATCTTTGCCATCTTTGCCAGCAGATTTCATTTCTCCAAATATCCAAGACTCATTTGGAGGCAAGTCTGGTAAAGAAGGTTAGGCAGGAAAATACTCTGACTCTAACTCCAAAATGTGTTTTAGGAAATATTTAAACATTGACAATATTGTTGAAATAAGACTTAAGTCTCCTCACAAGACTACTTCGAAAGCAAATAATTGCAAAGAAAATGACCTCCTGCTTTACTGGCATAACCCCATATATTTTTTAAAAATCAATGTAGTTCAATTAATACATAACAAAAGACTGCATTATATTTAATTATCTTGAAAATAAGATTTTCTCAAGCATATCTGTATCTAAAACTTTTTTAAAAGGCATTTTAATTTTTAGTAAACTTGCATTATTTTTAAATAGTGATTCAAAGTCAATGTTGTACAAGACATGGTTTCCATTACAGTTCTGGGCTTGTCCTTAACTACAAGCCAAAGAGAGCCCAGTGAGTGGGGAAGGTCATTTTTACACCTGCACAATCTGCGATGGAGTAGGCTCCTCTTTAACCACAGAGGGAGGAGAGGCCAAGGACCTGCTCCAACTTAATCTCTGCTTGTCAAATCTGGACCATATTTTATTTCACAGAATCAGAAAAAATATCTCAAAACACTTGCTGTAGGGAAGACTTCCAGATTTGAGTGGAATAGGGCAATGTCATAGGACACTTTAATCAGGCAACAGATTTGTACTGTTAATGGAGAAGTTAATAAAAACAAGTACCCCAATAAAAAACTAGTTGTGAGCTGGCATTTTAGACCCTTTGGAGCTGAAGAGTTTGTTATTTTCACTGACGTGTAGCCAAAGAAAAATAATTTTACTATCGAGAAAAGAAAATGCATTTTACCAGCTTCATCATATATGAATACAAACTTCTAGAGTGAAAAACCTAAGAAACTAATAAGCAACTATTTGGCAAAAGGAGAAGAGGCAACATTTAGGTCTTGAAAGATTTTGCTCTCAAACTAAATTTCATCTTATCCCCTGCTTTACATAACATATATTTGATTCTGATTAGATTTTTCTATTTGCCACAAAAAAAGGAAGACCTTTAATCTCACTTCATTACTTTTCTGATGAACTCTTATCTACCTTATAAACGGAGGTAATTTTTTGTTTCAGTTTGGTTTTTATTGGAGCCAGTGTGGTGGATGCTAGCAGGATAGCAACTTCTGGCAACCACTTTTGTGCTTTCTACCTTTGCCTAGCCACTTGTGTCTACCATAACCCTAATCAAGATGTTTTCTCCCATTTTTCACATCTCTTCATATAAAGTATATATAAGAATAATTGTCTTTGTATAGCAGTTTGTAATTTCCAAAATGCATTCTAAATCAACATAACATTTTATGCTCCCAATAACTCTACTAAGTTGCTATTAGTTTACCTATTTTACAGACAAGGAAACTGAGATATACAGTGTTTAAGCCTCTCACCAAAGATCTCACGGCGAGGAAGGGGCTAAAAATTCCGTTCTTCTGAGCCTACATTCAACATTGCTTTCCAGTACCAAAGATTCTGTTGAAAAGTTATCAGAATTCCTTCAGGCTGCTTATCAAGGAAAAAACTGAAACCTGCTTTATATTGTTCATTCTGTTACTGTGAGAGAGATAAACCAAATATTGATGTTCTTCAGCAAAGATCAGCCAGAGTCTAAGAATGAACACCCACATGCATGCATACACATACACCAAGCAAGGGGCAGCAGATAGTTGATTCTCTTAGAGTAATATATGATTAAGCCTGTAGATCCTCTCCACAGAAAAAGGCATGTGCCTGTATGAAAACATTTCTGGATAATTTCTGGGAATTCTCTAAGTCTCCTTAGCTCATCTGTGTACAGCTGTAGATAGAATCCCTATTGCAGTGAAAACTTTTCGTTCCTATGGACACCTAAATCTAATCTATTTTACCAATGAAACAGGCATTTTTCTCATTCTCCTTTTACTGGGTTGCTCAAAAACTTTAGACTCTGCTTTCCATTCCTTCACTCATGAAACATTTTCCTTTGGCTTGTGTGAGGGCCCAGTAAGCTTCCCTCTTATTTATCCGGCTATCCCAGAGTTTCCTTCACCAGCATATTCTTTCTACCTGGTCCTTGGATGTTGGGAGGCTCTCAAGGTTTGACCGTAAGATCTTGTCAATTTTTAATGATTCCCTAGATTATATCAAATGCCTGTGACTTGAATCACCAGAGTAAATAGCTGACTCCCAAATTCCCAGTAAATATGTCTCCAGCCCAGGCCATTTTTGTGCATGTCAACTTCATAATCAATATTCCCTTGCAGGTGTCAAAGACATATCAATCTGTATCTGTTCAAAATATAACTCATGTGTTGTTCCTACAATGTAGTTCCTCATTTCTATTCGATCTCAGCGACTGGCATCAGATTCCTTCTAGTTTCACAGAGCAGACACCTAGTAGTAGTAACGGTGTGAAACAACTGTTTATCATGGCCCTTGATCTAATCCATTTAGAAATCCTGCCTGAATATTTCTATCACTATTGCCACTGACCTCACCCAAGTGGCCATGACAACCGGTGGGCAATAGCAATAACCTCCTAACTGATTTCCCCATATCCATTCTTGATCACTTCACATTCATTATTTAAGTTATGAAGGGAGTTTTGGAAAATGTGTTCTTCCTTTATGAAAGAGAGCTTTAGAAAATGCAGTTGATCATTCCAGCTTCCTATGTAAGGCACTTGAGTCATTCACTGATATCCTTAGGACAAAAAGTAGTATCTTTATTATGATCTTAAATGTGTCATGCACTATTAGCCTTACTCATCACCTTTCTTACTCTTCACTGTATGCTATCCCGTCACAATACCTCTCTTTCTGAATTTGTCGTATGCCTTCCTTTGCTCAGGTCTCTTGGACAGTCGGTTGATCCCTTCTGCCTGGAATGCTCTTTCCTCTCCTTACCTTCAACATTCTCCTAGTTATCATCTATTCAACCTTCAGCTCCCAGTTCAAATGTTATTCCCTTTGAAAAGCCCTCCCTGATTCCCCACATGTTGATTAGTCTCTCTGCAATCCTTACGTCTTTGTCTTGCTCTTTCTAGTATTCATCATGGTTTATAACTATGGATTTGTATACTTGTGTGATGATGCTCTTCCTTCCACACTGATATGAAAGCTCCATGTGGAAAGAGACTCTATCTTCTTTACACTGAGGAATAATTAATTAACCTACAGAAAGTGTACATCTTCATAGGCGTACAGTTCAAGATTCTATGGGCATTCTAATCAGAATATAGAACATTTCCATCAACCCAAAAAGTACTTCTACACTCCCCATTAGTCAACCCCGTGAACCTCTAGGGTTGATTCTCACTCTGATTTCTACCACCATAGATTAGCTTCTTCTGTTCTTGAATTTTTATCAATGGAATCACATAGTATGTATTCTTTTTTGGTCTGGCTTTTTTCATTCAACATATGTCTGTGAGATTCACTCATGTTGTGCTTATCAGTAGTTTGTTCTTGGTATTGATGAATTCATTGTGTGAATCTATCACAATTTGTTTAATCTTCTGTTAATGTACATTTAACTTGTTTTTTGTTTTTTACTGTTATGACTAAGGCTGCTTTAAACACTATACAAGTCTTTTAATGGACATAAGTTTTTTAGGACATAGAAGAGTGAAGACTGAGATGTAATTATTTTCTTTTATTTTGTTTATTTTTCAGAGATTATAAGCCATTTCTCCATGGCTAGAATTCAGTTGATCTGGGACTCAACCTATTTCTAATGGGTAAATACTTAGGAATAGACTTCTGGGGTTGTAAAATAAGCATATGTTTAACTTTATAAGAAACTCTCACACAGTTTTCAAAGTCTTTGAACTATTTTACTATCTTACCAGCAGTGTATAAGAAGTTCCTTCTTGTGTCTTTTTTCCTCCAATTGTTTTTGAGATTTTCTCTTTATTTTGATTTTTAATAATTTAATTATGACATCTCTTAGTATGGTTTTCTTGATATTTATCCTGATTAAGATTTATTGAGTTAATGGATTTATACATCATTACTTTCATCAGACTTGGAAAATTTTTCAGTCATTATTTCTTCAAGTAATTTTTTGCCCTATTTTCTTTTTCCTTTATTTCTGGGACTTCATAGCTTATGGTATCCCTAAAGATTTGTTTGCCTGTGTTTATTTTCAATGTTTTCTCTTTATTCTAGTTACTTTTTAATTGATATATCCTAAAGTTTACTGATGCTTTTTCCTCCTATCCAATTTAATGTTAATTCCACCCCATAAAATGATGATAGATGTTTTATTGTTTATTTGTAACTTTTCATTTAATTATTTTTGAAAACTTCTATTTCTCTCCTGAACTATTCCATATTTTCACCATTACATCTCCTTTTTTCTGTAAACCCTTTTACATTTTTGTAATAGTTGTGTTAGGGTACTTCTACTAATTCAGATAACTGGCCCCTCTGTTAGTCTTCTATTGAGTGTATTTACTTTTGATTATATACCACATTTTCTTGCTTTCTCACATATAGAAACTCACATGTAGTTTTTAGGACATGAAACAGTGAAGACTGACATATAATTATTTTCTTTTATTTTGCTTATTTTTCAGAGATTATAAACCATTTCTCTATGGCCAGAATTAAGTTGATCTGAAACTGAACCTTGGCTTTCATTAGACTGAGCTCATCTGCGATTAGCCCAACTTTCAATCTCGCATAGCAAGATTAACTGTTTGACCTTGTCAATATTAAGCTAGAATAAAGTTGGGTTATAGTTTCAAAGACTTTTAATTCTCCTTTAATTCAGCTTAAGCAGAGGCCTAGAATTCAAGCCTCCAGAATGTGCAGAAGTTTGCAACTTCTCTCTGATTTCCAGATCTTCTCCCACTGCCACTTTTCTGGCAAAATTTGTGATGGGAAAATTTTTTCAGGTCAAACCATTTTTGTTGGGATCTCTGTCTCTTTTGGATTCCAACCTGTCCCCAGCCCATATTACTGTCTAAGAATCAGCTAATTTCCTTTCATTACTGCAATGTCTGTGTGCATATGTCAAGCTAATTCTTCCATTCTCTCCACTCAAATCGGGAAACTGCCTTATGGTATAGAAGCTGTCATGGTTTTCTGCTCATCTACGAAACTTTCATTTCCTTCTGGAATTGAGTTTATAGGGGCTTCCTTTGTTCATTGCTCTTTGCTAGTCCCATAGAAAATATTGTTTTTTATTTCTGTCTGTGGGTTTCTTGCATGTGGGTTTCATCACGGTGAAGGTCCTTTGCATCTTTCTACATCTCAGCTGGTAGTGAAACACCAAGATCATGTCTGTTATGCTCACCATTAAATCTCTAGTGATGGAAACAAAGAAATCTCTCTAAAATTTATGTAGACCGTAAATTTAAATAGAATGAAGATGATTCACGTATGTGGAACAAATAAAGTGTGATATTCGCAGTATATGGGATAAAATAATAGATGGTAGTCCAAGACCAAAATATTGTTAAGGGTGTTTTAAACAAGGGCATTGTCCTTGAAAAGTCAAATGCTGCTTGGTGGTAGCATTCATGACCAGGCACTATTTCTAGATCAGAACAAGTACGTAGTTAGAGGAATTCTCTCAGGTGACAACATTAGATAGATAAAAAATTTAGGCCTTGAGAAAAATGGCAATAACTCTTGAATCCAGCATCCTAATGAAGGGAGACCACAAGGGAAACATTTCTTATAAAGAATTTACCTGCCCAATGGCTCAAAGCTCTCTGCTAACATGGCCTTTTAGATGAAAGGTTGTGTTATCCACAACTAGGTTGTTGTTCTTTGTTTTTTGTTTTGCTTAAGTCCCAGATCCTCTGTATCTATCCCATTTACTTGGAAATCTGAAACTTTTGGGATCTTACCAATAGTTTGAGAGGTGATTGAGCCTGCACATGAAGTGCAAGTGTCCACAGGCTGTGTGGAAGGAAAATAGGTAAAGTCTAGGAATCAAGCCAAAGCTGGGATCTTGCCATCCACATGGAAAAAGAGTTAACCTACTGGAAGCAATGCATGGAATAATACTCTTTATTCCAAAACTTCTCAGGTCTCCTAATCTAGAAAGCACATGCAGATTAAAATGATAGAAGATATTCAGTCTTTCCATTACATATTATGCCCCACTATTTTTATTAAATTAAAACTAAGTAATTTTTTAAAAAAATACTTGCTAGCAACAAATGGTATAGAATCTATCTGGATGCCATCAAGTACTGTTCAAGTACCCCTTTATCTCCCACATACAGAGTGTGCCACATGTCCTAACCCCTGAAGAAAATTATTAATGATTCTGAGCCAGCTGGGGGTCGAATAGCCTTAATCAGGTCCATTCTCCACTGGTGCCAATGATACTACTCTAATACTAAAATGCTTATATCAATAACATTGCATTGAAGTTGATGTTGCTATGCTGAAATTGGCATCATCTTATTGGCATCAAGCCTATTGGCCTAGCTCCTCTATGGGCAATCATTATTGCATCTAAAGGATTTATTCAATGTCTGTTTCAGTGCATTTCTCTCCTGGACCTGCTTTTTAACATCCGACAATACATGATAAGCAGTAGTGGCAGCCGAAGACCCAGAAGTGAAATCAACTTTCCATAAGGATATGTGTATGTGGAGAAAAAATATGTTTGTTGCAAAGAGGTGATTGAATAGAAAATTGTGAAAGAAATGAGGTCAAAGGAAATGATCTCCTCTTTCAACAGGCCCAGAAAGTTTTCCCTGAAGTAGGAAGATGTCAGAAACTCTAAAGACAGAAAAGATAGGATATGAAACATACGATGATTATGTGTGAGATTCAAAGGTTGTTTCACAAAATATGCAAAATGGCTGGTTCTAGGACTGGGACAGGAAATATACAAGATAAGCCTTGAACATCTCATAGTGCCAGACAGTAAGGAAGTTTTCAAAACACAAAACAGAATTAAAAAACACATTGGTGGGGGTATGTCAAGAGGTCATTGGAGCCAACTGAAGAAACTCCCAGTGACTAAAGCTGGAACAATTTGTGCAAGAAAATAAATAAAGTAGTATTATAACTCAAAGTACAAAATAGATATCCATGCCATTTATAAATATCCTAATAAATATCCATGATATATTACATAAATAAATGATTAAATAAATTAATAACTGGGAAAAAAGAGACAATCTCCCATGCAGAAGCCATATACACCATATACAAAAGTTAATTCAAAATAGATTATAAACCTAAAGGTTAAACATGAAGCTATAAAACATCTGAAAAAAATAAGATATATGTACAATCTTATGTTAGAAAAGGTTTCGTAAGACAAAAAAATCACGAAGTATAAAAAAATTGGATTTTATCAAAAGTAAATTTTGTTCTCTAAAAGACACTGTTACCAAATAAAATGGCAAGACACAAACTATGAAACAATATCAACAAAATATATATTTGATAAAGAAAATCTTTGTATCCAAAATATGTAAAAACTACTAAAACTCAAGAATAAGACAAATAACCTGACTTTTAAAAATGGACAAAAAAATTTGAACAGACATTTCACCAAAGGAAGTACACAAATTGCAAATAAGAGTCTGAAAATATGTTCAACACCATTATTCATTAGGAAAAGTCAAATTAAACCCACAATTAGATACTAGTACACAACTTCTAGAAGGGCTAACATTAAATAGATTAAATTATCACGTTAGTAAGGATGTGGAACAACTGCAATGCTCATATACTGCTGATAGGAATATAAAACTATACAACCTCTTTGGGAAACAACTAGGCAGTTGCTCATAAAGTTGACATACATTTACCATATGACCCAACAATTCTACTCTTTTGTATTTACCCAAGTGAAATGAAAACACATCGGTCATGGGGATTTGCTGTGCAGGTTATTTCATCACCTGGGTATTAAGCCTAGTACCCATTAGTTACTTTTCTTGTTTCTCTCTCTTCTCTCACCCTCCACCCTCCACCCTCCAAAAGGCCTGTGCGTGTTGTCCCCACTATGTGCCCATGTGTTCTCATCATTTAGCTCCCACTTATAAGTGAGAACATGTGGTATTTTGTTTTCTGTTCCTTTGTTAGTTTGCTAAGGATAATGGCCTCCAGCTCCATCCAAGTCCCTGCAAAGGACATGATCTTGTTCTTTTTTATGGCTGTATAGTTTTTCACGGTGTATATGTACCACATTTTCTTTATCCAGTCTATTGTTGATAAGCTTGTCGGTTGATTCCATGTCTTTGCTATTGTGAACAGTGTTGCAATGAACATATGCACGCACGTGTCTTTATTACAGAATGACTTATATTCCTTTGGGTATATACCCAGTAATGGGATTGCTGGGTCAAATGGTATTTATGTTTTAAGGTCTTTGAGGAATTACTACACTGTCTTCCACAATGGCTGAACTAATTTAACAACAAACCTACTCTCGCACTCCTGAACTTAAAAGTAAAAAAAAAGAAAATATAATAATAAAGAAGGAGATAAATACAGTCACTCAGAAATAACTGTTGTGAACATTTTTGGATATCTATGAATCAATCATCTTTTTATCTATCTTGTATGTGTGCTAGTGAATCTATCTATATTTGAAATCATATAATGCAAACTGTTTTGAAATTTAATTTTAACTCTCCAGCACATTAAGAACATCTTTTGTTGTTAATAAATGCATGTCTACAACAGAATCTTTAATGGCTGTAAAATGTTCCATTGTATGATTGAATTACAGTTTAATCAATCTAGTATAGCTAAATGTTTAAGTTATTTTCAACTTTTTTTTAACTCTAAACAAATGTGATTAATATTTTTGTAGCAAATATTTTAATGCCCCCTTAGTGATTTCCTTGGAAATTTTTTTCTAGGAGAGATAATTCTGTGTTAATATTCAAAACTTTTGTTTTGTAATCTCCAGAATAGTTATATCAATGTACACTCTTACAAGAGGGAAAAGAAAAGAAAACATACAACTGGACAATGACTTTTACCCAAACGTCCATAAGAGTCATATTCAAAATAACCCCCAACCGGAAACAGTCCAAATATACACAGACAGGTGAATAGATAAATTATTGTGTCCTCCTAAAATGAATACGACCCAGTAATTTTTTTAACTTTTTTTATTTCACTAGTTTTTGGGGAACAGGTGATGTTTAGTTCTTTAGTGGTGATTTCTGAGATTTTGGTGAACTCATCACCTGATCAGTGTACACTGTACCCAATGTGTAGTCTTTTATTGCTCACCCCACTCCCACCCTTTCTCCCTAGTCCCCAAAGTCCATCATATCATTCTTATGCTTTTGCATCCTCATAGCTTAGCTCCCACTTATAAGTGAGAATGTACGATGTTTGATTTTCCATTCCTGAGTTACTTCACTTAGAATAATGGCCTCCATTCCATCCAGGTTGCTCCAAATGCCATTATTTCATTCCTTTTTATGGCTAAGTAGTATTCCATGGTATACATATACCACATTTTCTTTATCCACTCGCTGATTGATGGGCTTTTGGGTAGGTTCCATATTTTTACAATTGCAAATTGTGCTGCTATAAACATGCATGCGCAACTATTGACATGGTTTGGCTCTGTGCTCCCACCCAAATCTCATTTTGAATTGTACTCCCGTAATTCCCATGTGTTGTGGGAGGGACCTGGTGGGAGATCATTGAACCATGGGGGCAATTTCTTCCATACATATTCATTGTAGTGAATAAGTCTCACAAGATCTGATGGTTTTATCAGGGATTTCTGCTTTTGCGTCTTCCTCATTCCCCCTCTGCCAGCTGCCATCCATGTAAGGTGTCACTTGCTCATCCTTGCCTACTGCCATGATTGTGAGGCTTTCCCAGCCACGTAGAACTGCAAGTCCAGGCAAACGTCTTTCTTTTGTAAATTGCTCAGTCTCGGGTATGTCTTTATCAGTAGCATGAAAACAGACTAATACAAGTATCTTTTTCATGTAATGACTTTTTTTCCTCTGGACTAGCCAGTAATTATGAAGAATGGATGAGTGATGCAAACATCTCAAAATGATTATGATGAACAAAAACAAAATACAAAACCAGACATGAGTACACATAATGTATATTTAATAAGTAATGAATACATGATGTCCATTTTTAGGAGATGGTAGAAAATAGAAATCTAATCTGCAGTGATGGACAGCAAATCAGTGGTTGCCCAGGGCTGGGTTTGAGGGTTAGGGATGGCCTGGAATGGGGCACAAGGGCAATGGAAATATTCTGTATCATGAGTGCAGTGGTGGCTACAAGAAATGGTCATTTGTCAAAACTAATCAAATATATATTTTAAATGGATACATTTTATTGTATATAAATAATATCTTTTATAGTTTCAAAGTTGGTTTTAAAAATACAGGAAAGCCCCTTGCATGTGTTCCTTCTGTACTTAAAAAGGGAGGGAGGAAAAAATAAAGATTGAGGGATGAACTCAAACTCCCCACCCAACAGGCTTCTGCCACTACGCACTGCTTAAGAAATTTTTTAACAATCAGAGAAACTACTTTTAATTAGTTATATTTGTCCCATGTGGCTCACAGAAAAAAAATGTTCAGTTAAAGTGAGAGACTTTGTAAATTTAACCCAGAAGAGAGTTGTTAGTATAACAAGGCCAAGCTTTTTATTTTGGAAGAAATAACATATAAACTTCAGTATTCTTGAGACTAAGTGGTTTTGAGAAGAAAATCAATTCTTTTGTGGCAGGAAAATATATTTGCTCTTAGACTATTAAACAGCAAAACGAGTGACAGCCATTGCTATTGGACACCTGGAACGAGATTTGAAGTATCTATTTCCCCGCGTCCTTTTTAGTACTATGGACTAGGGTTCCCTTCACTTCCCTGCAGAGCCCACTGAAACGTTGGCCGCTGATCAGATTTTGGTATCCAAATGCAACCTGAGGGTGCAAAAGGAGGCAATTAGGTTCGCAACTTTATTTTAGAATGAATCAGGAGTGACAATGTGTCAATAGATCATGTAGTCAAACCCAGCAGGAAAGAGCCCTACTAACAGAGGGAGGACAGCGTGACACTTCATGGTGAACAAGGTGTGGCTCCAGGGAAGGGTGAAGAATTGGGGCTATTAATGAAACATATGTATTGCAATCAGCTGTCTTGGGTGTAGTTATTCATGTACATTCCCTGTGCCAAATCCACTCACTCTCATTCTAAGACCAACAAGTGTCTTTTCCAGGCATGGCCTTAGGCTCAAAGTCCTGATACAAATCATGACACTTCCCTGGACAGAATCTTCTGGTAGCTCCCCAGTGTATTTAGAAGTGTATACAACGCCCTTGACAATCTGGCCTCAAGCTTCCTTACCAACATCAATCCCTCCACATGCTCAGCCTCCTCCCCGGGGCAACTCATGTCTAGCCTTCCTTTATTACTTACCATCCCTTACATATTCTACTCTTTTGTGCTTTCATTCCTCACACTGGTTCTTCCCTCTGCTTTTACTTTCCTAGGGAAACAACAGTTCATTTCTATCACTAGACTGTAAGTTCCATAAAGGGAAGAAATAAAACTGATTCACATTTGCATCTTTAGCACCTAGCACAGGGCCTGGCACAGAATACGTATCTAATGAACATCTGTTGAATTAAAATAAAGCATTCAATTATAAAAATTGAATCCTTTGCAGACAGTTTAACTGGGACAAACTTCATAGGATTTCCTCCCTAGGTCAATCCAGCTCTGTCTGAAAGTGGAACCCTAACCTAGGTGTTGCTTAGTAAGCAATGGCATTCAATTCATAATTTATGCAACTAGATATAGAGGCCTTCTGCTCTAATATCATGTATATATACGATATTATACATACATACACACACACACACACACACAGACATTGTTTCTATTCATTGTATATCCAAGAAGACCGAGAATCCGATTTATTAGAAGCCTCACTCTTTTTGGTTTGTGCTTCAGTGTACAAGGTTGGGGAAAGAAATGGGAAGGCTTAAAACACAGTTATAACACGACAGAGGAAGAAAGGGAACAAAAGAATGTGTAGGGAATGATTAAGTGCTTCTGAATTTACACAGTGAAATATGGACAAGTTTAAATGTCTTTGCTGTTTGCTTCTTTTCAAACTGTGAGCAATTTCAAACACCCCATGCTGCTTCAAGATTAATTGAGTTCTGCATGCTTTTAGCTTGCTTTGGGTACCAAGGAGAAAGGATTTCCACAGAATCTGTATTTGCCAGAGCAAAGAGAATATCTCATTAATGTGTATGATTAATAGCCATTTGTGGAGTGATTAATTGGTCATTTGACAATAAACTGAGGCTATGTGCATGCTTTTGCTGGACTTCACATTTCACATCTACAAGAAAAGGAAAGAAAGTCTTGTTTCTGTCTGCTTCCTCCCTGCACCAAGACTGGAAAAATCCAAAGGCCTTTGCATATTCTGGTCTTGTCTGATTTCATCTGGTTTGTCTTTAAGAACAATGGCCCTGAAATGGAAGCTCTCCAGCATGATTGATGGCTTCTCTTTCTATCTGCAAGTTGGAAATTCAGAAAAGGATTTCTCCCCTCTAGGTCTTACTGCTTATTGGTACAAGAGTTATTTCCACTTTGCCGCAGAATTGATTTGCAACATTGGTGTATGAGTTTGTATATTTTTCTCACTGGCCCGTCACAAAGCATAAGTCAGCAAGTCTTCTGCAGTATGATGGATTATGTAGCCAGGAACCTCCCAGTAATTTTTCCATTAAAAGGATGAGTATATTGTCATTAACTTTTTAGAACTGGAATCATCCAAATTCTGTACCATGACATTTTACAAACTATATTATTTAGTAGCGCCAATTTTCCCCACATCCAATGCTATCCATCGGACTTCAGAAAGATTCCTGTATTCCTGATTGCCCACTCTATAAAATAAAAACATTAGGAAAACACTAAGGAATCAATGGCAATAGGCCTAAGCTTTCATCCTGCCTTTTTCCAAATGAAACCATTTATTTAATTCAAAGGAGGAAAATAATACACAGAAAGAGGAAGAATTCTTGCTTATCTGAACTGTTACAAAGAACCATTCATACCAGGATATACTGAATAACTCAATTAACCAAAGTGAAAACAGGAGAAGAAAAATCAAACCATAAACTCCTGATTTCTAGTTTATTGTCTTAAACAAAACACTTAAACATAGAAATCATCATCTTCCCCTCTACTTGTTTCTTTCTTCTCCTCCATCTCTATATAATTTGGTGTAGGGTGTGTGGGATGGGGGTGTACTACCTGAAGACTTTTTGGTACAAGATGAAATAAAACAATGGAATAAGGTAAATGTTTTAAAAAATATAATTTGTCGGCCGGGCGCGGTGGCTCAAGCCTGTAATCCCAGCACTTTGGGAGGCCGAGGCGGGTGGATCACGAGGTCAGGAGATCGAGACCATCCTGGCTAACATGGTGAAACCCCGTCTCTACTAAAAATACAAAAAACTAGCCGGGCGAGGTGGCGGGCGCCTGTAGTCCCAGCTACTCGGAGGCTGAGGCGGGAGAATGGCGTGAACCCGGGAGGCGGAGCTTGCAGTGAGCCGAGATCGCGCCACTGCACTCCAGCCTGGGCGACACAGCGAGACTCCGTCTCAAAAAAAAAAAAAAAAAAAAAATATATATATATATATATATATATATAAAATTTGTTTGGGAGAGGCATCATAATGATAAAAACAACAACAACTGGCTTTGGAATATGACAAAGCTGGGTTTGAATCTTGGCTTCACCAGTTGCTAATCGTATCGTGTGGACAAGTAACAATCTCATTAAGCTTCAGTGTGTTTTTTGGTAAAATAGACATACTAGTAACCACCTCATAGATTGCGGTAAATATTATAAGATTAAGATTAAATGTTTATAAAATAAATGTTTATAAAATGTATAACCAGTGGCTGACACATAGCTAAAGTTCCCTAAATAGATATTAGATATTGAATCCCATGTGTGTGCATGCACATGCACATGTGTGTGTGGATGCAACATTTTTGGTACCATTTTTCACCATTTGGAGACGCAGCATGCCTCTACAGAACAGCTTCTTATACAGTTATGTTGATATAGTTAAATCCAAGGGTCCAAAGGCTCTAGGCATATAGAGATCCCCTAAAGCAGATCTATAGTCTCTGAAAAAGCAAGGCTTAAATTGATTAAAGAGAAAGAAAAGGTCTACTATTCAGAACATCCCGTTACATAGACCTAATTTTAATTAACACATTTCTAAAGAAGACTCAGACTAAGAAACACATCTTTTAGTAACTGATATGTTACTAAAAGGCTAACATGAAGGTCATATTAAGCTTTTTCCATGTTACTAGTACACACACACACACACGTATCACAAGTTGCACTCAATAGACATGGCTACATTACTATTTCCCAAAACACTGGAGGGAAAGTGAGTGGTCGCCTGGAATGAAAAGTTTGAGAAGAGCTAATATCTTTTCTTATCATTTGAAGACATACTTTATTTTTACATTTAATGTCTTTGAAATCAGAGATGTCTTATAATCAATGGTGTGTCTTAGTTTAATTGGCAGCACTTTTATTTCTTAATGGAACATAAAATATTAGTGTGACTTATAATTAATGAAGTTTTAGATACGATGAAATATATCAAGTTGTATGCATGAGTCAAGAGCAGACATTGCCACAGAATTCTCAGGTGTTCCATTAGGTGGCTTTTGGAGGGTACCATCTCAATGTGCAACCACCGCCACAAGACAGTGAAGCCCATGTCTGGCCACTGCCAACCACTTTCTATTTTATTAGTCCACATTTAAAAATAAAAGAGCTGTTATGGATTTGGGTAGTAGAATATGCCTCAATTTAATAATGATTTAATTGGAGAGAGTATTAGACAGGATAACACTTTTTTTGAAGATGTAATGATAATTTCTACAACAATCTCCAAGAAATATGTATTATTATGCATGCATAATAATAGCCTCATCTTCTGAGATCAGCACAGTAAACTTAATAGGAATTAATAGACTGCTTCAATGTCACTTGACAACTTCCATTACCAAATTTGCCATAAAACTAAATTATATATCTCCAAGAAAACTCAATCAATATCATATCCAAGTCACGCTGTTTTTTTATGTAACTTCAAGTGAGCAATAAATATCCTTTGATTTTTTTGATTCACTCTAAGTATCTGAATTCAAGTGAAATATTGCAGGTTAAGCAACTAGTTGACAATCCTCCCTTTTATTCTTAAGATTTCTTAAACTTCTGAATTCAAACCTCCTAGGATTATTTTTAAACTTAAGAAATTTTTAATCTAATTATTATTTTTTTCAACTAATGCAAATTGCATAATGACAAGATCACATGGATTATTTATAAATTTATAAGAATATGAGCTTTATCTTTGGCATGAATGATTCCTGCTTTAAGAAAACATTTTGCAGCAGTAAAGATTTTATAATAATGAAACAAGTTACTAAACAAGAATTATCTTTTTATCTTTTCTTTCATATAGAGTTTCCCCTTTATATCTATTACTTAGGATTTGTCTACCTATAGGTGAGAAGAAAAAGCGAGTTTTAAGTCTTCAGCTAAATCATTACTGTGTTTTAATTCAATCATAGATATCCAAAAAATCTCTAGTACATAGAACTTTCACAAAACAAAGAATAAAAGGTGTCCTTCCTGAGTCATGCAACTTAAATCAAAGTTGGGAAAAGCAAATGGATTTCAAATTAATAATATATTACACTGACTCTTAAATAGGTTTAGACAGTGTAATACATTCACTAGTATGCCAGTAGACTAGTAATATATACTATGTAACTTATTAAATAGGGAGAAAACAAAGACCCTTGTGTTAAGCAATGGTAAGCACAGTAAGCCAATTCTAGCCTCATATTTAAAAGACTTTAATAATAATGAAAGTAGCAGAATAAATGGAATTAAATTATATGCAACTGATAGCAAGATTTTCCAAATGTCTAAAATTAAAACCAAATTCACAAAATTCTGGATTAATTTATAATTTGAATAAATATCTACAATGGACTTGAGTTCTGCAATTATTCTGTGGAATATAACTCAAGTATTCACTTAGAAGTTTTCATATTTAAAATAGCTAGAGTGGCATTTCCAAAATTTGCTGTACTATTTCTGGATTATATTTTCAGGGTGTTTCTGTGTATACATATGTGTGTGTATGTGGGTGCCTGTGTGTTAGCTACATTAACAATGTGGAGATAACAAAGCTTTATCCATTACTCAAAACCCACTTGATTTCCCGCCCAGCCATTGAGAATATGACAAATTATGGAAGCCCAGTCAATGACTTGCTGATGTCTGTTTTAAGTTAGTATTCTTCTCTTGGCTCAATGGCTGTCTCCTGTGTGATTTTATCCAAATTAGTTAGTTTTAATCTTTTTTTGGATTCATACTCTTCTTTGAAATTATAATGAAAACAAGAAAAGTTTCTTTTCAAAAATGTCCATAAATTCACATGGACTAAATCCCTATCCAATTTCAAAGGATTTGTAGCATTTAACATAATGGAATAGGCAGGTGAAATGGGAGAGATGAGAGTCTGTGGCACATGAGTGGTGTATGTCCTCCATCTGATTTTTCGCCATGGAACAATGCAGGTCTACTATTGGTTTTTTTGTTGTTTTGTTTTGTTTTAGTGTTTTTTGTGGGTGTTTTTGTTTGTTTTGCTTTAAAAGAAGCTAGAGCTTAAGATCATTATGTGAAATCTCCAGATTTTTGAATACTTACAACTAATTTTTTTAAAATGTAGAATAACACAGACATATTTAGAAACTCAGTATAACCAGTGAGTCTTCAGGTGTATGTAACTTCTACCCAGAGACCCCCATCTTAAGTAAGGCTCTTTATCGAAGAATAGAGTTGCTGCAATCATTCTTAGAAGAGCTACTCCTATCTGCCTTGAAGAAAGGGAGGCATTGACAGCAATAGGTTTTAATGCAGTAACTTCAAGGTCATATTTAAGAATGCCTCTAATCATCAAGGAAAGAATCCTCTCATAATCTCAAATACACAATCTAGTATTTCTGATGTGGGCTATTCTCATGGATTCCCTCATTCTACCTTAAATATCTTCCAAGTTCTCAGGGCACATATGCAATACATGTTCATTTAGGGTCCATTATTTCCAGACATTGTGCTAGGCATTGGAGACACAATGATGACAAACACACTTTCTCCTTGTCTAGTAGGCAACCACAGTCTAGCAGGGTTAGAGATGTATAAAGAATTTATTGTATGATGTATGTGGTATTGAAATAGATTATATATCAAGACATGATATAAACAGGAAAGAGAGAGAGGGCAGGTCTACATAGGGACTCACAAGAGATTTCACACAAGAGCAAGTCCATGGGAAGAAGTCACCAAGCAGGAAGGGGAAGAAGTACATTCCAGATAGAGGAAGGAACATGTGCAATAGTAATGAAGAGGGAAACAGCATAGACCAATACAGTGCTTTGGGAAGCAGCAGGGAGCTTTTTCTGGCTAGAGTGAAAATGTAGGATTGTTGCTGAAGAGATGGATGGGGCTTTGAATACTCTGCAAACCATTCTAAGGAACTGAATTTTTCTTGCTCAATATGGCTATAAGTAGGGTAGTGAACTGATGACTTAAAGATACTTAAATCTGATTCTGAATGTCCCATTTCATTCTGGCAGGTAGGCACACCAAGTCTCATCCTAGACCATCCCCCACTCAGGGTTGCACATTTGTTTACGTAGAAATGGGCATGGGCAGCTTGACTCCATACACTATGAGGTTTTATTTCCTGGAGACTACTTTCTAGCTGGTGGGACCAAAAAAAAGCAGCAAGCTGCATTTTTACATTAAACAAAATTAAGGGAAGAAAAAGAAAGAAAAGTAAATACAGGTATATTTGCAGTTTGATATATTGCAGTGTAGTAGGACTCATTGACACTGGAGCTGTCAGTGAGGAAAGAAAGGAATAAGTTAACCTAGTCCACATAGAGAGACATTTGAAACAAAACTCAAAACCTGGTCTTATATAGAGAGAGACACAAGAACCTGAACTCCTTCACTCTGTCTGATTACTTCTGCAATAACTTGCTAGTTTTATTTAGGAATCTCTCTAGCTGGGAATGAAGTCTCTTATATCCGTCAAGTACTGGTACTATATAAATGAAATAGCATTATAAAACAACAGACAGATATCTACACCTATGCATATTAATGATGTACTAACATTTCACTGTGGTTCAGAATTTGTAATGAGCTTTCTGCCTCTGCCAAGTGCACAGTGGCACAGTATTGGTAACGTGTGTGCAATCACACCTTTAAAATAAATGCAGTCCATTAATCAAATATGACCCTGAGTAGCAGAGGAAAGAAATCCTGAAAATGTGATTTTTATTTTATTGCTTGCTGCTCCATGCAAGTTTTGGCTCCCTGCCGGCAGCTGATGGAGAGTCATTTCTTGTGACAAGGGGCCTGGAGCTGATTGTAAGGGAACCTGCTGTGTTCCTTTACCGTATTTTTTTTTTTTTAAGAAAGAAAACACAGCACTTTTTTCCTAGGAAATGTGCTGGTAATGCTTGCTTTTTTGGCAACTTTTTATTGATACATAATAATTGTATATATTTTATATTTATCAAGTACATGTGATATTTAAAAAGTCAAAGTATTTCAGACTCTTTCTTCTGTGCACCTAAGCCATATAATTAGTAATAGAGCCCAAGTCCTGGTCACAGAGGATCTGTGTTGCAGGATAAAAGAGAAGAGAGATCAAGACCACTCCTCAAGTCTTATTTGCACCTAAAAACCTAAGGATTGTTCCCTCCCTCATTCCATCCTACCTCCTCCCTTGACAGGTCTTGCTTTTCTGCTGCCTTTCCCCAAACATAGTCTCCTCCATGATTTTTATCTCTATGAAAGGGAAGTAGCCACTTCAGAACCCTGCAGACTACTGCCTGTAAAATCATATCTGGTTGATATCTAGGCTGGAGTTCAGCATAAACCTTATGCTATTAGGGAGGGAAACTATAGCCTCATTAAAAGAACAACTACGCAGGTCTAAGAGGAAAAATGCGTAATGACATAAACCTAATCTTTCTTTCCAACTACTCGCTTTGGTTTTATTCTAAGAAATGGAGTAGCAGTTGACAATTAACATAATTAATCTAATATAATTATATAATAAAATATATAGATTATATATAGTATATAATATATACTATATTTATACACAAGTATATATTATATATCTTAATTTGCATTTCTGATTACATGAATGATAATAAGTATTCTTTCATGTATTTAGCCCCATTTGAATTTCCTTTTCTGTGAACTGTGAGTGTTCACATCATTTGTCCATTTTTTTCTTATGTTTTCATCTTTCTTACTGTTTTGTAGGCATTCGTCATTTACTAGGGCAATTAGTCCTTTGTAATATGAGTTGTGAATTTTCCCTCAGTTTATTATTCGTATGACTTTACATATGATGTCTTTTGCCACAAGTAAGTTTTTATGTATTCAAATCTCTCAATGGATCCAATCTCTCAATCTATAGCATCTGGATTTTGAGTCATAGTGAGGAAGTTCTTCATTAAGTCAAATTATGATTCTCTCATTTCCTCCGGTACTTGTATGTTTTATGTTTCATAGTGAAGTAATTGATTGGTTTAGAATTTGTAGTGGTGACATAAGATGTAGATCCAAATTTCTTTTCAAATGTCCATCCTGTTAATGAAAAAACCAAGCTCTGTAAAATATTTTAAACAGGTCAATTATGAGCCAATATGAGTACCGTGGCTTGTAGAAAACACAAACCCAAGAAGCCTTAACTAAGTGGTCCCGAGGCAGTTAGGTTGTAACTGTTTTATACATTTTAGTGAAGCAGAAGTTATAGACAAAGTCATAAATAAACATACAGAAATTATATATTGGTTTGTCCTCAAAAGGTGAGATATCTTGAAGTGGGGACTTACAGGTCATAGGTGAGTTCAGAGGTTCTTTAATTTGCAATTGGTTAAAGGAGTAAAGCTTTTTTCTAAAAATCTAGAGTCAGCAGAAAGGAATTTTTAAGATAAGGAAGGTTGTGAACCAATACACTGGGTCAGAGCGACCTGTAAGGGTGTGTGATTTCACCCTTGCCTGCCATGGCCTTAGGTCCCGTTTTTAATTTGGTATCTTAGTGTCACAAAGAGTCCGTTTTGTTAGTCTTATGATCTCTATTCTAACATTAATGCTGGTCATTTGTTGTGTCTAAACTCCAAAAAGGAGGGTGTATAATGAGATGTGTCCAATCTCTTGTTGCAGGACTTTTCCTTAGTTCAGCTAGAAACAGGGTTCTTTGTCCCACAGCCATGAAAATTCAGGCTCCCAGACAATTTAAATGTAAAACAGGGTTTTATTGGGTAAAAAGGAAGAAAGAGGGGACACAGGGACTCCCACAAGGCTGAAGTCACTCTGCTAGAGTGCTTCCTGCTCAGTTGTTCAAATTCCAGGTTCCACACAAGGAGAGGAGGGGCCAGACTCCTCCCTGCTGCAAACAGCGTGAACTTCCCAAGACTCCACCCTGACGCTCATTCCTCCCAGTGCACAGGCTGGCTAGAGTTTCTCTGTGGGCCCCCTCCCACCTGGCTGTCTCATTCCCCTCTCTAAAGAAGTATATCTAACTGCTCCTGGAGTAAAGATAAGGATGAAGACCAATCTAAACTGCTTCCTGATGACAGGGGGCGCTGTTTTGGGGAAACGGCAGTCAGAGCTCCCTCAGAGGCCTAAGTGGTCTCAGCAGAAGGGGCCATTGTCAGCGGCTCCAGCTGCATGACCATTTGGAGTCTGATGGCCTGAAAACAAGAACAGAAAAACTGGGTTATTAAAAAACATGTATCAAATCGAAACAAAGGGGAGGTAAGGACAGCTCAAAAATTATGAGGCCTTTTACCAGTTTGCATAGGGAGAGGGAGGCCAAAAGCCTGGCTGGCAAAAAAAGTCTTTACCCTTTTGCCGGATGTTGGGCTTCTGGGTTGTCTTCCACTGAGCCCAATCCTAAGCCAACCAGTTTAAGGTTTAGGAAATTAACTCTTTCTAGTTTGAAGGATGCATCTGAGGGGAGTGTCTCATAGTACGGAGACACAATTACCTATTGGTGAAGAGAGAATCGAGGAGGAAAAAAGAAAAAAGAAGGTGTTTTTTTCAAAGGAGTCCCAGTGGTTCAGAATGCATTTGAAAGGGGTACAGACTGAAGATGAATGGCTACCCTACTAGAAAGAGGGGAGCAGATGTCCCTGGTTTCCTTCTCTTCCTAGCAGATACCCAGGGTAAATGAGTGAGAGAAGGAAGAGCATCCTCTTTTTCTTTTCCATCCTTGCATCCCTGAGTCCCAGTGACCTTGGCAGGTCCTGCCATGAGTGTTAAAGCAGCTTGCACCCATGACACAGGGAGGGCCTAGAGAATAGGAATTATCTATCTACTCTCACCTATGCCTCTATCCCCACTGCTGTCAGTAGCCTTGGAGTTCCCTAGACCTCATTTACGCCATCGATATTAATGTAGCCTTTATCTGTAAAACAGGAAACCTGGGGTTGGCTTGCTCAGCAGGAATCAGCCACGCTCACCTATGCTGTGCCTTTTAACCTCTGTTGTCATTTGCCTCTGGATCCCTCAGATACAGTTTTCCTTCCTAGAGCCTTGACCCGAAGCTTAGAATAAAGTTTGGGACAAAAATACATCTCAGGGGGTTGCATGGACTCCTTATCATAAGCCAAATGCTAAGGTGAAACTGTGGAACTAACTGAGTCCTCCTCCAACAAGGGAGAGAAAACGATGTCTTGTGATCTGCCCAGATAACTGGTGGCTAGTTACGCTTGTTAGGATTTGGGTGCATGGCGCTTGGCTTCGCTTAGTTTTCTTGGTCTTACTTTCCTCAAAAGGAAACCTCTGGGTGATGGCATTCTGTGTATTCCCTATTTATTCCATCACCTGGCAGGATTTGTAGGATAATTGCTCAGAACTAGAATATTGATCCAAATTTCTATGTTACCCTTCCCTTTTGTTCTCTCTGAACTGCAGCAGCAGATTTCTAGTTGATTCATAGGAACAAGCAGGGTTAGTCTAAAATGTAGGCAAAAACTTTAAAACAACTAGTGAATATAGAATTTGATAACAAATATATGATACATTTTGAAACAAGATTTCTCTCTCTCCTCATGTTTGTAAAAAAAAAAATCATCATAGGACTGAGTAGTTTGCAAAATAGACTGTAGTCTTATAATTGGCCTGATTATTTGCATAAAGTGTAGCAAGAATAACTGTTTCTACATAGGCCTTTTGGATTGCCTTTGTTCCACAACGTATCTCAGATAAGACCTTTTAAAGCCAAGCCTAGCCATGGGTTCATCCTCAAATACCTGTAAGTTGGGTAATCCTCTCCTCTTAAGGTCCCATAATAAACTTGGAGCTCCTGGATCTGTTAGAAAGTGACATTCTTTACTGACCACAGGTCAGGAACCCTGTACAGGAACTGCGTAGTCAAGGGTATGAGGCCACTTTCCCCACTGGGCTTTTATTGGCTCTGCAACTCAAGATTGACTCCTTAAAGGGAAGCATACCCTTCCAGCCAAAGCCTTGGTAAAATTACCAGTTTCTCCAATTGTGTCCTGTTGCAAAAGAAAAGTGGATTCTTATTGCACTGATGCAAACAACTATATTGCCATAAGAATACTGACAGATAGTTTCCAAATTCTAGAGGAATCAGGCAGAGAGAAACAAACATGCTCCAAATTTTGATCACAGGAGTGTATACCTTACTTAATTATTAAAGACTATAAATAGTTCAAAATAAGTTTCCTTGACACTGAGAAACCAAACAAGGATCAGCAATATACCAAGCAAAAGTAAAAAAGATTTGCTTCAGCTTCCTGAGTTCAGTCCATCTAGTTAACTCTGGTTTTGCTTGATATTCATGAACACGTCAGCTCTTTATGAGTCCTGTACATATTCCTTTATTCCAATGTTAACAATCTCTAAAGTATCAGAAGCCTGTATTTGAGAGCACCTGTTAAAGTCCTATAGTTCATTATAAACCATCTTTGAAAAAGATTAAAACAAGACAACAATTGTCTGTGAATAGCAAAATATCTAGGGTAGTTACGGTTAGAAACAAGATTGACAGAGAAGTTTGGTTATCTCCGTGGTTTATGATAACTTAACATAATGGCCTTAGTTATGATCACAGCATATACTTAGCCATTAGAATTTTAGAAATCCCCTACAATTGTGTAACATATATTAGCATTATTCACCAAGATATAACCTGAAGAAGATTGAGCATCATTTTGACAATCCCCTGTACCTAAACATGTCAAATAATCTTGTTTACCTCTCTTTTGTGGACACTTCAGGGGCCCTCTGAAGTATTCAAAAATCCAGGTGCCAGGGAAGACAATTTTTGAAACTTAAATTTGATTTTGGGAAGCTTATAAACATGTTTAAAGCACTTGATATTATGAAATAAAATTCCTGATGACCATATGTTATTTATTTTGCCAACATGATGACTCAGAAATTTTAAAGAAGCAAAAATCTTTTATAACCCTTTATAAATTTTGCCAAAGAGCAGATTAGCATTTTGAGAATACCTTGTTGTGCTTTTATTTTAATGCTCAATTTACAGAGAAACTATATAATGCCCTTCTGAATTTAGTCAATATGTTCACATACAGAACCTCTTCTGCAAGATTAATTTTGACAATTCTTCCACCACTTCTTTGAACTTTCAGTTTTTTCCTATCTAATTTAAAATAATCCTTAAACTCTAGGCAAAAGTTTACACTTCCATGCCTTCTTATAACCTTTTAGTAAAAAACACATTTCACTGTTTTTACACACCTTGCATGTAAATCTATTTTCAGTAGTCTCAATTACATGTTATAATGATAACTCTTAGAAACTTTTAACTTTAAGGTAAAAGTTGGTAAATTCCTCTAATTGTGTACTAACTGCAGCCAGGTTTGCCTTCTTAGTTAAGAGTGTGGTTAGTTCCATATGTCCCCAGGCCTTACCAGTTGTGAAGCCAGCAAGTCAAATAGTTCTCAAAACCCAGAAAGCAGTTTGTAAGCTCAAAACACTTAGCAAACCTTCTATCTGACCTGCATTTTACTAATAGTCTTTAGGGTTGCTTTTACTTCTCAAAGATTAAAGTCATGTGAACTGAAAGGTACCACAGCTTTTACCTTCCCTTTAAAATATACTTGATCCAAGTGCTTGTCTTTCTTTAGGCCAAATTAATTAGAGCTCTTTTTACAGACATTACACACAATACACACACAGACAGACAGAAGCAATACACACACAGGCAGAAGAAAACTCAGTCCCCACAAGATCCTTTTTCTCAACCAAAACTTTATAGAGAGTACAAGCAGTAATAGTTGGGGGACCTAGCCTTGTGAAAACATCTTCTAAGAGGAAAATAAAAACTTTAAAGGTTAACTGCTGTGGGGGTAGATAAGACGAAGAAAAAACTGTTTAAAATATGCCTGGAGAAGAACCTCTTATTTTATGCAACTGGTTCCTTCACCAGGAGAAAAGCTTAATTACCACTCATGGAGTAAAGCCCCTTGGCTGGGGAAGGGGAAGCCTCTGGTGGTGTGTGGCAGAAACCACCAGCCAGCTGGCTGTGTGGGACCCTTGGGCCATGTGTGCCAGCCCTGACAGAGAGGGGAGAGCAGTGTGGAGCTGCTGCTTGCCTGTCAGTCCTGAAAAAGGAAGGAAAAGGCCATGAAAAGCCCTGGGAGTGATGTAGGGTGGGGGCATGGTTTCCCCCACCCTCAGAAGTCCAAGGATGAAAAGGCTTAGAAGCAACAGTGAGAGGTTTTGAGTCCCGATTTCACTCCCCACCTCTTAAGCCCCACATTGGGTGCCAAAAATGTTGCAGGACTTTTCCTTAGTTCAGCTAAAAATGGGGTTCTTTGTCCCACAGCCATGAAAATTCAGGCTCACAGACAATTTAAATGGTAAGACAGGGTTTTATTGGGTAAAAAGGAAGAAAAGGGGGAAACAGGGACTTTCACCAGGCCAGAGTCCCTCTGCTAGAGCACTTCCTGCTCGGTCATTTGGATCCCAGATTCCACACAGGAAGAGGAGGAGCCAGGCTCCTCCCTGCTCCAAATGGCGGGAACTCCCCGAGGTTCTGCCCTGGTGTACATTCCTCCCAGTGCACACGCTGCCTGGAGTTTCTTTGGAGACCCCTCCCACCTTGCTGTCACACTCTCATCCCATCACAGCCAAGAACTCAGTGTTTCAGGTTTCTAAGGGTTCCCCTGGGCCAACACAGGGTCTCCTCAGTCAGCTGGGAGGCTTAGGATTTTATTTTTAGTAACCAATTGTAGCCAAAATATGTATTCAGAGCACTTTTTTTCATCCTTGTATTTGAGATGTCGCCATTATCATATATTATTGCTATATGCATTTCTGTCTGTTTAGGAATTTTCCATTCAATTTTATTGGCCGGTTTTATTTTGTTCTGTTTCATTTTAACAATCCACACTGCACTCTTTAATTTTTGAGACTTTCTAATATATGTTAATATCAGTATGATATTTTTTCTCAGTACTCATTTTTTAAGAGTATTCCTGGAATTGTTTTATTTTTCCATATCACACTTCAGATCATCTTATTCAGCTCCCTCCTTCTGCCCCATCCTCAAAAAAAAGCAGCTGTGGCATTTTTATTATTTTCAAGAGTGTCTTAATTTGTAAAATAGAGGGTGGAGCAAGATGGCCAAATAGGAACAGTTCCAGTCTCCAGCTCCCAGTATGAGCAACACAGAAGATGGGTGATTTCTGTATTTTCAACTGAGGTACCAGGTTCATCTCACTAGGGAGTGCCGGACAATCGGTGCTGGTCAGCTGCTGCAGCCCGACCAGCGAGAGCTGAAGCAGGACGAGGCATCGCCTCACCTGGGTAGTGCAAGGGGGAAGGGAATCCCTTTTCCTAGCCAGGGGAACTGAGACACACAACACCTGGAAAATCGGGTAACTCCCACCCCAATACTGCGCTTTACCAAGGGTCTTAGCAAATGGCACACCAGGAGATTATATCCCACACCTGGCCAGGAGGGTCCCACGCCCACGGAGCCTCCTCATTGCTAGCACAGCAGTCTGCGATCTAACGGCAAGGCAGCAGTAAGGCTGGGGGAGGGGTGCCTGCCATTGCTGAGGCTTAAGTAGGTAAACAAAGCCGCTGGGAAGCTCGAACTGGGTGGAGCCCACAGCAGCTCAAGGAGGCCTGCCTGTCTCTGTAGACTCCAACTCTGGGGACAGGGCACAGCTAAACAAAAAGCAGTAGAAACCTCTGCAGATGCAAACAACCCTGTCTGACAGCTTTGAAGAGAGCAGTGGATCTCCCACCATGGAGGTTGAAATCTGAGAATGGACAGACTGCCTGCTCAAGTGGGTCCCTGACCGCTGAGTAGCCTAACAGGGAGACATCCCCCACTAGGTACAGACCAACATCCCACACCTCACACGGTGGGGTACACCCCTGAGACGAAGTTTCCAAAGCAAGAGTCAGACAGGTACACTCGCTGTTCAGCAATATTCTATCTTCTGCAGCCTCTGCTGCTGATACCCAGGCAAACAGGGTCTGGAGTGGACCTCAAGCAATCTCCAACAGACCTACAGCTGAGGGTCCTGACCGTTAGAAGGAAAACTAACAAACAGGAAGGACACCCACACCAAAACTCCATCAGTACGTCACCATCAACAAAGACCAGAGGCAGATAAAACCACAAAGATGGGGAAAAAGCAGGGCAGAAAAGCTGGAAATTCAAAAAAGAAGAGCGCATCTCCCCCTCCAAAGGAACGCAGCTCATCGCCAGCAACGGATCAAAGCTGGACGAAGAATGACTTTGACGAGTTGAGAGAAGAAGGCTTCAGTCCATCAAACTTCTCAGAGCTAAAGGAGGAATTACATACCCAGCGCAAAGAAACTAAAAATCTTGAAAAAAGAATGGAAGAATGGATAACTAGAATAATCAATGCAGAGAAGGCCATAAATGAACTGACAGAGATAAAAACCATGACATGAGAAATATGTGACAAATGCACAAGCTTCAGTAACTGACTTGATCAACTAGAAGAGTATCAGCGATTGAGGATCAAATGAATGAAATGAAGTGAGAAGAGATGTCTAAAGAAAAAAGAGGAAAAAGAAATGAACAAACCCTTCAAGAAGTATGGGATTATGTGAAAAGACAAAATCTACGTCTGATTGGGGTGCCTGAAAGTGAGGGGGAAAATGGAACCAAGTTGGAAAACACTCTTCAGAATATCATCCAGGAGAACTTTCCCAACCTAGTAAGGCAGGCCAACATTCAAATTCAGGAAATACAGAGAACGCCACAAAGAAACTCCTCGAGAAGAGCAACTCCAAGACACACAATTGCCAGATTCACCAAAGTTGAAATGAAGGAAAAACTGTTAAGGGCAGCCAGAGAGAAAGGTCGGGTTACCCACAAAGGGAAGCCCATCAGACTAACAGCAGATCTCTCGGCAGAAACTCTACAAGCCAGAAGAGAGTGGGGGCCAATATTCAACATTCTTAAAGAAAAGAATTTTCAACCCAGAATTTCATATCCAGCCAAACTAAGTTTCATAAGTGAAGGAGAAATAAAATCCTTTACAGATAAGCAAATGCTTAGAGATTTTGTCACCACCAGGCCTGCCTTACAAGAGACCCTGAAGGAAGCACTCAACATGGAAAGGAACAACCGGTACCAGCCATTGCAAAAACATGCCAAAATGTAAAGACCATCGATGTTAGGAAGAAACTGCATCAACTAACGAGCAAAATGACCAGTTAATATCATAATGATAGGATCAAGTTCACACATAACAATATTAACTTTAAATGTAAATGGACTAAATGGTCCAATTAAAAGACACAGACTGGCAAATTGGATAAAGAGTCAAGACCCATCAGTGTGCTGTATTCAGGAGACCCATCTCACATGCAGAGACACACACAGGCTCAAAATAAAGGGATGGAGGAAGATCTACCAAGCAAATGGAGAACAAAAAAAAGCAGGGGTTGCAATCCTAGTCTCTGATAAAACAGTCTTTAAACCATCAAAAATCAAAAGAGACAAAGAAGGCCATTACATAATGGTAAAGGGATCAATTCAACAGGAAGAGCTAACTATCCTAAATATATATGCACCCAATACAGGAGCACCCAGATTCATAAAGCAAGTCCTTAGAGACTTACAAAGAGACTTAGACTCCCATACAATAATAATGGGAGACTTCAACACCCCACTGTCAACATTAGACAGATCAACGAGACAGAAAGTTAACAAGGATATCCAGGAATTGAACTCAACTCTGCACCAAGCAGACCTAATAGACATCTACAGAACTCTCCACCCCAAATCAACAGAATATACATTCTACTCAGCACCACATCGCAGTTATTCCAAAATTGACCACATAATTGGAAGTAAAGCACTCCTCAGCAAATGTACAAGAACAGAAATTATAACAAACTGTCTCTCAGACCACAGTGCAATCAAACTAGAACTCAGGTCTAAGAAACTCACTCAAAACTGCTCAACTACATGGAAACTGAACAACCTGCTCCTGAATGACTACTGGGTACATAACGAAATGAAGGCAGAAATAAAGATGTTCTTTGAAACCAATGAGAACAAAGATACAACATACCAGAATCTCTGGGACACATTTAAAGCAGTGTGTAGAGGGAAATTTATAGCACTAAATGCCCACAAGAGAAAGCTGGAAAGATCTAAAATTGACACTCTAACATCACAATTAAAAGAACTAAAGGAGCAAGAGCAAACACATTCCAAAGCTACCAGAAGGCAAGAAATAACTAAGATCAGAGCAGAACTGAAGAAGATAAAGACACAAAAAATCCTCCAAGAAAATCATTGAATCCAGGAGTTGGTTTTTTGAAAAGATCAACAAAATTGATAGACCGCTAGCAAGACTAATAAAGAAGGACAGAGAGAAGAATCAAATAGATGCAATAAAATGATAAAGGGGATATCACCACCGACCCCACAGAAATACAAACTACCATCAGAGAATACTATAAACACCTCTACGCAAACAAACTAGAAAATCTAGAAGAAATGGATAATTTCCTGGACACTTACACTCTCCCAAGACTAAACCAGGAAGAAGTTGAATCCCTGAATAGACCAATAGCAGGCTCTGAAATTGAGGCAATAATTAATAGCCTACCAACCAAAAAAAGTCCAGGACCAGATGGATTCACAGCTGAATTCTACCAGAGGTACAAGGAGGAGCTGGTACCATTCCTTCTGAAACTATTCCAATCAATAGAAAAAGAGGGAATCCTCCCTAACTCATTTGATGAGGCCAACATCATCCTGACACCAAAGCCTGGCAGAGACACAACAAAAAAAGAGAATTTTAGACCAATATCCCTGATGAACATCGATGCAAAAATCCTCAATAAAATACTGGCAAACCGGATTCAGCAGCACATCAAAAAGCTTATCCACCATGATCAAGTGGGCTTCATCCCTGGGATGCAAGGCTGGTTCAACATTCGCAAATCAATAAACATAATCCAGCATATAAACAGAACCAAAGACCAAACACTGCATGTTCTCACTCATAGGTGGGAACTGAACAATGAGATCACTTGGACTCAAGAAGGGGAACATCACACACTGGGGCCTATTATGGGGAGGGGGGAGTGGGGAGGGATTGCACTGGGAGTTATACCTGATGTAAATGACGAGTTGATGGGTGCTGATGAGTTCATGGGTGCAGCACACCAACATGGCAAACATGCAGTGTTTGGTTTTCTGTTCTTGCGATAGTTTGCTGAGAATGATGGTTTCCAGCTGCATCCATGTCCCTACAAATGACACAAACTCATCCTTTTTTATGGCTGCATATTATTCCATGGTGTATATGTGTAAGTTGGATTCCTAGGTATTTTATTCTCTTTGAATAATGTATGTAACAAACGTGCACGTTGTGCACATGTACCCTAGAACTTAAAGTATAATAAAAAAAAGTGTAAAAAAATTTGTAAAATAGTATTATCATCTTTATAATGTTAAACATTCTTATATGAAAATATAGTATGCATTTTCATGTACTTGGATCTTGTACATTTTAAGAGTGTTTTAGAGTTTCTTAGGTCTTATATGTTTCCTGTTTAGCCTAGAAAGTTTTATCTTTTTTAATGCTATTGTAAGTGGGAAGGTATTTTTTTAATGGCATCTTCTAACTAATTGTTCTTTTCATGTTTGATTACTGTATGCTAATTTTGTGGCTGTCTTGATTGTTTAATGGTTTTAAATTAATTCTCTAGGGCTTTACATTAAACAATCAACTATTTGAAAATAAGGTGCATTTTTCCTACTGCTTTCCAATTTTTATGCTGCTTTATTTGTACTGTCTAATCACATTGGCTTGTATTTCCAATACAATGTTAAAGAACAGTAACCATAGCAAGCATGTTTCTCTTGTTCTTTAATGGGAATGCTTCTTATACTTTCTCAATAAGTAGTGTGTTTGCTTTGGGGATGTTATAGCATAAATGTTGAAAAAGAATTTAGCAAAATTTAATATTCATTCTTGATAAAATACTCAATAAAATAAAAATGGCTATTTCTATCATATGATGCACTATATCTCTCTTCTGGGTTCTGATAACCACTCACATTCCTCATCCCTTTGGGCCTAGCTGGAGCATTAGTTCTCCTGTTACCAGCCAGATGTGGGGTATGCTGCACTATTCCTGGTGGTCCCTTATGCCCTGCACACACATTTATAAATAGCTCCTTGATTAAACCTTCTTAGATACCCTAATATGAGTATGCCATTGCTGTCCTCTTGGGACTACAACTGATGCAGATATTTTGTCTTGATGTCCATATTTTTTAACAGTGCAAGCCAGAGCCCTTCAAAAAGCCCATCTTCAGCAAGATAAGAAGAGTGCACCAGAACCAAAATCCATGTACTATTCCCATCACTGAGAAAGTCTTAGTTTAAAAAAAAGATTAACTGGACTGAATGGCATGTCTAGTGACATACTTGATTTACATTCCTTATGTAACATAATTACATAAGAATTTACATAACAGGATTTACATTCCTATCACTAACCAATTACAGTGCTGGCTATAAGCATGGTTCGGCTGCTGGCCCAAGGACCACACTTTCAGTAGCACGGGTACAAACAGCATCAGATTTGCTAATCTTCAAAGATTTGAAAGACTTCTCCTGCGAAAACATTAGAACCTAATATTGCTTTCGAGAAGCTCTTTGACAGTTTTATCTGTTTATCTTTTCTTCAACAAAATCCAGTTTGTTTAGATTATCTGTCTCTTCTATATTTAGTTTTTATTTTGTCATACTGTGCTTTTTACCCCTGAGGTATAATTTATATACAGAAAAAAACTGCATAGTTCTAGTTTTGACTAATGTATTCACCTATAACGAGTGCTCATAATCAAAATATAGAACATTTTTCACCCTCAAAAGTTTCCTCATACCTTTTGACACTCAATTCAAACTCTCCCCAGTCAACCATTGATTTCTATCACTATAGAATTTTTGTATATTCTTTAATTTGTATAAATGAAATCATACAGTAAGGCTCATGCACCATTATATCTGATTTTTTTAATTTGGCATGGTTTGGAGTCTGTCGGTTTTTCATTTTCCTAGAAAATTTTACATGTTATTGACAGATATTGAAATTTACCCACACAAAGTTGAACAATGTCTTTTCTTAAGATTCTTTAACCATTTTTTTCTATTTATCCGCGTTGTTTCTTATATTATTATTTTCTCTCTATCTCTATGATTTTCTTCTTCAGATTCGATTTACAGACCATCAATAGATTAAACTCTCCATGAAATCAGCTGTGATCAAGTTACTCTTCAGTTAAACTCCTTCACCTTTTCCAATTGCCTATGGAATGCATTCCAAAGTTCTTTTCCTGTCATCCAAATCTCTCCACTATATGATCCACCTTACCTTTCCTGCTTCTCTCCTCAAGACACCACCAAGAATTTTATATACTTTGATTTTCCCCTAGTTGAAAAAAGCATTGGAATCAATGATGAATTAATTGTAGAAAATTTGATGAGGATATTAGCCTTTACATCTTTCATTGTATAATATTCACATAAATAATTATTTATGCCGGGCGCGGTGGCTCAAGCCTGTAATCCCAGCACTTTGGGAGGCCGAGACGGGCGGATCACGAGGTCAGGAGATCGAGACCATCCTGGCGAACACGGTGAAACCCCGTCTCTACTAAAAAATACAAAAAAACTAGCCGGGCGAGGTGGCGGGCGCCTGTAGTCCCAGCTACTCCGGAGGCTGAGGCAGGAGAATGGCGTAAACCCGGGAGGCGGAGCTTGCAGTGAGCTGAGATCCGGCCACTGCACTCCAGCCTGGGCGACAGAGCCAGACTCCATCTCAAAAAAATAATAATAATAATTATTATTATTATTATTATTATTATTTATGTGAATACATATTTCATTGTATAATATTCACATACATAAATATCTTTATGAATTAGCATGTTTTCTTCAAATGTGCAATGAGATCTATGTAATTTACCAGGTTTCCTTTTCATTTGGTCATGAAAATTTGAAATTCGTATTCAAACCTGGAGGCCGTGTAGGATTTAGAAACCCTATTTTTCTTCTCTTCAACCTTCTATGTGTTGACCTTTTATTATCATTCACAAAGTTTAATCTCTCATGTATCTGATTGTTTTCCTTTTTTATAACTATCTTTAACAATCTCCACAAATGGTCTATATCCCTTATACAGTAAAATGAAAATGCATAAAGTTATCAAATTTTACTCTGAACGCACATATTTTAAACTTTCAAATCTCTGTGCCTTTTCTTCTGAGTTTTTTTTCCTGAACCTGGACTATTTCCACCCCACTACCACCACCCTATCACCTAAAATATTTTACTCTTTGTACTCTAATGATCAAACTTCTACTTTTCCTTTTATATTCACATTGAATGTTGGCTTTTGCAGAAAATTTTTCTCACCTCCACTGGGTGAATGTAACTTGTGTAAGATTCACCTCTTGCTGAACTTGTCTTACTCCATGCTTCTCCACATGTTGGCTTTTGTCTCAGGCTGATGTCAAGATGCCTGCAGCAGTACCACGCATCACATCCAGTGGTGGGAACATGCCCATGTAAAAGGGATCCATTCTCCCTTTTGCTAGGTGGCAAGGGAACTTTCCCTAGAAGCTTTCACTTACCATCATTATTGGCTACATTTGACTGCATAACCATTCCTAAATTATGCACAGGAGGGGATAATGAAATTCCAGTATTGGCTTAACCTAATTAGTTTAAATTCTTAGAAGCTGGGCATGAGGTCAGTTTCCCCTGAAGCCCATAATCGTGTGGAGAATGGTAGATACTAAGTAAAATCAAATATCTACGAGGAAGGAAAATGGGAATATATTTTGGGTTGATCAATGGTGTATTC
Organism: Theropithecus gelada; assembly: GCF_003255815.1. NCBI lineage: Eukaryota > Metazoa > Chordata > Mammalia > Primates > Cercopithecidae > Theropithecus > Theropithecus gelada. The sequence goes on from NC_037672.1 coordinate 57,922,960, forward strand.
TGTAATTGTGACATTTCCCTCCCAGAATCTTTATATTTTGATTGTACTTTTCATAATTCACCTAACACTTTCTTATATTTTGGTTATCTGTGTACTTATTTTATTTCTACTTCCTGTCAACATTAAGTTCTCTGATAATAGAAACTCACTGAGTGCCCCACTTAGCAACCTGAAGAGTGGCTGGCTGTATTAGGTGTTCAATAAGTATATGTTTAACTAAATTCCTTGTTTTCCTCCTGGACAGCATGGGTAAATAACCTGTGTCTCTACGGATGCGTGTCCATAGCAAGTACTTTCGTGTAGCTTCATCTTTTGGTTTCAGTGTCTGTCTCCTATTAATTACCACCCACTAGCCCACACCTATACAGATGTTACTATAATTGTGGGTTTATTAAGTCCTGTGCTTTGATTTCCCTATAGCGAAAATGAATCCCCTATTCATGAACATTCTTTCACCTGGTTCCCCTTGTGACCCATTTTTAGAATGGCTCTCAAGGGCTAGGTGCAAACTGAGGCCAAAGGACAAAGCTTTTCTCTGTGCAAAGGTGACTGGCTCACACCTGGATCCAGCTTGTGGCCCAGGCCTCATTAGCACCATATTCTAATCCTGCAGAGAAGTCCCAGCCAGACTTCCAAGAGCAGCAAGAACAGCAAGCACTCTGTGTCTTACGTGGCCAGGCCCAGCCAGAAGGGGCCAGGAACATCTGGTAGGATTCTGCACCACAGGGTGGCTGCAAAATATTCAATGTTTAAAGAAAGGAATACCCCCAACCTCACCAGGCCCCAGATACACAGCATTTGAAGAAAGATGTCTCCTTGCTCAAAACTGCTCTCTTCTCCTCAACCCTAGCAGTAACAGTAAAACTTCAAATAATCTCAGTGGCTCTTTCCTCCCACAGCGTGAATACGATCTGAGTATAGTCAAACTATTGTTTCCAGGATCCAATGAAATACTTTATTTATTTCAATTAGAAATCATCCTAATCACCTCCTTTGAAAAGGTATACCCTCTAATACATAAACAGGGCTTCTCTATCATGGAAGAAAAGATACACTGTGAAACCAATTTAAAAGTTCCTAAATTCCTGAGAAGCAAGCCTCACCAAATTTCCAGCAACCGCTCTAACTAAAAATACCACCTTCAGGACAGTGCAGTGCTTTTAAGCATTAGTATCTGACCAGTTGGTAGAGGGAGAAAAATCATTATGCATTCCCCAAAAGTGAAAACTCAAAAAAAGCAGAAAAAATCCTCTGGGTTTCCCACCCAAAAGGATCATTTCTGGGAATACTAGACAAGAGTCAGGATCATAAAATGGGTTTAGTAATTTGGGGTTCTCTGTAACTGATGATGCCTGTTTTTCTCCACCCAATATCATATAAGAAGGCAAAGCACTGGCTTGGTAAATTGTTTCAAAGAGGCACTGTCATGCAGGAATAAGGATGCATTCCCAATTTGTTTTCTCACACTGACTTCTTTGTATTGTATAACAAACATTCTCGTTTCATTTCTGGACAAGCAAGCTTCAGGTAAAGAACCCAGAGCTGAGAAAAAGAAAAAGAGGTGGTGGTTTGGGGAAAGAGAGATGGAATAGATTATTAATATTTATGCTGGTTTTAAAACATTGCATTTGGAATACTATACAGCCATTAAAAAGAATGAAATCATGTCCTTTGCAGAAGCACGCATGCAACTAAAGGCCATTATCCTAAGCAAATTAATGCAGAAACAGAAAACCAAATAATGCACACTCTCATTTATAAGTGGGAGCTAACTACTGGGTATTCATGGACATAAAGATGGCAACAACAGACACTGAGGACTACTAGAGCAGGAGGGAGGGTGGGAGGCAAGTGTTAAAAAACGAACCCACTGTTGGGTTACTGTGCTCAGCGCCTGGGTGATGGGATGATTTGTACCCCGAACCTCAGCATTATGCAATATACCCAGATAATAAATCTGCACATGTACCCCCTGAATCTACAATAAAAGTTGAAATTATTTTAAAAATTAAAAATGAGTTTTTCACATTGATCACAAGTTGAAATGTTAATATTTCGATAGGAATTAAATAAAATATATTAATAACACTAAAAAATAAACGAATAAAAACAATGTATTCTCTTAGCTAGAAGTAAAATTAGGGAATGTAGGTACCAGTGTTATAATGACAGAATGAATGAATGAGCAAATAATGCAGTTTAAGCTCTTACAGGTACTATGACGTTAGACAATTTACTTAGCCTCTATGAGTCTGCTTCCCCATTCATAATTTGTGCAAAGGTGACTGACTCACACCTGGATCCAGCTTGTGGCCCAGGCCTCAATAGGAGGAGGAGAGCAATAGCTTTCCTGTTGAAATATAATGAGGATTAGGTGTGATAATCTATGTAGTATTCTTAGCACAACGCTTGATACATTGTAATAACCCAAGAAATGTTAGTCGCTCTGATTATTATAATGATTGGGCTTCCTCTTTCCATGATATGGCAACTTTTACTGTACCCAAAGCTATATCTTGAAGACTGAATCTTTTTTAGTAAAAAGTTATTCTGGTATAGACAATCTTAACTGGGCCATGGCTAAAATACAATGTTTCTGGCCAGGAGGAAGTTACTATAGGCAGAAAGCTGCCAGTTAATTGCCCATAATCTTGGTAGAGACACTTAATTAAAAGCTGGATCTACTGGCTGGAGATCAGAACTGGCTCTTGATGAAACAAGTGACAGAAGCCAGACTAAGTGGGAACAATCTCTACAGTCAGACATCAGCTGAATGTCCTGGTGCTTGACCCTGGGGGAAAATGGGCTTTAAAGGAGGTGAGCACTCCAATGAGACTATGAACCTCACTCTGGAGAACTGGGCTGACAGGGGCTAGTTTTTTCAAAGCCAATATTAGGAAAAGTAATCCTAGTCTCTCTCTTTTCCCTCAAGCTCCCCTCTCTTTCTAATATCTCGGCTTTTTAAAATCATTGTTACAAGCCACCCCCATACACCACAGAGCAGAAACACATAGGCAAACTCTAAAAATAATGAGTACTCACATACTGCTTATGTGCTAGGCACAGTTCTAAATGTTATGTGACTGCTAATCCATTCAGTTAACATATTAACCCTTTGAGATAGGTACCATTTAAGGATCTAATTAAACTAAAGAGCGCTTCTGCACAGCAAAAGAAACTATCATCAGAGTGAACAGGAACCTACAGAATGGGAGAAAATTTTTGCAATCTACCCATCTGACAAGGTCCAATATCCAGAATTTACAATAAAGTTAAACAAAATTTTTAAAAAACAAGCAACCCCATCAAAAAGTGGGCAAAGGACATGAACAGACACTTCTCAAAAGAAGACATTTATTCAGCCAACAAACACATGAAAAAAAAGCTCAACACCATGGGTCATTAGAGAAATGCAAATCAAAACTACAGTGAGATACTATCTCATGCCAGTCAGAATGGCGATTATTAAAAAGTCAAGAAACAAGAGATGCTGGTGAGGCTGTGGAAGAAATAGAAATACTTTTATACTGTTGTTGGGAATGTAAATTAGTTCGACAATTATGGAAGACAGTGTGGCTGTTCCTAAAAGATCTAAACCCAGAAATATCATTTAACCCAGCAATCCCATTATTGGGTGTATACTCAAAAGAATGTAAATAATTCCATTATAGTATGTGTATTGCAGCACTATTCACAATAGAAAAGACAAAGAATCAACTCAAATGCCCATCAATGATAGATTGGATAAAGAAAATGTGGTACATATATATCATGGAAAACTATGCAGCCTTAAAAAGGAATGAGATCATGTCCTTTGCAGGGACATAGCTGAAGCTGGAAGTCATTATCCTCAACAAACTAACACAGGGATAGAAAACCAAACACCACATGTTCTCACTCATAAATGAGAGCTGAACAATGAGAAGACAGATGATATTGGAGTCACCTGAGAATATTTTTAAAATACTGATGCTTGACTTAATACTGAGATGTTGCTACATACTCAATAGAATGGCTAAAGTTTAAAAGTCTAACAATACTAAGTATTGGTGAAAATGTGAAACAACTGGACTTCTCACACATTACTGTAAAAAAATACAAATGGTATAGTCACTTTGAGAAACAATATGGCAATATCTATAAAAGCAAGAATTTACTTACCATGTAACCCAGCAATTCTGCTCCCAGAGAAATTAAAACATACGTCCACACAAAGACTTGTATGCAGATATCCATGGCAATATTATTCGTAATAGTCAAATAACTGGAAATAGCTTAACTCTCCATCGACTGGTAAAAAGATCAATGAATTATGGCTCATGCATACTATGGAATTCTACTCAGCAATAAAAAGAAACAAAATATTAAAATATGCAGCAATATGAATGAATCTCAAAAGCAATTATGCTAAGTAGAGAAAGTCAAATCTAAATGAATACACACTATATGGTCTCATTTATATAAAGTTTTAGCAAAGGCAAAACTGTAGTGACAGATGGTAGATCAGTGGGTAGCTGGAGCCAGGTGTCAGGAGAGGGCATCAACTAACTAAGGGCACAAGGAAACTTTGTAAGGAGATAGAACTGTGCTAAGTCTTGATTAAGATGGTGGTTACATGGTTGTATACAGTTAACAAATTTCATCAGGCTGTATAGTTAAATGGATGAATTTTTATTGTACATAAATTATACTTCAGTTAGCTGATACCACAACAGAGACTAATTAAATCAGGACCTGAGAGCTCCGGGCATCAGTATTTTTTAAAGCTCCCCAGGAACTTCTAATATACAGCCAGGATGAAGAACTGCTATTCTAGGAAAAAGAAACATTATTAGCAAATGCATGTATACACATATATACACACACACATACTTATATATATACACATATAAATATATAAATACGTAAATAAATTAAAATTTATTTTTAAAGAGTAAAACTGGACATTTCAGGATTTCAGGGAACAATGTGGCTAGACCATAGGGTCCCCAAGTATGACTAGTACAGATTAGTCTAGAAAGAGAACTTGGGAAAGATCATGGAGGGCCTCACATTTTCTTAGTGAATGAATGCTCCAGACTGTCCATCAGAAAAGCAATTTTTTCCCTGAAAACCTGTAGAAGAAATATTGTCAAGGTTAGAAGTGAGAATATTATTAGTATTCATGTCTCTGCAAATGATATTATTACTGATAACAAATATTCCTCTGGACTCTATTGTATGTGTCTATACTAAGGATTACAGAAGGGGAACTGGTTATGTCACTATGTGATCCGGAACAAGTTTTCTGTTTTTAACTTCAATAAACTTCTGTTTATCAACCTGTAAAATGAAGTACTGGGCTGAAGAATTTCTCAGACTCCTTGTAGCGTCTACCCATTTCTTCACGTGAAAGGAATTAAACCTAGAAAACAATGCCATATTGAAAATAATGACTCTGGTGGGAGTGGGGGGCATCTCAAGGGTCCTGGATCTGGAAATCAGTCAAAGTCATGTGATTGATATTCTTTTCCCCTTTTTTCTTCAAGGGCCACATGATGCCTGTCATTGAATCTCCTTGCTTTTTCTCATTCCACACACTCATTTTTTTCTGCCAACTTACTTTATGCTCCAAAATGGCAATTTCAACTCCCTGGTCTATAGGACCTTTTAGTCTGGTTTCTCAAATTTGAGAAAAAATGTAATCACGGCTTTTCATCCTAAATATTGCCCCTACTTCAGGGGGTATCAATTCCTGTTGCATTCATCTTGGGAGGAGGGGCTGACAGACGAAGTGCAGTATTTAGGATTGCTCCTCCCTGTGCAGGACAGATAATGGAACCATCTAGTACACTAGCAACATGGTTATTCAATTTTTACTCTGCAGGATTCATCATAGATCCTGTTATCCATGAAAATTCTCCATTTCTATTATCTGAATATAACTTCTGAAGATGTGTGTGTGTGTGTGTGTGTGTGTGTGTGTGTGTGTGTGTATGAATGTGTATGGTGTGGGGACATGTGTGTGTCTGTGTGTGCCACGTGCATGCTTCAGGCAACATTCTGCTTCTGTTGCAATTTGTTCTGAAAAAATATCAAATGATTAAACATTTGAGAGTGGTATCAAATTAGATTTATGTTTTCTTTGTAAAAGTATCATCCTTATATCTAAAAAAAAATGAAATATTTTTGCACCTGCATATCTGGTGCTATCAGTAACTTTTTATTTGTGCAGCAAAATATCAACAAAGCAGTAATGACATGATCTTAAAAACAGTTGATAACATTGGAGGTGACATCTGATAGTGTGATACTTAAAATAGCCACAACCTAAGAATTCTGAAAAATGGAGACCAAACATTTCCAGGCAACAATATGCCAAGGTGGGGATTTGTTCTTTTTCAACCAAAAGCCAAAGCATCATTGACAGAACAAACAACAGACCAACAAAGAAAACCTTCTTATTACTACAACAGAGACGTTTTATAAAATCTTACCCAACAGATATTTTTGTAAGTCATGCATTGAATTAGAATTTCAACTCATGAAGGTCTTATAAATACACAGATTGATATAGTAGCAAATAGGATCAGAAAAGTCTAACACTATGGAAAATGAAGTTGTCTAAGACTATAAACTTCATTCTCAACAGAGAGGCCAAGGATTTTCTGCAATTAGTTTCTGACACATGGATATGAACACAGGTCTAAGAAAGAGGATCTAAGCAAGACAAAGAAGAGAAACAGTGCTCTCATAACTTTCATTGCATTACAGTGAATAAGGATTCATAGCTTAAAAGTCAGAACTACACTTAATTCTATTACTCTATGTGTTACATATATGGTTTTAAGTGTGTGTGCACATATGCTTATACACATAGGTACATCTATGTGTTTAAGATGACCACATAATAGTCCATGTAGATCATCCGGAGTACATGCACGGTTTCTGTTAGCTAACCCTTTTCGTTGTCTCTATCCAGTTAAAAAACTCCTTCTGGTACCAGGAATAGAACTGAGTGTGCTACCTACTGTGTGTATCTGTCAATATGTGTTTGCTTCTCTGTGTCTGTCTGATTCTCTTTTTCTCTTTCTTTCTCTTTCAAGAGGAACTCAAAAATGCTCCCTGGCATTTTCATGCCAAAGCCATTTGCCATCATAGCAATTAAGCTCCTTTGATGGTAGAATATGCCCCCATGTGAAACTCACATAAAATCTTTGGGGCCATTAGCCCTTCTTCAGGCTGAGATGTAGCACTGCCAGTATGAAAGATAAAATTGCTTATTAAAAGCCAACAAGGAAAAAATGTCCCTGATAGAAGTAAAAGCCTGGCATCCCTAGATTGCATGCATCATCACAGCATCAGCAGCTGCTTCCTCAGTCAGTGGCAGAACAGTAAATCTAGGAGCGTGGCTATTCATCTACAGTACGGTTAGGAGGAGGCCAGAAGAGAACAGAATGACATTGGGTGAAAAATTAGTTGCTGATCAGCTAAGGTTACTGTCCAACTCCAAAGGTTATGGCAATATAATCATCTGCTCTTGCTCTGCAAGGGAAACTCAATACTGCTTTAATTACTTTGCTTTTGTTATCCATTGTATTCCCAATGCAACATCACATCCAGCAAATGAAAGAGTAGACCATTCAGTTACTATATACATAAATTTATATTACTGAGATGGCACATATCCTTTGATCCTATAAAGAGGATTGTGGGAGTTGACAGAAGGTTTTCATCTAAGCCTCCAAACGCCTGGCCCAGGACACAGGGGTAAACCATTACTCTTATTTTATTTTACTAATGTATTTATGTATTTATTTATTTATTTTTGAGATGGAGTCGTACTTTGTCACCCAGGCTGGAGTGCAGTGGTGCAATTTCAACTCACTGCAACCTCTGCTTTCCAGGTTGAAGTAATTCTGTCTCAGCCTCCTGAGTAGCTGGGATTACAGGCGTGGGCCACCACACCCAGGTAATTTTTGTGCTTTTATTAGAGATGGGGTTTCACCATGTTGGCCATGCTGGTCTCAAATTCCTGACCTCAGGCAATCTGCCCGCCTCAGTCTCCCTAAGTGCTGGGATTGCAGGCATGAGCCGCCACGCCCAGCCAAAAGATATGAATTTTTTAAGCTATTCTCAAAAATCTTCAGCCAGTGGGCTATTGATCAATTAGAAGAGAGTTGACTGACTTAACATTGAGGTGATGCATCTTCATCTACGGAGGATGCTTCAGGAATCTCCAAGGCCCAGGCCCTAGGATTTCCCAGTGGACATACTTCTTTAACTTATAAATTTATACCCTTTACCATATGGTCCTACATATTTTTGCTCATCTGGTTTACAACAGTTGTCAGGCTCAACTATTCTACTCTAGTCTACTTAGGAAGTATGTCGTTTGAGCTGGCAAGAATAATCATGTTTCAGTTTATTTTCATTTGGTAACGATGAGAGGAAAAGAAAAGAAGTAGTAGTCATTCTTTGACTTAGATGAAACCAGAAGGAAGTCACTGGGGTTCGTTAAAGACAGATGAATTCAAAACCAGAACTTTTGTGAAGACACTCATTTCAAAAAAAAAAATCCTTTTAATATTTTCTCTTCTGAAAAACACGTTATCTTAATTATCAATTAATATTTAGTTAAGCAAAGTGAAGGAAAGATATTCCAAAATTCCAATAAACAGAAATAATCATTATTAATATAACAGGGTATTCATATATATAATGTTATTTATAAACATGAATGAAAGTCACTGGTTTGAGGGTATTAATACATAGACATTGAGTACATATAAGTGAATGAGGAAATACACACTCCTCCCTTTCTTGCTGATAATCTCATCTCAGGCCAGGACACAACATGGATGTGACTTGCCTTCTTCACCACAGCTTTCCCCGCTCCAAAAGCATCACCTCTGTTACCCAAATCTGGATACTCAATGCCTTTTCCAGTAAAAGTCATCACTGTAAAAAAAGAATAAAAGTAAAGAACGAATCCAAAAGCCAAACAAAAAGGCGTGCATAGGCTTAGGGGATAGTTTGCTTCGTCAAACACTATCAATCACAATGTTAAGCACTCATAACACATTTCTATCAAACTCATGTGAAACTTGGCACTTCTGAGCCCTGCCTCCCTCACAATCATATGTTTCTACTTCCCCCAAGCAGTCTTCAGCTTCACGGGAATGACATCTGTATCTCCAGATGTTTGTGTTTTATCAGGCCCTTCTCAGCCATTTTGATCAGGGTGCATGTACACAAATTATATCATAAATCTCTCACACTTCATATGCTATATCAAATAAGAAAAACACCAAGTTTACACAGAGCTATGTTAAGCCGAGGAACTGTAACTTGAGATTTAACACCCTATTTGTAAGGATGTGCTATTATTCTTAATCCCTCGATTAATACAGGCTAACACTACTGTAGAGATTTATTATGGACCATATGCTCTTTAATTATCATTGCCTCCCAAAGTTACCACTCGGCACATCTGCAACCGATGTGAGCTGCTGTTCCACTGTCCCTGCCTCAGCAGGATCTGATAACCATTTTTCAGCTGATGATGAAGAGTCAGTCCTTGATGAAGAGTCAGTCCCAACAATGTCTCAGAAGAGTGATTAAAATAAAATAAAATAGAATAAAAGGGAAGGGAAACAAACAGTGTCTTGGGGAGAGTGTAGGAAGTGGGGAGAATCCACTGTCAATGATGCGCCTCATCTGTTCAGGTTCACTTTAGCTGAAATGATTTTTAATTGTAGATTGTTAATGTTTGTCTTCCAAAATCCAGCTGTTGTAAATGGAATTAAGGAGAAACCTTCCACTCTTGAAGCAAATGAGAAAGTGGAGAGTGTGCAAACATTAACATGGTTCTTAGATCAAGATGTGCCTGGCTGATTTAAAATCTTTTGGACCGCACAATCAGTGGAGACATAATTCATGGGGACTTGGGATTAATTTTTTAAAGATTTACACTACAATTTTAAATGACATTCTAGCTAATTAAGCATCTCTCTACATCACAAAGGAACAGTTCTTATGAACTGTTTTCCTCTTTATTGAAGTTTAACATTCTTAAGGTCACACATCTCTTTCTGCCAATAGATACAAGAGATATGTGTATCAAGACAAATGTTTCCTAAAATATTGTAGGTTTGATTAAAAAGTGGCGAGCTTTAGCAGAAAGAAACGTGACTTGTGGATTAGAAGACAGACATTGGGAAAATCACCTAACCCTAATCGTTTTTCACTTGTGTTATAAAGGACTTGAGCCAGGTGATCCTCAAGGTAACTCCCCTCCCTAAATTAAGGACACTCATGCGTTAGTATTGAATTCAAGAGAGTTATAATCATTTGTGTTTTAGCCATACAGCAATCCAAGGAGGTTGATGGATATTATTCAGTTCTATTCTATCGCTGCAGAAATTAAGATCTTAATAATCCATTAATATACCAAATATCTTATAATCGGAACCATTTTGAAGGTCAATCCCTTGCTTTGAAAAATGTATTAATTCCCAAAAAGTTATTTTAAAATCTTTCAAAAGTAGAGCTTTCAAATATCTCTTCAGTGAATATATGGAGCCTAGAATAGTCAGGAATGTCTAGAAAATGAATAATGATACAGCTGCAGGACTTGGAACCAGAATTCAAGACTCATTGTTAAATAAAAGTAGCTAAGACAGTGAGGTTTCAGCTCAAGGGTAGACAGATAAACCCAAGAGACATGCTGGAGAGCCAACAAACAGATCCACACAGATATGGTCACTTGATTTATAATGAAAATGCCACTGCAATCCAGTGGGGACAAGATAGTCTTCTCAATAAATGGAAAAAGGGGAACATTGACCTTTATCTTATATCATGCACAAAAATTAATTAGAGATAGATCAGATACTTAAATATAAAAGATATACAATAAACTTTCAGAAGAAAGCATAGATATCTTTAAGACTTTGAGATAGGCAAATATTTCTTAACTGGAAAAAGGCAAGAAATTAACAACAAGGGAAAAGGTAAATCAGTTATTTTGCATGAAATTTAAAACTCCTACTCTTTGAAAGGCAACTTTAAAAAATAATAATGCAAGCAACAGACTGGAAAAAATAATTGCCATATATATATTAAATGACTCATATTTAGAATATATAAAAAAATACAAATCAAAAAGAAAAAGACACCCCAGATTTTTTTAATGTGGAAAATACTTGATCAGACAGTTCACAAAAGTGAAGTACATGGCCAATATACATACAAAAGCGAGATCAACATGCTTAGTTGGCTGAGAAATGCAAATTAAAATCACAATGAAATATCTCCACACACCATCAAAAATGCTGTAAAAGCATCTACATTCCCATATTAAATGTTGGTAAAGATGTGGAATTCTCATCTACTGTTGATGGGACTGTAAACTGGTATAAACCCTTTGGGAAACTTTTGGCCCATCAACTAAATCTAAGCATGTGTTTATCCTATGACCCAGCAATCCCACTCTTGGTGCTATGTTCACCAAAAATGTTCACCAAAAACATTTACTATAATGTCATACCTGTACTATCTATAGCTAAAAAGTAGGAAACAACCCAAATGTCCATCAATAACTAAATTGTAGAACATTCACACAATGAAATAATTCATAGCAGTGAATTATTTTAAGAGCTCCACACCACAGCATGAATAAAATCTCACTGAGATAATGTTGATCAGAAAAGAAGCACTATGCAAAAAACTATATATTATATTAATACACTTATATGAAGTTCAAAAACAGGTAAAATTAATATATGGTCGTAAAGGACAGAAAACTGGTTACCTCTGTGAAGGGGTAGGAGGTAGGGAGACAGAGGCAGGAAATCTTCTGTGCCTTGGTCGGAGTGGTGATTATACAGGAATATGTCTATGCAAAGAGCACGTTATCCTCTTGGGATTTGTACACTTTATTGTTTATCAGTTATACCTCAAATATTCTTATTTGTGTGTGTGTATAAACTTCCAGAAAACTGAAGATTACATTCTATTACTTCTAGATTTTTTGTCCTCTGTTTTCAGTGAATTGGAAACATTTCCCTGAATGTAAATTAGAAATTCTCAAAGTATGAGAAAAATAATCATTTGAGTTTCCACCATAGATGGACATATTCTTTCTTGGACAGACTTACCTTCTCAAATGGAGTAACATGTAGGGCTCTCTTGTTATTTAACCCATGCCTAAAAAGTAGTGGAGTAAATGAAACATTGTTTCAGGTAGGAGTGTGCAGGTAGGAATATGTAGAGGTGGGAATTTGTATGATTACATGTCAAGTGATTAGCAGATTTGCAGAAAAAGGAACATCACTCTGAGACCATTCAACTTTCCTGTGAATTGAGAGTGAATACGTGGCTAAACTATCAAGGATGTAGGCCTTAACTTCTCCCCTTCCACTTCCCTGGACAGAAATGAAATTCACCAAAGCCCAGAAGGAATAGTGGGTTCCAATGTCCTGAATCTTCAGAATTAGAAGAAACTGAAACTTACATCTACTCTTTTTGAAAAATAATAATATGCCTTTTAAAAATTTACACTTTGCTGCTTCAATTTTCTCTTCTAAATGACTTTGGTTCACATCAAAATCAGTTAAAAAAAAAAAAAAATGGCCACAAGTTCCAGCTTTCCATTTTCCAGATCCTGGTGTGCAAAGTTTTTGTCTAGGGAGTGCGATTACTCACTTCCTATGACCCTTCCAGTCTCTATCTCTATCTAGAATATCAGTTCTCATCCAAAGCATCCCCTCGTACTCATGTGTTGCGATCGTATATAAAATGAGTCACAAGAAATGTGTTACTCTTTATAAACAATGAAGCAAGTTTGCTTTTTAAGAAATTAGGGTAGGTCTAAGGATAACAATTTCCATTTCACAATTGAAAACAAAATGGTGTTTGAGAGGTGAATGACTTGCCCTAGGACACAGAGCTAGGAAGAAGAACTGGAGCTACTGGTTTTTATCATAAACTGCCTCTCCATGGGAGTAAATTGAGCATGTGCCGTGGGAGGAGTGATTCATCCGTGACACACATCAGACAGACAATCACGTTATTAAGATCTCAGGCTTTCTGTTCAAAGAGTAGGTAAATTCACCTCTGTGTCAATATAGTTAATATAGCCATTTCTTAACTAGGAAATTGCAATCACATATTAAAATATTATAGTCACACACCTTAGGTAGTAAAAATTCTCAGGCATTGGAAATTACCTGACAGGACTTCTGGCTCAGAAAAGTGATACTGAAGGTCTTTAGAACAAAAATATCTACAAATCTGTGAAATATAAGAACATTAAGTTTTTACAGTGTTCTACAAGAGGTATGAAATGAACACATAATCACATCAATTCTGCCTGTTCCATTTTTTAGTGTTTTCTATTTTTAGCATTTTATTGTTGGAACTTATGCATGCCTTCCTTATTTTGTGTCACAGTCAAAAGACGGGAAATTGTAACCAAATGTTGAAATATGATAATTAACTCCTTGACTAAACAACACTAACACTATTTCTGAATAGAAGCAATTATTTTAAGTCTGTAAGAAATACAGTGTAATATATTTATTTGTGCAATGTACACTGGTTGACTTGGCCAAAGCTATGTGTCAATGGAAAAAAGATAACTGCTCATGTAAAGCTATTTTCTAGATGTCTAAATTTTGCTGATTTTTCTCACTAAAACCTTTTTTATTTTTTTGAGACAGGGTCTCTCTCTGTCACCCAGGCTGGAGTTCAGTGGCGCAATACTGGCTCACTGCAACCTCTGCCTCCTGGGTTCAAGCAATCCTGCCTCAGCACGTGATACCACCCCCAGCTAATTTTTGTATTTTTAGCAGAGATGGGGTCTCACCATATTGGCCGGGCTGGTGTCGAACTCCTTGGCCTCTCAAAGTGCTGGGATTACAGGCATGAGCCACAGCGCCCAGCCACTAGAACCTTTCTTAATTATTATTATCAAATTTAGAACTGCATGAGCCTCATTAATGCAAAGAAATATAAACTCACAGAACATGAATCTTGAAATGGACCTAGGTGATCACTTCATTCAATTCCCTTTTACACATGGAAAACTTGAGGTCTGAAAAGTCATATAGTCAGATGTACACAGCTCCCAGTTCAGAACTCTCTTATTATGATGGAACTTAGCTGACCAGAAACAACCTCTGTTTGATTTGTGACTCTCTTGACTAACCCTGATAAACATCAGTTTTAGGAAATAAAGATTCTCTGTAAACATGAATGTTCAAATATCAACAACAGAAGATCTGTCATACTCATACAATTTCCTTTTCAAAACCAAGGCCAGAGTTCCTTGACTTGTTTCAAACTATATGAAATTTCCATTCACAGCTTTAAAGAAATCTGGGAAATAAAATGAAAATATCCTCATCCTCACAATCCTGACATCTTAGAATGCTCACTAGATATTGTCAGGGAATTATGCCATATTGGTTCTGAGTTGACAGCAATGTGTGTAATTTCTGATAGCTAAAACCCTGGGCTCTGGAGCTAAGACCTGACTACCCTTATTACCTGTATGATCCTGAGCAGGTTACATAATTTATCTGTCTGTCAGTTTCCCCATCTGTTCAATGGAGATAATAATAGCACCTGCACCATAGGGTTGTTGTGTGCATATAAATACATGTAAACACACAAAACAGTACATGTTGGCTATTATTGTTATCCTTAATGAGCAGATGATGATGATGATGATGATGATGATGATGAGGCTTTGTAAAAAGGAGGCAGTGAATGAGATTTATTTACTCATCCTTAGTCATTAACAAATTAATTTCATTCCAAACTTTACTTCAGAGTTATGTCTAAAACTAATTTTGTCTTAAATTCATCTAGATATGTCATCTCCACTTGTAGCTTCTGAACTCAGGTATTATGCTTTAGATATCTTTGTATATAAATTATAGTGCCTGGCAGCTTGCCTTATACATATTAGCTGCTCAGTAGGCATTTGCTGAATTACTGAATGAAGGCTTAAATAAATAAAGCTCAAAGGAAAAAGAGACTGGTGCCCACCTTCCTTTCCCACCCCACCCTGCACACACACATAAACCCTGTCCAATTTATTGGAAGGCACCCAAATCACTGATGAAACATTTGGCTCAAGTCTTCAAAATAGTACACAAATAGATAAATGGCCTTTTTTTCTTATAGCTTTTAATATCCTGTTCTTTATAAATGACTTTCAGACTCATTTTATATTATGGTTATCTTCTGAAAATGTATTATATCCTAATAGCCAAGCTTCTTTCTCTACCTCCAACCCTAGCTTTTTGGTTTGGTGCTGATTTTTTACTTTGAGACATTAATTTAAGTATTCTGCTTGTCAGTGGATGAGTGAATGAATTATTCATTTTATTATGAAACATAAATTTTAAAGAACAGCATTATAACTTCTTTTTATATGCCAAAAAAATAGATCATTCCAGAAGCCATTATGGCACCCTTTATCTAACAGAGGGTGCCCTTTTGAAAGCTGTGCCAAACTAATATGTTTTAATATAACTTCAACCATTAAACATTAAAAGAAGTCAGCTCAATTTAATATCTAAATAACAAAAATATAAGCCATACCTAACTTAAGTCATGTTAGGATTACTTGATTACTATCAACATGAACCAGGCAAAACCAAAATGTTTAAGCACTGCTTCTTATCCACAACCATAATGCAAAATCCTCACTTCTTTGTCAAAATGTTGTCATCAGGAATATGGGATAAACTAAGAAACATAGTTGACATAAAATAAAGTTAATCTCAACATTAATTACAATTTATTCTAACTAAAGACCCTACTACCATACTCCACATATTTGTATAAACATGCATAACTAGACTGAATTGCACTCAATATCTATTATACAAAGCATGCCATCTGAAGTTTCTGACTTTTCAGATCACTGTTACCACATTAACATTGTAAAGATGTGTCTGCATAACCAAGCATTGTAACATACCTCATAGTAATTATTGTTTTTTCCTATATGCGATAGTTTCTGCTCAACATGATGATAAATTTTCAAGATCTTGTTAAACATTCCAGTCCACATCCTCCCTTTCCCAAACTTACCTCTTTAGTTATAAGAGTAATGAGGCTTAGCTGACTGGCAGCTTGTTAGGCTCAACAGATAATGTGCATATTACTTTCTGGCCCATCTTTACTTTTAAATAATAATAAAAAGGAACATGAAAGATAATCTTTACAGACTAAGAAATAGTCATTACAATGGTGGAGATAGATTTACTCAATGACAGAGAAGTGAATGAACCTAGACAGTTAAGCCTATACAGGAGCATGAAAAGCCATACTGATTATTTTAATTTCCTAAACTCTTTAGTGTTCTGAAAGACTCTTTAAAACTTCATATTCTTTCACATTTGTCTGTTGCTATTATCTTGTCCAAAGCTTTCACTCACCTTCATGCTACCCAGGAAGACTGTTTGCATCAAACTGGCAAGATTTAATCAGAGTTTATTGCTTGAGATAAAAACACTGCCACATTTTTTATCTTTTTATTAAATTTACAAACTTGGGCATCCACATTAGGGATCAAAAGGTGATTGCCTGTTTCCTCTACTGGAATGCAATGTTATACTTCTCATATAATAAAAAGCCCTTTCCTTTGATTTGGTAAAGAGAAACAAGACTTTTTCTTATTGGAGCAGGGCCCAGGAACTTTCTTTGAGATTATATTCAGGGATGATAATCTCTTTAGCCAAAAAAAAAAAAAGGTGGATTTGAACATCTGGCTCTTGCTCATGGATATATTACAAAAGCAAAGTAATCACACTGTGCTCCTGGAGCGCAGCAATAACACTGTGGATTCAGAAGTCAGACAGTAAGAAAAGTTTAGAGTGCCCACATACGTACACACAAACACATACTAATGCAAATTAGAACTGCCTTTAACGAGGTTTCATGATAGCCCTATTTTAGATCTCAAAGAAAAGTACTAGAGGAAGTTTCTCCAAGAAAAAATACTTTTTCCTTTATAGTAACTGTCAACTGCCACTTTTGAGACTTTGTCATATGTTCTAAATTGGAAACTCACAAATTCCAAAACTACTGGGTATATTCATTGCCCTTTTTGTTTGTTTGTTTGTTTTTGACAGGGCCTTGATAGATTGCCCAGGCTGGAGTGCAGTGACTATTCACAGGCACAATCATAGCTCTCTACAGTCTCAAACTCCTGATCTCAAGCAGTAGATGGGACTACAGGTATGCACCAACACTCCGGGTTTGGGTATACCCATTGACTGGCCACCAGCACCACAGTAGATGTTGATGAAAAGAAAGTTATGAATGTCATTTAAAATGACAGTTACTAGTATTAGCAAATGTGTTTTTAATTATAAGAAAATTACAATATGTACAAAATAATTTCAATTTTCCCATATTATCTTTTAATAGTAACTACCATTTGTTGAGCCCATTGGGTATGTTACATATAGTAACACAATAGGATGGACATTATCTATCTTATAGATTATGTGTATATATATATGGAAAACAGGACAGAAATTGTCTGAGGCGATGGACAATTAGCTTGCAATAAAGTAGGATTTTAAATTAGGTTTCTCTAGCTCCAAGATCCATGCCACTTTGTTTTGTCATTTGCTTCTGAT
The DNA here is from genome assembly GCF_003255815.1 of Theropithecus gelada. Lineage (NCBI taxonomy): Eukaryota > Metazoa > Chordata > Mammalia > Primates > Cercopithecidae > Theropithecus > Theropithecus gelada. The sequence continues at coordinate 57,940,605 of NC_037672.1, forward strand.
GAATCAAATATTAGTTCAGCCAAAGATAGCTATTCAAAGCTGGTTGAATAACTTACTATGTGTAATTCGCTTGTGTCCTGCCTTACTTTCAAACTTTTGTACAAAACCTTGATTATTTTAATAAGGCATTCTATACATAAAGCTTCTAAAAAATTGTAAGTACCTCAAGAAAATGTCATATTATTTATAATTGAATCATAGCATATTTTAAATCTGGAAGTAACATATCTAAATAAGCCATTTTTATATTATAAATACAAACATGTACAAAGAAGCATAGTTCACTTTACAAGCTGTTGCACATGCATAATAGAATATTGTGCTACCAAAGAAGCTATTAGATTATACATATTTTTTAGAGCTTTAACTATTTTTGTCATCAATTTCCTCTAATAAGGTATTTTTATGGATAAATAAAAATTTATATATTCAAATGATTGTTTTGTTTCAATATCATAATGTTGCAGGACTATTGGTGTATATTTTTGTGTACTAAATTGTTTGTGGAGCTGTTCTTGAAAAATTATCTTCAGAGCTGATTAACCAGACGCACCCTCCAGACATCATAATCACAGCTGCTTTGAGACAGCAACAACCTCATCCCTGCAAATAGTATGGATTCCTGTTTTATTCAATAGGTCTGAATTTTAAATACTTTTAGCTTATTTCAAGAACTAAATCTGTCCTCCACAAATAAAAATGTGCTGACATTCAGAATATTTAGGAGAATATGTGATAGCCAAAATACTTTTGGCTTATTTCAAAAATTCATCTATCTCCACAAAGGAAAATGTTTCACCATTCAGAATATTCAAGAGAATTTTCTTAGAAAAGAAATCCAAGATTGTATTCACTGGAATAACAGACCTTTCTTCAAGGTGACTTCTTCCAAAAGAACAATATTTAGGGGTATATAGAACATCATTTTTAAAATAATTTATTTTACTATATTTGTCACGTTTCATGACACCCTAAAAGCTTTCGGCTAATGAAATTTATACAGTTCAAATGTGTCTCCCTAAAGAGACAAGAATGAGGGGAAAAAATTATCCCAAAGTCATTCTCAAATTAGATATGAAATGAATTGTTATTAATTTCTACATATTTTGCCATCATACTGGTAGCTTTAATAAACAAAAATCAAATGCATATAGGTTTCACACACTTTGTGTAATTGCTTGTTTAACATCCCCAAATTCCATAAATGCAAAAATTAGATCTGTGTGGCTTTCCATTAAATCCCCAGAACCTAGCAAGGTGCTTAACAAATAGTAGATGGACATTGGAAGAAATAAAGGAACAAAGAAAAGAATAGAAGAAATGAGTGACTTGATTCTATACAGAGTGAACCTTGACACATACTGTAAGTGAATGTTAAACTAAAAGTATAATTTCTTTATCAATGAATATATTTCCATAAATTTTAAGTGTTTTGCTGATGATTTATTAAATATGTATTTCACTACTTTCTTTTCTTTTAATCAGTCCTATTCCATCCCCTTCAAATAACAAAAAGTTTCAATCATTGAGACTTTTTTTGAAAAGAAACATACACACACACTAAACAAGTCTTTAAAAAAAAAAAATAGCACTTTGGGAGGCTGAGACAGGCGGATCACGAGGTCAGGAGATTGAGACCATCCTGGCTAACACGGTGAAACCCCGTCTCTACTAAAAAATACAAAAAACTAGCTGGGCGAGGTGGAGGGCGCCTGTAGTCCCAGCTACTCGAGAGGCTGAGGCAGGAGAATGGCGTAAACCCAGGAGGCGGAGCTTGCAGTGAGCTGAGATCCGGCCACTGCACTCCAGCCTGGGCCACAGAGCGAGACTCCGTCTCAAAAGAAAAAAAAAAAAAGATTCATCAGAAAATCTTACAAACTCTGGGGAAAGAATACATCTCAATAATTCTCTCCACTTGAAGGATAATTTGAAAGGCATAGTTTGCCTTCATAAATAAATCTTAACACTAATGAACCTGTAAGAAGGACTTAGGAATCCATTGTACTTGGAAAAGATCAGGAGGAACATTGTCACATCAGGAAACCATGCTAAGAGCTTGTTAAACGGCCTGACTTAAAATGCTGTATGAACCTAAACAAAGGAGTATTTATGGTGTATCTTTCTGCTTCTACCTGCCTAGATATCAAATTACACTACGAAGCATTCTCTATAAAGGGATAGATCAATGTCATATCTCTCTCATAGGAATGGGACAGATATTATTTGACTCTGCTTATGGTTGCCATGAAGTTTAGGCCCTTTCTTGCTAGAACTTCTCATTTTTCAAGAGAAGCCAGAAATAAGATTGTTATGTAAATCTTAACATTTTTACTGTTGGCAACTATTTAAATTTTTTAGACACTATGGGGGACTTCTGCTTTTTGTAAGGATATCAGAAATTCACCCTAGAACAAGCTGGCTAAACTAGGTTAAAATTAAAACCATCACGGAATTGAAGCACAAAAAACCTAAATGAGGTGATAAACCCCTCCGAGGACAGAAGAGAGGCACAGCTACTTTCATTCCTGATGAAGCAGCAGGAGAAGGGAGAATCTACCATAAACAGCAGTAAGGAGGAACCAGACAAACTTTTAACAAACTTTTAATGGCTATCTGTTGAGATTATGGATTAGACTTCTGGGCTTTAGCCATAGAACAAGTCTGCATCATCTCACCAATGGTGTCTTCACTAAGTGTATGCAGGCAGTACACTGAAGGCTGGGAGTGAAAGGGGAGAAGGAGGTGGGGTCTGCTGAAGCATGCAAGTCTTCCCCAAGTACAAGGGGAAACCACTGAAGACAAAGGACAGGAGAGAAATGCTAAGAAAAGTCCCTTTAAGGTCTTTACTGACCTTAGTTCAGAAGTAGACCTCCAAAGAAAGGATCAGATCAGAAAGAATTAAGGCACCTCTCAAAGATACAGAAAGCTGGAAGTGGGACCTATGGGAAATGTCATCTGGCTGAGCAGAAGAAGAGATTGAGAAGAAATGTCCCAAAGCTTCCCAAATTTAATGAAAAGGTTGGAGGTAAATAAAGATATTACCAGACAAACAGACAAAAAAAAAAAAAACCCATGGATGCCAAATAAAAATACCTATAGGCCAGTACTGATTGCCAGTTTTTAGAACTTCCCCTAAACATTATTCATAATTCCCAAAATAGCTATTGTCAGGCCTATTACTAATTAGTAACTAGCCAATAAACCATTTAGCTCAAATTTACCAGTCAAAGCTTCACATAATATTATCTGGAAACAAGACCACATTAATGTTTGGAGATGAGAAGCAGTCATGAGTATAATTAGACTGAGAGTTCTTTGAAGTTAGGGTCCCTGTTTCTCTAATATTTATTTAGTATTTATTTATGTATTTATTATTTTTTTAGAGACAGGGTCTCATTCTGTTGCCCAAGCTGGAATGCAGTGGTATAATCATAGCTCACTGCAGCTTCCAATTCCTAGGCTCAAGTGGTTCTCCCATCTCAGCCACCTTAGTAGATAGGTAGTACTACCATGTCCAGCTAGTAATTTTTGTAAAGACTGTGTCTATGTTGCCCAGGCTAGTCTCAAACTCCTGGCCTCAAATGATCCTCCTGCCTCAGCCTTCCAAAGTGCTGGGATCACAAGCATGAGCTATTGCGCCCAGTCCCCTTTGTCTTTAAATCCCCAGTTTCTAGTGCACAGAAGTTCCAAACAAATGTTTACTGGTCACAGAATGTAACATATTGTTATGAGCATTCTGGACTCAAATCGATAAGATACTGCTTTTATTAACTAGTTCAGTAGCTCTTATTTCATTCATGTTTCTATTTTTTAAATAACCTCTATCATACACCAAGGAAACCACACACCAGGACACAGTTACACTGGTTACAATGTCTGTGGGACATGGTGTCATTTCTTACCCATTTTGACATCATCATATAGACAGAGGAGAGGCAGGAACTGCTGATGTTTCATTGCTTAATAAGTTTAAGCAAAACCTTCATACATTTTGTCTCTAAACAAGTTTACAAGGATAATATCTGTTTACAAAACTGGAGCCTGAAGAATTTAAAATGTCATTTTTAGCTGAAAAGGATCTAGAGTACCCAACAACCAGACAACTAAGCTCCTGAAGAGAAGACATCAAAAGTAGAGCATACTGCATTAAAGGTCCCTTTCAAGCAGCTGTCATTTCATGATATATTTCAGTCAAGTAAAGGACAGCCCAGGTGCATTGTGGGATGATAGAACTTACCTTGGAGAAGCATTCTGGTTAATTGGCAGCACAAATAGGGTTGTAAATGCACAAATGAGATAGAATCTCAGTAATTCCTAAATATTAGAGCCTACATGTCAGAGTGAGTTTTAATTAATAGAAGTATATAATGGTTTATCAGAAACAACTATAAAATATTTAAAAACTGTTATTTGTTCAAAACATGATTTTAAGGAAAATGAATGTACTGTGGCCAAGAATAGGCGGAGGCAGACAACCAGTCCAGCATGACTCAGCAGGTTTGGAGTGCAGGTGCACAACTCCACTCATTGTGTAACCACACCATATGAGGTGCATTAAGTGATCACCCATGTGAGCTCGTGCTTGGCTCAGAGCCACTATTGTCTATAAAAGGTTTAATTACCCTACTGATGCTCTATATATGGCTTCTGCTCAGGCTTGCTCATGCCCGGAGAGAGAGTAAAGCCATGTCAAAACTGTCTAGTATTTTTCCAGCTACCCGCCACTCACCCACTAACTTCCCTCAGACCTCAGTTAGAACCTGACAATTGGTGTCATGAACAGGATCCCGGGGCGAGTGAGACTTCTGTCCCCACTGATTCCGGGTCAGCCATGTGGCTGCAACATGGGTTGTGGCACCCAGTGGCAGCTCTGCTGCTTGGATGGGCCCAGTAGAAACCTGTGCAGTGGTAGATGGGCCCCCTACAAGCATAGAGAAGGTGCTGAAGCAGCTGGAGGCTCAGAGCACCAAGAAGGAGCAAGCCTTTGCCAGTAGAATTGGATGGGTGTTTTTGACTGCACTATGAGAAGTACACACCCAGCCCCTGAGGGACACAGCACAGGTAAGGGCCCTCCAGGTACAGGCAGGGCACCTGGAGGCGCAGCTACAGAACTCAGAAAAAGAGTTAGAAGCTGCCATGAATGGGGACCTTCAGGTGCAGGTGGAGTGCCTGGCGGCCTGGCTACAGAGCTTAGAAATGCAGTGACCACTCCTATGGCAGCTCTCACAGAAATAGAAGGCCATTGGCGGGACTGAGGGATCTGCGCCCTGAAGAAGGAGAAGATGCCCTGCCCACCGGCACCCCCAATGGGAGAAAAGGGGGCCCCAATGAGTGACACGCTTACAGATGTGAATAGATTTGGTTTTGGCTGGGGTCGACCAAGAGAAAATCTATTAACAGTCCAATGAGGTACTCTTAACTTTGTGGAGACACTTGTCTCCAGAGCAGCAATTCCAGAAAATGCCGATGAGGGAGAAGGACATTGTTGAGCGACCCAGTCCTGCCCAGGCACTCCAGTTCAGACTACGTGCAGCAGCCAGGCAGGGATGTAAAGCCTTTTCTGTTTGATTAGGGAATTGGCTGAGGTGCCCGGCTTAGGGGCACACCAGACAACCGGAGGCCCCATGAGGACTTGGCAATCCACTGGTCCCTGCACCAGATAAGTTTCCGGACAAGGCTACATAGACTATTATGAAGACCAGTCAGTGAAAGCGAAACCTGTGTCTTTGCACCTCAGCAACAGCTGTTTGGCTCCCCGCTTATGCACTATGTATGCCTCTCTCATACCTGAATACATTCTGAGGGTGGATCGGCTTGGCACAGCTTGGCAGCTGTACAGTATGTCATGGACTTGATGGACCACTTGATGACAGAATTGGGGCAGTACCACTATGTGGTGGGCTTGACCAATGCATTCTCAACTAACACTGCTCTAGAGAGCCAAGAAGAGTTTGCCTTCATGGAAAGGTGACAATGGACTTTCATAGTGTTGCCACAGGGATGTATGCATAGCCCCATCATATGTCATGGTCTTGTTGATGATATTGTGTTAACTTCTGATTATCTTGCAGATTTGGAAATGACAACACTCTTCTTACCTAGAATTGAGATGAACCAGCTGAGACCGCCTTCCTGGCAGCCAGGCAGGCTATTCAGCAGGGACAAGCCCTACGGGTAGTTGACTGGGGGAGCCCATTTGAGCTGGATGTGCCTGTGACCAAGATGACTTCGGTTGGGGCCTGTGGCAGCACACAGAGAGCTTGGGAATGCCAGTAGGCTTTTGGTTCCAACTATAGAAGGGAGCTGAGTTCTAGCATTCCTTGACAGAGAGACAGCTAGCAGCCATATATGCTGCCCTTCAGGCTTGTAAGAGTATGACAGGATGGGCTACAGTTGTTGTGCAGGTGACTTATCCAATAGCAGAATGGGTGCATTCATGGGTAACAACCCCCCAGACTGGAATGGTGCAGACATCCACTTTAGCAAAGTCGGACACCTACTTAGAGCAGCAGAGTACTCTGAGTACAAGTTCCTTAGCACCAGAACTAGATTAGCAAGGTGCTAATCTATTCGCAGTCCAGTCTAGCACTGAAACCATATGGTTTGATACCAGGTGTGGACAAAGTAGTCAATGGGCTGAACTCAGAGCAATGTGAATGGTGATCACCAAGGAGGTGACACCTATGATAATCTGCACCAATAGCTGGGCAGTTTATAGAGGCTTAACCTTATTGTTAACTACCTAAAAGTTACAAAAATGGCTAGTCGGTCACCAGCCCATGTGGGGCCAGGCCATGTGCCAAGACCTCTAGGAGGAAGGATGACCTCCTCTGACTAGGTATAGGGACAAAGGGTAACCTGTTGTTGCCTGACCCAATGCCCCTAAAGGTAGGGAAATAAAAACCTAGCTTAAAGTGTAAGTCTTATGTGTTGGACCCATGTGTCTGGGACCTGTGTGCTCAGAGCCAATGTATAAGGCCTATGTGTCAGACCTGTGTGTTTAAGGCCTATGTCTCCCTCAGCCTAGGGCGTGGAGTGTAAGGAAAATGGATGTGCTGCAGTCAAGAACAGGCTGAGGCAGACAACTGGTCCAGCATGACTCAGCAAGTTTGGAGCACAGGTACACAACTCCGCTCATTATGTAACTACGCCATGTGAGGCACATTAGGTGATCACCCACATGAACTTGGGCTTGGCTTGGAGCCACTATTATCTGTAAAGGTATAATTACCCTGCTAACACTGTACATACGGCTCTTGCCCAGGCTCACTCATGCCCAGACAGAGAGTAAAGCCATGTCAAAACTGTCTACAATTCCTTCAGTGTTTCTCCAGCTACCCGCCACTCGCCCACCAACTCACCTTGGACCTCAGTTAGAACCTGACAATATTGAAGATAATTTTTTGCCAATGATGTTTAAAACCTAGCTGGGTATTTGTAGTTTAGATGGCAATGATATCTGCTCTAATTTGGCATGAAGTATAATAAAAGCTCTGGAACCACTCTGTCACAAAGATATTGTCCTAAATAAGTCACGCCTTAAACATTTTCACACTACCTTTAAAAAAACATGGAAATTAAATGAAGCAAAGAAAAAATAAACCTACAATGTCATTGTGAATGCAGTGCTTGTTAATCCTCTTATAAAATGAATCTTCCCTAATCCTCAGGGAATATACTATGATAAAAATCAATGTCAAAGCTTGTCACTACAGAATTTCCCAGATACTGAAAGTTTTTCTGGGAGAAAAAGTGGGGCATACATTTTTATTACATAGAGTATTTAATAGAAAATAGAACAAAGTAAATAAAATGGAACACTGTTGATGGATGATGGAGGAAGAGAGCATTACTGAAAAGTAAAAGTTACAATTACAGAACATATCACAGAGTTATGCCTCTTAGAATTACTATAATCTGTAACGTCTGAGCTCTGTTGACTCTTTGAACAAAGCTTCAGAAGGAAAATTATGTCTGGCACCAGCAGGTGGCATTGAAAAATAGCTTATTAGCATATTTTTTCTGAAGCCCACAGAACTGACTACCAAGAACATGTACTCTCAGCACAACCATTCCTGGGGGTTTGCCTCAGACCCTATTCTAGAGAAGCAGAAAGGCTGTACTTTGGGGGTTTCGTGCATCGATTTGGAGGGTAGTTGGAAGCATTCAAGGGGGCTGTCCCCAAGTCCTGCTCCTCTATAGGGAAGCATGTGCTCTGAGAACATATTGAAGATGCTGCATTCAAAGAAGCTTGCTCAGTGGTTGGATTAAGATTTTTTCCAAATGTGATTCTAAGGTTATTTTAAAATGCAGCAATCCAGGATTTTTATAAGAATTTTTGTTTTCCATTTATGTTAATTTTTGTTTGTTTTTAATTAAAACCAGAGTCAAATACAATTTCTGACATTTACTTGCTTTGACCTTAAACAGGTATCTTAATTCCTCTCTTTTTCCTCTTCAGTTTCCTCAACTACAAAATAATAATAATCGTGCGTCTCACATGCTTGTTGTGAGATTTAATAGTATCTGGCATATAATGCACATGATATAGGCATTTGCTATTTTACTGGAAATTCTCAAAACAGAAAAAGAAGTCACTGCTAGAGATTTTTATGTAATGAAGAATACAAGAACAATTTCCAGATAAGGATCTCAATGTAAGGAAATTTTTAGGAGGGCAACAATATTTGACAGTTGAATCCATTTCAGCAAAACCACCTTTGTAAGTTCAATAAGTATAAACAAACACCTACTTAGTGTGATTTTGAAAGACATCAGATTTTCTTTTCCTTACTTTTACTTCTTCCCTCAACTTCAAAACATACCTTCTATCAAGTTATTTATTTTAAATTTCAATAATTAGAGATATAATATTTTTATTCAAAAATGCAATTATTCCTGTAAGCGTGGGGTAGGGCAAGGTAGAGAAAGTCACACAGAAAGCCTTATTGCTACTGTATTCCTTTGAGTAAATGAATATCAGATATTTCCTAAGAACTGGTTCTGATAAAACAAATCATGCACAGAATACTTTGGAGAAAGATAGAGACCAGAAAGGGTATATTAAAGCCTTCAAAGACAAACTGACAAACTTCATCTTCTTCACTCTCTTGCTCTGGACTAGCTAAGGCATCTTATAAATTATAATGAATTATAAAACAATGCTCTGTAGGACATTGCTTTAAGTTCTACAATTTTAACTTTTATTTTAAATTCGGAGTACATGTGCAGGTTTGTTACATAGGTAAACCCTTGTCATGGGGGTTTACTGCACAGATTATTTTGTCATCCAGGTATTAAGCCTAGTACCCATTAGTAATTTTTCATAATCCTCTCCTTTCTCTTACCCTCCACCTTCCAATAGGCTCCAATGGCTGTTGTTCTCCTCTATATGTCCCTGTGTTCTCATCATTTAGCTCGCACTTATAAGTGAGAACATGTGATGTTTGACTTTCTGTTCCTGCTTTAGTTTGCTAAGGATAATAGCCTCCAGCTCCATCCGTGTTCTTGCAAAGGACATTATCGCATTTTTTATGGCTACACAGTATTCCATGATGCATATGTACCACATTTTCTTTTCTAGTCTACCATTGATGGACATTGACCTTGATTCCATGCCTTCGCTATTGTGAATAGTGCTGCAATGAACATATACATGCATCTTTATAATATTAGACTGGTGCAAAAGTAATTGCCATGCTGCAACTTATATTTTGGGGGGTATGTACCCAGTAATGGGATTTCTGGGTCAAATGGTAGATCAGTTCAACTATTGTGGAAGACAGTGTGTCAGTTCCTCAAAGACTTCTTAACAGATCTCCACATAACCAAGTAATTAGATTAACCAATATTCTCTCCTCCCTCATTGTAAAGTGGACTTTGCATGTAAGGAGGGCATGAAACTGCTGGAAGCTGGTAAGATACTCTCTATTACCTCTGCTCCCATCAGGTGTGGTGCATTTTTCTCAAGGTCAATTATATTTGTTCACATGTCTGTTTATGCCAGTTGCACTCATTATAACTATGTAGTAAAATTAAATATTCAGTAAAATAATGTGAGTTTTTAAAACAGAGGTGTTGCTTCTGTGTGTCTTGGTTTGACTTGCCTCCCACAAAGCAGGGCCTTGCATGTAGACAAGAGTTTACACATAAGTAGTTAATGTAATCCCAAGAGTGAAGAACCTAAAAGAGCAAGGAGCCAATATAAGAGTGTTATTGAGCTGCTGATTTTGTTAATATTAAGGTCTGAACTCCTCTGGAACCTTCTGAGAAGCTGAATAAACTGGACAGAAGAATGATACATTTATCTACAAGATCCTATCCTCCATTGATCAAAGGTTTCCTAGGGGGCACAACTCCCTTGCACATACTTGAAGTTGCTGCACCTGTTCATACTGAGCAATTCCCTAAGGCTTTCCAATGGTATCTCATGACGTGGCACTAGAAAGCCTAGGTGGGGAGTCAGATGAGACTAAACATCATCAAACACCTCAAAATGTTTGTGGCTGCAACGATCACTGAAATAAAGATGGGCCAAGATGATGGGAAGTGCCCAATACACTGTAAAAAATAAGTTGATTGCTTTAGAAAATCATAATAGTAAGTAGCTAATAAAATATTTCTACCAAATTCACTGTGGGCAAAATAACTGTAACAGGTTGGGAAAACAATGATAAAAATTTCCAAATTGCTTTATAAGGGTCTATAATTTTTCTCTCCACTTGAACTAAAATGAAATTGGATATCATAATGCATTTGTGATATATGCAAAAATAGACTACAGATAATTCTAAAGAAAAGATTAATGGTCAAAGAAAAGGCTCTGGCTCTGTACTGAATGATTGGTAAGTAAGTATGTACTTATATTTTTAAGTTAGGTAAAACATTCAAGATGTGTATGTGTCATGTTTTATTATTTCATATTTTATCCAAGTTTACATAATGGTGCCAATGGCATTAGATAAAAGAGCTTTCACTGTATTTTCCTGAAATTCCTAATTTCATAGAATACTGACAGACCACGGCAAAAGCGTTCCTGAGATTATCTGAGATATATGGTACATATTATTAACACACAGTTTTAGTAACTATTTAAATCAATAGAAAATGCTAAATATCCAGTATTCCAAACATTAATTGAATAGCCACTACCTTCACTCTGGCCACAAGCAAAAGCCTTCTAACTGGCTTCCTGATCTCCAGCTTGAATCCATTTCCCGCAGTGCAAATCTTTCAGAAGTGCAAATCTGAGCACATCATCCTCTATTTGAAATCTATTGGCCTGGGATAAAATTCAAACTCCTTATTTGGTTTCATAAGGCCATTCATATGTTCATTGTTAATTGACCATCTTTTATATGCCAAGCCCCATACTAGAACCCTGTTTAACTCTCTAACCCAGAGGTCCCCAACCCCTGGGGTGGCAAACCTGTACCTGTCTATGACTTGTTAGGAACTGGGCCACACAGCAGGAAGTGAGTGACAGGCTAGAGAGCATTATCACCTGAGTTCTACCTCCTGTGAGATCAGCTGTGGCATTAGATTCTCACAGAAGCATGAACCCTATTGTGAACTGCACATGCAGGGGATCTAGGTTGCCTGCTTCTTATGAGAATCTAATGCCTGATTATCTGAGATGGAACTGTTTTATCTTGAAATCATCACCCCACCCCACTCCCTGTCTGTGGAAAAATTGTCTTCCATGAAACCAGTCCCTGGTGCCAAAAAGTTTGGGGACTGCTGCTCTAACGTATTCTCTTACCACTATCTCCTCACCAACCAAATTCTAGCCATTTGAACTTTTATCAGAGGGGTTGCTAAATGGTGAGATGAACCTGCTGGCTTTTCTAAGTCTCTGCTGAATTTAGTGCCCTTGGAAATGGCCAGGTATTCCTCCCATCCAATAGCTGATCAAATGATCATCTCCTTCTCACTGGTCCTGACTCTTTATTTGTGGAAGAGTCTTGGACTTCACTTCATAGCTTCCAACCTTGCAGAAAGCTGCATGCTGCATTTTAGCTATCCTGTCTCTGATCTATATTTTTCCACACCAGAAAAATACTTACCTGCACAAAGCCTCTCTAGTGTCAATAAGAGAAAAATGTTCACCTGCCACAATCATATGGTTTCTCTGCTTCACATAATTGCTTTGGTTTAGACCGGAGCATCGCTTCTTACTCTCGCTAGTTGCTCCAAGGATTGCTCTGCCTCTAAGTCCTCCAGCCCTATCTTTTTCTGTAATGCAAAGGTTTTACAATCTTTTGGAACAAAAATTAAAATAGGTTTTTATGGCTGGACGCGGTGGCTCACGCCTGTAATCCCAGCACTTTGGGAGGCCGAGGCGGGTGGATCACAAGGTCAGGAGATCGAGACCATCCTGGCTAACATGATGAAACCCCGTCTCTACTAAAAATACAAAAAATTAGCCAGGCGTGGTGGTGGGCGCCTGTAGTCCCAGCTACTCGGGAGGCTGAGGCAGGAGAATGGCGTAAACCCAGGAGGTGGAGCTTGCAGTGAGCCATGATGGCGCCACTGCACTCCAGCCTGGGTGACAGAGCAAGACTCCGTTTCAAAAAAAAAAAAGGTTTTTATTACTTTAAAATGTGTCACAAAAATTAAAGCCTAGTAAGCAGAGAAGGAATTACCAGTAGTTGAAGACAACTTACCAGAATTCTTAATACTAGATTATTTGATTTACTTACAAAAGAGGTACATATTTTAAAGCAAATTGTCAGTACTTAAAATTTGAGGGAAGAATTTTTAACTTTTTTTTAATCACAGAGAATGTGAATTACTCCAAAGCCTAAATAATAATAGACTTTAAAGCCTAATAATAATAGTCTAAATAATATGAACTAAAGAAGTTCCATTTTGCCTTTATCACAAGAATATTCTTGTATTCTTGCCTTCTTCTATAGGTAAGGCCTGGTCAGTCTCTAAAGATTGTGAAGTGTAGGAATATTTTATCTGTACAACACCTATAGTTAATACAAAATCAGCTCTCACTAAATGTTAGGGAAATAATGTTCAGATTTAATATCAGATTCTAAGATGACTGATAATGGTTAAATGGAGTGTTGAGTACTGATGACTGTGGAAATGAACACGGTGTTGAGGAAAACCATGAGAAAAGCCTTGGTTGTATGACCTTGAGCGAGTCATTTATCTACTTTGGTTCTAAATTTCCTCAGCTGTGAAATGAGGGAGTCAGACTAGACTGTCTCACAGATCCTTTTTTAAAATTGGATTCTTCTTCAACACTAACTTGGACTGTTTTCAATCATCCTTTTCACGCTTATTTGACATACAAAGTTGAGATTTTCTTTAAACATTAGAACTATGCAATTACTTATTTTCCACACTGGATTTTATCCTCTGCCACAGTTGTCATTTTCTGCATGCCAAAACATTCCTCTTATTTTCTGATGTGGGTATTGACAAGCAATAATGCAGGTGCCCAACATGTCAGATTTGTAAAGGCTGCTCCCTCCCTCTGCCATGAATCAATGGCCAGCTCACCTCCTTGGAAAGCCACAGGCTGTCTCTTGGAGAGTCAGGACAAATTCAACATTCTCCCCAAAGTCCAAGGCACCAGGGGAGAGGAGATGAAATCTCTGCAAACTTGACACTTTGCTAGTGAAAATCTCCAAGTTGCCGTAGGATACTGACTTCGGTGCATTTAGTAGAACTACATGGAGCGAAGACAGCTGTAAATGGTGAATTCAGAGGAATGGGCTTCAGTCTCCTTTAACATCATGGGATGTATCCATTTCTTTGGCACAGGTTGTTTTCTAGCTGTCAATAAATACTAGCATACATTTTTTAAAGTCTTAAACTATGGTCTTCTTTTTCAATAGAAAGGGAAATTGAAAATGTCTGGCATTAAAAGTACAACAGTGCATGACACTTTTTCCAGCAGGTCTTAGAAACAATAGAAATGATCACGTCAATAGTTTTGCCATATTGCTTATTCCTTTATCCACTCTATAAGCACTTTTTTTGAATGTCTACCAAGTATCAGGTCTTAAACTAGGCATCGAGGATACAGAGATAAAAGAGTCTCTGCCTTTAGAGCTTCACCATCTGGTGGGAAGCTAAGCAGGTGAAGAGACAGTGGGTGAAGAGGGACACACTCAAATAAATCTTGTCTATTAACTTGAAACTTGTCATCAGTTTTATGGGCTTACTAGTAAAAGCCCTCTGAACTGAAATGAACCAAGCAACAGTAAAAGATCATTACTGAATACACTGCTATGCTATTGATTAGCTCCTATTTGTCATACACATTAATGACCAAAAGCAACATGTAAGTGCTAAGTATGAGTATTTTCACCATCCAGTTAATAACTTAATTGTGACATTTGGGTTATATGTCAAGCTTCGAGCAACATCCAAAGTATCACTAAAATGCAACAGTATGGTGTCATCAAATATAGTGATCCAAAGATGATAAAATTTTATGTATGTTTTTATGCGTTGTCTATGTACAAGTCAGCAAATCTATAACAAGTAATTTGTAATAGACATAAATTGATATTAACATGATAGCTGTATATTTAACATAACTGTCCATTTTGTCTCATAGTTCACAAAATGTGTAATAATCATGAGATGCATAAAGTCTCCCTGTGGGAGGCATGGACTTGAATCAAGGGACGCAGCCAACCCATGGAAATTCAGCAGGAAAGGAGTTAGGAAAATAGTATTCCTGACTTCACTCCTCTCCTTTCCTCCTATCTTCATTCAGCACCTCACTGGTTAAACCCAACGAGAAGCCATATAACTGAGAAGTCTATTGATGCAGTCCATACAGGCCAGCCTCCCAGGGCACATAGTAGGGTAGGTTAGGGTGCAGTGTGGAGGGACAAGTGGAAGATTTCCAGCACAGTGGCAGTAAATGTCGCAATAGCAGTGTAGAGAAATATGGGTTAGATGTTAGTACAAGACAGTGTTTTAAGTTTATTCAACCCCATGCTCAAGGGTGTGGATTTCAAGACTGAAATCAGGGTGGGTGTTAGTGCTACGGTATGCCATTTTTCATTAGTGACTGAAGAACACTAAATCAGAAGGATAATTATGTTCATGATACAATAAACCCCAAAAGGAAATAAATTGAAATGATAGGCTGAAATCAAAATAATAACATTTATTTGTGGAAAATGTCACATTTTACATGTTACAAAATAATCAGTCATAAAAGAAGGATAGAAATAGATGTGATAAAAGCTTGAAGCTTTTAATTGACCAGAAGTGCAATGGAAGAATGTTTGACTTCAATCTATGAATAGAAACACAGCATCAGATCCAAAGAAGGGATTAGATACATTGTCAGAATATATTTACACATTCCAAAAATGGTGACTAATCAACATGGTACAGATGGAAACTCTGGCACACCCAAAAGCAATCCTGCTGAGCCCAGAGCCTTGAAGCCCTGCTGCAGGTCCATGCCTCCACCAGAGACTCTGAGTTAGCTCTGTGTTAATAATCAACTCTAGTATTTGATTGTTCTGTTTCTAGATAGGATTTGAATCATTTCTTTATGCAATTTCAATTTTTCCCAGGTGAGAAATTTGAGATATTTCGGAGAAACTGGCAATATTCCAGTACTTTTCCATTTAAATCATATACATAAAAATATCTGACATAATTTATTTGTCTTGAGATTCCTTTTTCCCTTTAATTTAAGATTTTTAAGTGGGTCATTTAAAAGTAGAGAATGACATGAAAAATGTCATCACAGATTATGTGAACATGTGATGGGGAAAATGGAGAAAGTGAACAAGCTTTGAGCATTCACTCTGCACAAATACTTTACATATATTACCATATTTACCATAAAACTATCCTATAATGTTGACACTACTATTCCTGTTTTATTGTTTAAAGAAAAAAAACTTTGTTTAAAAAGGCAACTAAGTTAAAGTATCTGCAAATATCAGGATTCAAATCATTTATTCCAGAATGAACAATTTTTTCTTTGTCTTGAGCTATTTCAAACCTTATTTCTCTTTATAAATCCTTATTATAATTTTGATTTAATTAAGTTGCGTGAACTACATTTGGAAGACAAAACACACAAGATACTCAGAAGTATTCATATGAGCAATGATCAATAGTGGAGAATAGCAATGAGGTTCGTAACAGTTTAGTCTGATGAAACCTCTCACCAAACTAGGATTTGTCAATGCCAAAGCTACTCCATTCCTATACATTTATATTTTCATTCTAGATATTTACATAACTAGTTAGCAGATTATATTATATCATCTCTAGCCAGATGTCTTCATCCTGCACACAGAATATTCTGAGTTCCTAAGTAATTACTAAGAAGAAGATGGGATGTTAATATTAGTGAGTTATTATTTATGGTTATACATATAAGCCCGGATTAATCTTTATTGAATCACCAGTAAAAAAAAATATTGTGCCACATGATAATAGCTTAGACATTGGTGAAAAATACACTAGGGTTTTTTTTAGTATTTGGGGAACATCAAAGCAAGATCAACCCATTACAATTATTAAATCTTAAAACATAATAAATGATTTAAGAAATTCTACCAGGCAATGCTTGGCCAACCAAATTCAAACATATTAGGAAGTAACATGACTGTATTTTTAAAGGATATAGTTGCATTGCTTGCATTATTTCAGAATCCTGTGTTTTCAACCAGCTTGAAATTCTAGCCTCCTGGAGCCACACACTGACTTGCTGAGCCCTATTCAGATTTCTCTGAAGCTCTGGGTCAGGGCATGAAAACAGTCTTGCTGCACAGGAGACCAAATTTGCTCCTTGAGGGCACCAGACATTTTCCCCAAGGGCAGCATTTGGCCCTAGCTACAGTGATTGTTTTCAGTCATCAAGAGACAACATTTAGTTACTCTCTTGTCATGAACCTCTTATGCCTTTGGGAGAGAGAGAATTATAGTCTATCTTCCAACCACATGACCCAGAGCTTAAGTCACAAAGCTGCTAATGTTCATCATATGACAAATAAGTAAACTGCCCTGTTAAAAGCCTTATAGGGGTCTATTCAGAAGAAGAGAGCCAAAAAGAAGAGAGATGAACAGCGAGAGCTCCCACCTATTTCTTCCTCTTCCTACTCTCAGGTCTTTGCACAGAGTGCGGAGGCAGCCTTCAGTCACTTAAGACTGCCTTGATGGGGAAGATACTCATGGTGTTTGACTTTATTACAGCCGAGCCAAATCAAATGCACAGGCACTGCTTCCTTAGATGTCTATATTTCACTTAAACTGGGATAAAGCAAAGAAACTGGAATATTGTCTCATCATGCATTCTAAATCAGCCAGGGTAGAAAATAATGGGGAGTTAATCAGATCACTGAAACTCTAATTCACTTGGTATTGATCGGGCAGATTCCTAATGGGATGGCAGACCAATTTCAAATTACAGTAAGCTGACTTGTCCTGGAATACCAATGACCAGGCTGGAGGATGAGCCAAGAGGACCGTGAGCTCTGCTCTCCGGATACTCCCGCCTTGCTGGCAGGCATAAATGCATAATCCAGTGCGGCGTTTAGCTAATTAATAGGGGATTGATGAAAGGTTCAGTTTTGAAAGCAGCCATCTCACTTGAATAAACTTGGGACCAGAGCCCCATGGGGAAGGCTAGTGGGTCCTTGGAAAGTAAGTATACAATGAAAGCTAATGGAAAGTATGCAATTAACTCAGGCTTTTAATTATATTAATCAGTGACTTCATAGGAGCTCACTGCATACAGGATTTACTCCTTAGCTCTGTGCCAACACTGTGTTTCTGATTCATGTCTGAACCGAACTTAAACAGCAACTTGAAGAAATAGGTGCAGGTACATTTATGCTAATTAATTTTCCCCATGCTAGAGGGTTTCTGGTATGGAAGGATAAAGAGAAAGAGAAAAAGGAGAAGAAAGGGGAGGAGAGAAGGAGGCAACTGGCGACAATGAACATTTTCAAAGCAGGGAGCTAAGAACTATTTTTGTTAAGATTGGTTGTTACATTATACTTTCTTCCAGGTTAGATTATTTGGCCTGGGAGTGTGAACAAATGACCAGTGTATTTACATGTAGTGGGTGCAGCCTAAAGACATAATGGATTAATTGTTACATGTAGAAATAATTTGCTAAACTGCCAGGTTAGAATATTCAAATGGATAAATTTGTTCTCCCCAATGATAACTTACTGGCTTAGGTCCCTTCTTTCATCCTCTTTCTCCCTCTCCTGTGTGTATGTATGTCTGTGTGTGTGCATGTATATTTGTGTGCGCAGTGTGTGTGCATGTGTGAGAGAGAGAGATGTTTGTGTGTATGTGGGGGAGGTGTGGGGGTGTGTGTGTGTGTGTGCAGTGTGTATGTGTGCACAGTGTGTGTGTATGCTGTATGTCTGGGTTGTGTTTGTGTGCACAATGTGTCTGGTATGTGTGTATGTGTGAGGGGTATTTGGGGGTGCAAACATGTGCAGTTTATATGTTTGTGTGTGTGCCTCTATGTGTGCACGTTGTGTGTGTGTGTGTGTGTGTGTGTAATGTACTTATCTATCATGCTCCCTTTCTCTTCTTAGAGTCACAGCAGACACAGATCTAGGCAGACATCAGATGGACAGAATCTAAGGTGAGCAGCTTCCAGTAAACCATAGACTCTAAGGTTGATGCAGATAGTCAGACCCCAGCCTTTTACAAAGAAAACAAAGTCATATTGTTCCCAGGTGGGGGTCTTTTTGCTTTATTTTTCATTTTCTCAATATACCCCTCAGGTAACTTGATTTAGGAAGTAGGCAGTGAAAACTGATTTATTTTACACCAAAGCTTTATAGAAGTTAGTGCTTAACCAGACATAAAACTCAGTGTTTTAAGGATTTTTACAAGTATTAACTAAATGTGTTATTATCCCCATTTTACAGAAAACTGTAACACAAGGGGGTTAATTAATTTGCCTAAGTTCATCTATCTAGTAGGCCAAGAAACCCACTCCAAAGTCCAGATTCCTTACCACTATGTCAGTCGGGGTTGTCGGCTGAGTTTCAGAGTGTGAACGGGAAGAAAATGGGAAACGTGGACTATTGTTCATGATAATAGCTGACATTTGGCCTAGTTGAAGTCAGTCTAAGCATCACTCAGGCATACTCCCCCAGTAATAGTACTACTATGTAGAATTTACCATGTAGACTACCATACTACTAGTCGAAGTTAGTCTGTTATTCTGACATGGATGTCATGTATGTTAAAATAGAACACAGCATAGAACACTGTCACAATTCCCTGAGGAAACAGTTAAGCAAATCATAATATATTAATATTATGTAACATGAATTGCTAAATATAGCAATTCATAGCATAGCGTTAAGAAATTATGATTTCACGACTAACTGATTATGTCAAATGTAATACATGATCCAAGAAGGCAGGGATTTTTGTCTTTGTCCCTAGATGTTAGTCTGGCCCTAAGAGGCACTAATTAAGCATTTGTTGAATGAATAAAATATTTATATGCACTTATGTTAACTGAAAAAGTAAATTTTTAAATTATATGTGCCCATTGATTACAACTCTGAATTTTCTGAACAGAATGAAGAAGAGAGGAAGTGGTGGAGATTGTCAAAAAGTAGATTGTTACTTTTCATTACAAAAGTAGATTGCTAATTCTAATGTGAATTTTAGTAAAATACGATAAAATATTCAGTTGTTTGATTATTGCCCTTGCCTCTTATTTTAGATGTATAATTTTAAATTATAAATTTACAAGCCTTATAATATAGTATATGATATAATATAGTACAGTAGTATAATATGGTATATTAATATTTGTAATAGCTGAAAAAATAGTAACCACCTAAGTTATCATCGATTAGAATAAATTGCAATCTATAAAACTAACTACTATATAGAAGGTGAACTTACTAAGTTACATTTGCATAGAATATGGATAATATTTAAAACAATGTTGGTTTTTAAAAACCTACAAAGGAATAATAGAGAATATATTATTTGTGTAATAAATAGCATTATAATAAATAGCATTATAATAAACAATACTGTATTGTATAGTATTGTAATCAATAATATAGTGTTGTTTCCAGATAGGAAGGAACGTATATGGTAAATGTTTTTAAATGTAGACATTAAATAATTTTTAAAATGTGACAAAATGTTAATGTGTTAAGATGGAATGAGTCCACGTGTGTCTATTACATTATTCTCTGTACTTTTGTGTATATGAAATACATAGCATATAATTAAACAATGTAATAATAGTAAACACTTAACAATTTTAAATAATTTTTTTACTTGAATAACACCTTGCATATCACAATACTATTTTATCTCTAGATTCTTTTTGAGCATGAGTTAGAAAATATTTGGGGCAGGGAGAAGGGAGCCTTCCCTTGCTTGGGGAAAATTACGCCTAGAGTAGTTTTTGTATGCCTGTACTAGCTTGTATAAGCTTCCTATGTCTAAAAGAACTGAATGGGGGAATATCAAAAGAAGTAATCGTTAGAGATGGTGGGTAGAGGTGAAAGCCAGAACCAATGTCAAGTCAGATCCCCAAGAACATAGTCCCATATCACCTTCAGAATCACATAGGATGATAGTTAAAAATAAACTCCTGGGCCTGATCCCAGATCTTTTTAATTACCACCACCAAGGTGGAACCCAATAATCTGTATTTTTAACAACTATGCAGATGGTTACCATGCATATTACAGTTTGAGAACCACTGAGCTAAATCTTTTCATAGATTCAGGGCATGTCTCCAAGGAGCCTGGTAGTTTCCCTTCAGTGGGACCCAAAATTCATTGAAAAGTCTAAGAAAATGTGTGAGCTCTTTGAAAGAGAAAGAAAAAGGGGGAAATAAGAGGCAGGCATGAAGGCTATGAAATCAATTGTCGGATCACACAGCCATTCTAAAGGCAATGCTTAGATGTTTGCTTGGAATACTAGGGAAATCCACTTATCCCAAGGCCGTAGTCAGCCTTATCAACAAGCTGCTGCATGTGGAACAAACAAATCGAAAGAACTTTGATAACGGATGCAAAT
Organism: Theropithecus gelada; assembly: GCF_003255815.1. Lineage (NCBI taxonomy): Eukaryota > Metazoa > Chordata > Mammalia > Primates > Cercopithecidae > Theropithecus > Theropithecus gelada. The sequence continues at coordinate 57,961,638 of NC_037672.1, forward strand.
TGCCTAGCATGATACTCAACTTACCCCACATGGTCAACACTGTACCTTGTGATGATGTTCAGTCAGTATCAGGCAAACAAAAGGTACTGTAGGAGCTTAGCAAAAGGAACTTCTGGATCAGCACTGGATGGTCTGAAAATCAGGAGAATTCTTAAGATTAAGATAGACATGCAAAAGGACAAGGGCCTTCCTTGGCTCTCAGGTTGGGGAACTCCATGGGGGTCAAAGAGACATTGGCAAGGGCTGCAATAATGGCCGAGATCATTCAAAGCCAATTCCACAAGGGCCTTTTTCACTGGGCATAGAGATGAGATAAGTAGTTAGGAAACTAGAATGCAAAATCTGAAAAAGAGTGAGGCTCTCGCCAGGCTCTTGTAATGGTGCCAACCACATCTATCTAGGACCACAATCTAAGCAGCTTGATCTCATGGTTAACTCAGATAGGCAGATTTTGAAGCACACCAAGACACTTTCAGAACCAGATGTTCTCCAATTGCATCAAAGAAATCAGACGTAGAACTACAGACCAGAAACAAGCACTATAAACACTTTATAAGACTGGATAATGGTAGCAAACATACAGGGAAAGATTTGATAGAACTTACAACTTCCGTCTGGGCACAGTGGCTCATGCCTATAATCCCAGCTCTTTGGGAGGCTGAGGTGGGCAGATCACTTGAGGTCAGGAGTTCGAGACCACCCTGGCCAATGTGGTGACCACGTCTTAAAATTAAAAAACAAAAGAAGTTGTAACTTTCTAAAATTGCAGTGGAAGAAAAAGCATTAAAAAAATTTGATAATCACAGTATATAAAAAGATTTTTAAAAATGTACAGAATTTCCACTTGATAGATATAGGAATAATGAGTGTCTCCCTCTGCACCAAGACAAGGGTTAGAAGAAGCCCTTGTTGTAAGAATTCCATTGACCAAATTGAGACCTTCTTAGAAAACTCAGACTGGGAAACTGAGGTTATAACTAAACACAGAAACCCTTTTATTACACTTGTTAATGCACTTAACTAAAATGATAAAGATCATATACTTTAAAAGACATCAATTGCTTTTTTTCAGAATATATATAATTAATCATCTAAGCTTAATTAATTCCATGTTGTATATGCACCACATTTTCTTTATCCATTTCACCTTCAATGGGCACCTAGGTTGATTCCATGTCTTTGCTATTGTGAATAGCACTGCGATGAACATACGAGTGCTTATATCTTTTTGGTAGAATCATTTACTTTCTTTTGGGTATATTACCCCTTCAGGGTAATATATATATTATATGCATTTACCCCTTCAGGGTAATATATATATTATATACATTTACCTCTTCCAGGTAAAATATATATTATATATATCTATCCTGAACTTTAAACCACAGGCAAAAAACACAAAAATAGAAAACTGGAATCACATCAATTTAAAAAGCTCCTGCACAGCAAAGAAAGCAATTAACAAGTAAAGAGATAACCCATAGAGTGGGAGAAAATGTTTGCAAACTATCCATTCAAGGGATTAATAACCAGAATATATCAGGAACTCAACAACTCAATAGCAAAAAAAGCAAATAATCAGATTTTAAAATGAGCAAAAGACCTGAATAGACATATCTCAAAAGAAGACATACAAATGACCAACAGGTATATTTTTAAATGTTCAACATCACTAATCATCAGAGAAATGTAAACCCAAACCAGTGAGACATCCTCTCACCCCAGTTAGAATGGCTATTATCAAAAAAAGAAAAAACAACAAATGCTGATGAGGATGTGGAAAAAAGAAAATGCTTATATACTGTGGGAATGTAAATTAGTTCAGCCACTTTGGAAAGCAGTTGGGAGATTTTTCGAAGAACTTAAACAGAACTACCATTCAACCCAGAAATCCCATTACTGGATATATACCCAAAACAAAATAAATTATTCTGCTAAGAAGATTCAAGCACTTGTATGTTCATTGCAGCACTATTCACAATAGCAAAGACATGGAATCAACCTAGGTGCCCATTGAAGGTGAATGGATAAAGAAAATGTGGTGCATATACAACATGGAATACTATGCAGCCATAAAAAACAACAAAATCAAGTTTTTTGCGGCAACATACATGCAGCTGGAGGCCATTATCCTAAGCAAATTAATGCAGGAAAGGAAAACCAAATATCACTTGTTTTCACTTGCAAGTGGGAACCAGACATTAGGTACTCAAGGACATAAAGATGGCAACAATAGATACTGAAGACTACTAGATCAGGGAGGGAGGAAAGGAAGCATTGAAAGGTTGGTTGAAAAACTACTGAGTAATATGTTCAGTACCTGGGTGGAGGGATCAACTGTACTCCAAATCTCAGCATCACACAATATACCCGTCAAACAAACCAGCAAATGTACCCCATTTATCTAAAATAAAGTTGAAGTTATGAAAACAAAAAAGAAAATGTGGTACATATACACAATGGAATATTATTCAGCCAGAAAAAATAAAATCCTGTCATTTGCAGTACCTGGATGAAACTGAAGATTATTATATTAGGTGAATTAAGCCAGGCATAGAAAGAAAAATGTTTTCACTCATATGTAGGGCTAAAAAATTGGACCTAATGAAGGTATGAGATAGAATGGTAGTCACCAGAGGCTGGGAAGGGAATGAGGAAGGAGGAGGATGAACAGAAGTTGGTTCATGGGTACAAAAATACAGTTAGATAGAAGGAATAAGTTCTAGTATTCAACAGTACAATTAGGGAATTGTAGGTAATGATAATTTATTGTATCTTTCAAAATAGCTAGAAGGGAAGAATTGTAAGTTCCAAACACAAAGAAAACATAAATGTTTGAGGTAATGAGTATCCCAATGACACTGATCCAACCATTACACATTCTATACATGCATCAAAATAGCACATGTACCCGCAAAAAATGTATGACTATGATATTTCAATAAAAAATACCAAAAAAATGTACATTTACCCCAAATCAGTTTTCTTATTTTCATTTTTCAGACTTTCCCTTCAAATTAAATTAAAATACTGACGTTAGTTTTCTGTGGTTTTGTGTTGCAGTTAATGTTCTTATTAAGTGTCCTTCAACATGGCTTCTCCCGCCTCCATCCAAATGCCTGCCGCCCTCACCCCTTCACCCCAGCTCCCACACACCTGTGTGATACTGGAGAAGATTTTTACGGGCTTTCAACTACTGAGGCCCCAGTTACTTTCTCATTTTTTGTTGTCCTAGTACAAACTGTAGATTCTTTAACAAAAACAAACTCTAAGGGCACTTTTGACTTAGAGGAAGAACCTAAAATAGTCACCCTCTGTGTTTTCAAGGCCACTGCACAAGTCACACTCATTCCTGAGCTCCTATACTCAAGATCTACTTTAGACTGATCTATAAACATTTATAATTAGCTAAATAGATTATTGGGTAGTATGCACTATTAGTAAAATAATATTTAAGGACCAAGGGAAAAATTTTAACTCAGTGGTTGTTGTAAATGTGTTTGAGCGAGAGTTAGCATGAATGTAAACACCTGAATAGGGAACAGCACCAAAAGAATGATTTAAAGCAAGAGCCCCAGAGGCCTAGCTCACCCATGCATCCCAATTTATTATTTTAAAATTCTGTATGAGAAGAAGAAATAGAGAAATAAACAAACACATACTGGGATTTTCCATGTCTCTGTAATGGAAGAGGGATAGAGGGAAAATTTCTACGTCTCTTCCTGTCTTTCAGTGTTTCTCTTGTTCCAATAGATGGCTTCAATTTTTCCAGGAGATGAAGTCTTAGTTGCCTTGGGCTTTCTTAGTCATTAGTCTTCAGCCTCTTACCCCAAATGAAAAGGGATTCTTTGGAAAAAACAGGTCCCCTCCATCTGCTTTCCTGCTTCTCTGTGAGACAAAAACAGAATGATTACAGTCACATAATGGTTTGGTTTTTGGTTTTTTTTAAATCAACAACATGAACCTACAAAACTGTCTTTTCACTTATTAAAAAAGTACTTTTCTCTACTTGACTGCTTTTGGCTTTATCCTTTTCCATTCTTCTTTTCCAGGAAAACTCACTACGTATTTCTTCATGTGCCTCTGATCAATACATTCTTTCACTGGATTTACCATGAGCTACTGCTGGTGATTTTGCTGAACTTGTTTTTTAGTTACATACCACCCCCTACCACACACACACACACACACACACACACACACACAAACCAGTGCTTCTTCCAAAACAAATTCTTTTTAAAACATTGAAATATTTACTAGTAGAAATGTGGGTTTCAAACAGTGCTAAAGAGATTTCACCAGCTGGAAAAATTAGAGCTGCTGGAGTAAGAGATGAGACAATGATATCAACAGGGCCAAGAGTTCATTTATTAAGAAACTGAACCCTATCTGTTAAAGATATAATGTAAAATGGTAAAAAGTAGCAAACTAGTGGCAGTAGTAAGATTCATGGAATATGTGGACTGCAAGAAAAGGAAAAACGACCAGGTTGCAACTCAAATCCTAGGTTGGTCAATACATTTTCTGCTTTGTCTCATATGCCCTGTGTTATTAGGGAAGTATTATATATTTTAATTATATATTTTAGTCTGCAGGTCAAAGACCTTCAAGTGAATTCTGCCTCTGACAAAGGTATCAATAGATAATCTCACAATATCCCAGAATACCCAGTATGAATTGACAAGAAAGTAATCACTCAAATGTCTCTTTCATCAACAGTGCCCACAAGTGGTATGTTTCTGAAAATTTACAGTCTTCAGTGAGGCAACCTTTAAATGCACCTTTAAACTGCATTAAAATCTGAGTGTTTCAAAATCACGGCAGCGTATCGTATTGGTCAGCACAGGCTATGTTATATTGCAGTAACAAATAAACCCCCAAGTCTCAATGGCTTAACATCACAAAGGTTTAATTTTTGCTTATCCAGTGCAGTTTGGTAAAGGAGCCCTATCTCAATTTGTCACATAGTATCCCTGGCTGAGAAGGGTTCCATCATCTTGTGACACTGCCATCTCAACATTGCTGAGGCAGAAAACGAGAGAGCTGGAGGGTCATGCAGGGGCTGTTTCCTATACACATGTGAAGTCCACTAACAATCCATTGGGCCTATTCAGTGACAAGGTCCCAGATAACTCCAAGGGGGCTGAGAGGGATAGTCCTGTCTGAGTACTAATAATTCTACCATCCAAGTATGGTATTGATTTTACCTAAACAATATTTCATAAGGAAGATGCTCATCTAATTACAAATTTTTAGAAACATTCCTTATGGTAACATATTTTTAACCATTCAATTTTCTAAAATCTGTATTCCTTAAGCTATTGTAAATATTGCAAATTATGAGTTTCAATTTGAATGTTTTGAGTTTTTGTGTTAACTTTTAAGGTAGTATTTACATATAAGAAAATCATCATGTTAAGTACACATTTTGATGAGTTTTGGTATTTATAAATAATCACTTAACTACCACCACAATCAAGATACAGAATATTTCCCTTACCCTAAAACGTTTCCTCATTATCCTTTGCAGTTAAACCCAAGCCCCACTCCACCTCTGAATCTAGGTAACCATTAATCTTCTTTCAGCCAAAGTAGTGTTGAATGTTCAGAATTTAATTTGTAGAATTTATTTTATAATTCAAAAGAGAACATTAAGAATGTTTTGTTCCCTTTTGTAATTCAGGCAGGTTGTTTGATAAACATTTAATGCTATTTATCATTCATAATGTTTCTACCATATCATTTAATAGCTGTTCCTTGCATCCAAATAATAAAACATGTGCAGCCCAACACACTTTCAGAAGGCAATATCCTGGTGATTGATTTATTTAGAATATGTCCATTGGCTCTACCTATGCCACAGTGTAAAGCAGAAGTGTTCCTTCCTCTTTGTATCCAAAACACTATCAAGATTGAACTTAGAGAAATAGTAAAGGCAATTATGGAGAGGTCTTCCAAATTTTCTTTGAGACTTATAGAAAAACTGCTCTATATATCAATGAGAGTAGATAGGGATATATCAATGTGTGTGTGTGTGTGTGTGCTGGAGAGTCACTACAGGGAGCTAATACAAGCACTCATTGCATTGATGAAAACTCCCCTCCTTCCTTACTCATCACAGAGCTGTGACGAGGGATCACAGTAAATCCAAGCTTGGAAAATGAGCTGTCAGACCTCCCAAAGACAACCTCCTTTGCAACAGGAGGTTGTCAAAGCCCCAGGGACCAGGTGAGTTACCCATCTCTTTCAAACCCAATTGTGATTTGCTCTTACTGTCTCGTGGGGAGAGGAAAGATTGTCAGGAAAAGATTCACCACCGTGTTCTGGGCATTCACAGTAGTGGCTGGCGGCTTTGTATTCGGGTGCAGTAATGGCAGTCGACAGGGAAATTGTTGAATCAGCAGAAGGGCAAAGGGCACAGGTAATATAATGTCAGCTACACCTTGACAGAGAAAGAATGTGGCTGTTTGTGTTCCTGGGGAACCCAAGGACTTGAGGCAGAACACAGCTGGTGCTAACTAAGGCGTAAGGCATGTCAAGTAGGTGTTCTTATGCTATAACTAAATATCAAGGTATGAAAATTTGCTAACACTTAAAGTGCTTTTTTCCAGAAATCTTCAGGGCAGTCATTTGTTTTTGTCAGCAGCACTGCCAGTCTCCACAACATTCCATCCTGTTTGAAGTATTCAACTTTTTATTCAATGGTTCAACAAATATTTAGTAAGCACCTGCTGAATACAAGGCAAAATACCAGAGTCAAGAGAAGAGTGACTGGGCACAATGGCTCATGCCTGTAATCCCAGCACTTTGGGAGGCCAAGGCAGGTGGGTCATGAGGTCAGGAGTTTGAGATCAGTCTGACCAACATGGTGAAACCGCGTCTCTACTAAAAATACAAAAATTAACCGGGCGTGGTGGCATGCGCCTATAGTCTCAGCTACTTAGGAGGCTGAAGCAGGAGAATTGCTTGAACCCAGGAGGCGGAGGTTGCAGTGAGCCGAGATCGTGCCATTGTACTCCAGCCTGGGCGACAGAGTGAGACTCCGTTTCCAAAAAAAAAAAAAGAGAGAGAGAGAGAAGTACCATGTCCAGCACTTGGGTTGCCCCAGACAACACTACATTAATATAAGTACTTTACCTTCACCTTCATCCACTCTTTCAGAGTCTCTTCTCTCACAGCAACATTATTGCACTCCCAGGACTTTCCACCCTCCCTTTTCCTGAGAACTTCTGCTGTAACTCCTCTTCATGATGTGTTCTAGACCATACTTCCTGCACTGATGGAAATGTTCTATTTCTGCACTGTTCAATAGAGTAGTCACTGGCCACCTGTGGCTATCAAGCTTTTGAAATGTAGCTAATGAGGCAGAAACTGAATTTTTTAATTTATTGTTTCAACTTATTCAAAATTAAATAGCCATTAAATACCCCTGGACATCATTGTTCTGGACATTTTCTATTTTTCCATCCTCAATCCCTAATATTTACCTTGGCAATTTTCTTTGGGGTTTTTTTTTTCTTTTTCTTTTTCTTTTTTGAGATAGTCTCCATCACCCAGGCTGGGGTGCAGTGGTGCAATCTTGGCTCACTGCAATCTCTGCCTTCTGGGTTCAAGCGATTCTCCCACCTCAGCCTCCCAAGCAGCTGAGACTACAGGTGTGTGCCACCACACCCAGCTAATTTTTGTATTTTTAGTAGAGACAGGGTTTCACCATGTTGGCCAGCTGGTCTTGAACTCCTGACATCAAGTGATCCACCCACTTTGGCCTCCCAAATTGCTGGGATTATAGGCATAAGCCACCACACCCAGCCGTTGCCAATTTTCTTCTAGATAGCAACAAGTTAATATAGTGATTTCATGCATTAATGAGTGCTTCAATAAAGGAACACCTTATGTATTGTACTAGGTTGGATAGTGTCCCCCCAAAGTTCATACCCTTCACAGAACCTCAGGTTTGTAAACTTATTTGGAAATAAGGTCATTTAAGATGCAATTAGTTAAGATGAGGTCATGCTAGAGTAGGGTGAGCCCTTAATCTAATATAACGTGGATCTTTATAAGAAGAGGAGAAGACAGACACAGAGAATGCTATGGAAAAGAAGAGGCTGAAATTGTAGTGATACATCTACACGCCAAGGAGTGCCAGTGTCATTGGCACCCCCCAAAGCTGCGAGGAAAGCATGGAATATATCCTCCCCTAGAGCCTCCAGCAAGAGCATAGCTCTGCTGACATCCTGATTTCAGACTTCTAGCCTCCAGAACTATGAGAGAATACATTCCTGTTGTTTTAAGCCACTCAGTCTGGTAATTTCTTCAGGCAGCCCTAGGAAATGAATACAGGTACTTAGATTGGCTTCATCTTTATCTTTACTCTTATGTTATTTAATAAAGACTTTATGGTCTCGGATTTGTCCCCCAAATTATTAATGGTGAAAAGGGTACTCTACCCATGGTAGAGTAACTAGCAATAAGGATATTTAAGAAGAGTAAAGGACAGGTGGTACCTTGATAAAGTAAGAGTTTCCCATTTCTTCCTGTCTAGATTTTCTCCCTCACCAGACTTTACCTCAGAAGCCTGCTATACATAGCCTGAGACCTCATTCTGAATCAAGGATGTGACTTAAGTCTTAGAAGGAAGGCTGGCTTCTGTCTGCAGCCCATTATTGACCTAAGGCTGCTATGATCACATTAAGAAAATAAAGCATTATCCATCCAGAGAAAAAGTATGACAAGTAATCGTGTATCATCACTAAAATATAACATTCCTAAAGCAGTTTTCCTAAAACTTATGGAAATACATTTATATACATGTACATGGATATTATGTGTGCATATAATGAATGTGTGTAGAAATGTGGATATGTATGAGTGTATATTGCTTGGGTACATCACGGAAGTGAAATCTGTTTTTCCTGAATGACTGAGAGTTCTTTCAGAGAATCAGGAATCCTCTAGAGTGAGCCACACACTAGCCTCTCAAAGAGACAGCCTGGAGTAAGTTAAATATACATTGAAGTCAACCCTGAGGACACCACCAGGATGATCTAGAATTGCCCTGAGGGAGAATCAAAGGCTCCAAGGCTCACAATTCTGTACCCTACATGTTGAGGAAGCTAAAAGTTTAGAGCAAAACCATATCCAACACACCACAGTCCACTCCTCTGCTATGGACTTCACATTATTTCCACAAACAAACTTTGCTGCCGTAATACGCATATTCAGCTAGATATGTCAATTTCACAGTTTTAAAATATGCAGGGAATGTGAATTTTTTATGGACAAGTGTTTGTTTCACCTCAGAGAGATTTCGGGAGCTGGTATCTGGCTGTTCAGACACCCTGGAGCAAACAGATCCAGTAAAAGAAACCACAGTGATTTGCCAGAACCCAGAAAGGCGACAAAGCCCATGGAGACCTCTCTCTCAGACCACAGTTGCAATAGAAAAACAACCGTTTTTACATATACATGTACATCTTAGAGGCAGCGGCAGAATGAAAGCCTTACTGAGAGAGATGTCTCCTGTGGCAGGAAAGACCTTATTAGACCATAATTGATGGAATCCAAGACAGGTTGCAGAGAATGCCACTGCATCTCAGAGAGTTGCATGGCATTCCCATAAATTTCGCTGATGACATTGATCCCATGCCTGGAAACCTTTGTGGGGGCTGTATTGTTAGGCTTCATTGGATTCCTACTTTTTTCCAGAAAGCTATCAGTTATAAATTGTTATTGATAAATGTTGGAACCCAATTCTGGTATTTTCAGAGACTGTGCAACCTGAAAACACCCCACGTGTCGTACGGAGTGAGAAAAGGCAGACAAACTGACAGGTTTGTTCACATCGACTGTAGCTTGACAAGCAGCAGGGAATTCCAGCCTCCCCAGGGAGGGTGTTCATTCAGCTGATGCACATTTGCCCCTCCGACTACTGCCAGTGTTCTCTGCAAGGGAGCAAGGGCTTTGGTAATTGGCTGCTTTGGGTGAGTTTCAGAGGTTTGTGGGGTTTCAGAACCCAGTCACTTTGTTTCTGTCAGAGTCCTACTGCTGATCTGGCTCTGACCTAAAAGGAGATTTTAAAGAGAACAATTATCCTGTAGATTTAGAAATACCTACAGTGATAGTTTGGGGTGTGAGGGTGTCATGAAAGAAAATGTGAAGAGAATACAGTGTAGAAGTTTTATTTCCTGGAAGAGCCTGATTTTTATTCAGAAGACATTGTCTATGTGTTCTGTATAAAGTCAGGACAACTTTTTTTTGTTGTGTGTCACTAAGTTATATAATGCTCTTTGGATGCATATTTTAAAGCCATGTTTGCATGGTTCCAAAGAGAACTGATGTACTTCCAATGGGTGGAACTCCATGCCACACAGAGGGTGGTAGAAGACGTGCACTGTGTGATGTGTGTATTTACCATGAACCTAGGGGCACTTTTTTTTTAAGTCAGTAAATTCAGAAATTCCCTATTTCCACAACATAGATTTGCTCAAGTATCACTCTTCTCTAAAACCTTCTAGCTTCTCTCACAGAAAATCTAAATCGGAGCTCATAAAATGATAGGATCATGTAATGTATTCACAACTGAGCTATTTTAGTGCTTAGAATGGGATATGGTGTATACCCAATATATTTCAATGTGTATTAAAGTATATTTTTTAAAATAGTAGCTTTATATTGAATAAAATCATATACATTGGTACTATATATAACAGCAGAAGGAAAAATTTGTTATTTCCTATTTTCAGGGGGCAACACTAGTAATCATTTACTTTGTTTCTTTAAAAATGTGATTGTTTTGAATTTGAAATCTGACTTCCAGAATGTCTCAATATGTCATATAGTGTTCTACTACTCTTAGCATGACATTTCAAAAAGTAATAGAGTATCTAAGATCTTCTTACGTATCTCATTTATTAAAATTAATAGAGATAATAGAGATACATGCATAGCTTTGCAATCACTTATTGTACCTAAATTTGTGATTATACCAAATTTGAAGATGAAATAGTCACAAGTCAAGCACCACAATTTAAAAGTGTAGGAAATCATACTTTAACAATTGATCATACAAATAACTAGGAAGTAGTATAAGTAGTAGTTAAGATCAAGAATCTCAACACTAGAGATACCTGAATTCAAGCCCCTGTTCTGCCACCTAGTGTTTGTGTGAACTAGAGTCTCAATTTTGCAATCCATAAAATGGGGATAATAACACTTCCTACAGGTTTCTGTGTGTAAGAGAGAATCAAATAAAACAACCCTTTTAACATGCTTATTGTAGTGTATAATACATAGTAAATAGTATTTGCTAGCCATTAATTTTTAATAACATTCATAATGAAAACATACATATAAACAGCATCTCTAGGCATACAATTTAGATAAACTTCAGGGGCTGGTGGATGATTAAAAAAAGAAAAAAACCAGCTTGGCCTGAATTAGTGGAAGCCTCAGAAGTGAGGAACCACCAACTGGAGAGTGGTGTGTGCAAACTGGACCGGTAGGAGGGTCATGGCTAAACTGATCATCTATGGAGTACCACATTCATCTTAGAAATGTTTGCTCCTCTAATCCCTTTTACTTTAGTGAGCAAACAAATATTCCCAACATTCAGTGAAGGTTTTCATCACAATCGACAAAATAAAGTGTGTGTGTGTATGTGTGTGTGTGTGTATGTAGGTATGTATATTATTTATATATGTGTGTGTGTGTGTGTGTGTATATATATATATAAAAAACAATTCTTTGCTTAAACTCAATAAAGGGAACATGACTCCACTGCTCCTTTCCAAAAAGTGCGTTCACTTTGGGGGGATGATGAAAAACGTGAAGTTACCTAAGAAACTTCTTAGCTAGAAATGTTGACTGATATTTAAATAGGTGTCACTTTGATCAAGAAAATTACAAGTGCAAACACTTGTCATTTTTTAAGTGTAACCAAAGTAACCTTGTGGTTATTACCTAGTATTACCTAGCCAAAGAAACTGTTAATGCAAAGGTTGCCAACCATTTCCTGAGGTCAACCCAGTGAACATATGTAAATTCTGATTCTGCATGGCCTCTCTGTGGCATTAACTGCACATTATTTCTATAACACTACTGCTTATTCTAACTCTGCTTTCTCAGTCTTCTAGAAATCCTCATAACTTTTGGGGGGCTGCTATTTCTGAAGATTTTGTCCTCTGTCTGCATTTTATAACTAATACTCTCCCAGGGAAAGCTTAACCACTCCAATCACTTCAATTATCCTTATGCTGACAAGTCCTATATATGTAGTCATTTTTCCTGAACTTCAAATACATATTCCTAATTTCCTTGGGATCTCTATATCCAGCACACTGACACTAGATATGAGAAGTATTCTCCTGTGGTTGTTTATAATCAGTTTATCATTTAGTGTATTGTTATGAAATTGTCATACTCTGAAGAAAGAGTCAATAACCTTCGTCCTTACAACCAGCCATGAGTGAGGCAAGTCTCTCTGACAAGAAGCCAGAACCCCAGAGGAAGAACCAATTTGAAATTTTCTCTGGTCTCTGTACCAGAAAAAAAAAAAAAAAGACAACATTACTAAGAGCCCATCTGGGGGTGCTGGAAATTACTATAGAGCCATTGCACTGTTTTGTGACACTGGACAGTCTTGCTACTTTCATTCTTTTTTTCATGTATTCTGTCCCTCTGAGTTTCTATCCAGCTGTCATAAATTCATGCAATAGCAACACATATCACTTCCTTTAAATATAATTTCCTGTTCACATGGTCTTGATAAATTAGTGTTGATTACCTGTAGTTTTTAAGTCCAAATATGTAATTAGAAACTATTTAAAGACAGGGTTCATTTTACCTCATCTGCATTACCAACTATCCCATTATTCACTTACAGTAAATTTAAAATTTCATAACACCTCTATGAATTGCGCCTTCATCTACCACATGGACCTAAGATATATCTTAATTTTCTAATAAAATTGCTAAGAGAGAATTAGCTAGAACTGGTGAGAATCACTTGGGCTCTAGGAGGGGGCAATAGCCTATACANCGCCCAGACTGGAGTGCAGTGGCCTGATCTCGGCTCACTGCAAGCTCTGCCTCCCGGGTTCATGCCATTCTCCTGCCTCAGCCTCCCGAGCAGCTGGGACTACAGGCGCCCCCCACCACGCCAGGCCAATTTTTTGTATTTTTAGTAGAGACGGGGTTTCACCGTGTTAGCCAGGATGGTCTCGATCTCCTGACCTCGTGATCCACCCGCCTCGGCCTCCCACAGTGCTGGGATTACAGGCATGAGCCACCGTGCCCAGCCACAATAGTCTATAAATTTAAATACACAAAGCATCATCTCGCTGTTGTGATTGTGATTAAATTACCCTTTGTGTCTGTGCTCACGATGTCATGTAAAACATACACAGAAAGAAAGGCAACTCTCTTTCATGAGTAAATGTTATAATTTGATATATTAAAAGAGAGCTCAGCCAGTGAGGGGGTTTCTTTGTCCCTTTAGAACCTTTAAATGTATATTGTGCCCAAGGTACTCAGACATACACACACAGAGAGACAGTATTGATTTCCAGAATTTCTCTATGGAATGCCAAAAATAATAAACAAAAGATAAATCAAAAGCAACAGGCTCCTTCCATTATGTATTAAATATCTTCCCCATGAAGTTAGGACAAATAGAGATGTATATAGAGAGCAATGGAAACATAAATCTAGTGTTGTAGTCATCGATTTCTGCCTTGGTCCTTTATTTCTAGTAAATAATGATCTTCAGATCTTTCGTGGTGGCACTATAGCAAAAGTCAGCTCTAGGAACCTTGGAAGTGTTTTAGCTTTGAAAGAGCCAATGATACTGCCTCCTCTCCAAAATCATTGCTTTCATTCATTTCTTGTTATGGAATGAAAACGTTTAGTAGAATCAGAAGAAATTGACAAAAGATATTCGCTATAAGAGCTTTCTGAACAGTTATGTATATAGTCAATAAAACATTTTATATTGTCCTATGTCAAATTAGAAAAAAAGGATTTCCCCAGAAAATGCGGCCCCTGCATATTACCATTAAGTTACTAAAAATAAAAATAAAGTACTTGATGAGTTGATGGGTGCAGCACACCAACATGGCACAAGTATACATATGTAACAAACCTGCACGTTATGCACATGTACCCTAGAACTTAAAGTATAATAATAATAAAAATAAAAATAAAAATAAATAAAATAAATAAATACTGGATAGCTAACAAAAAAATAAATTAAATTAAATTAAATACTATTGATATTGATTACTAGAAAAACAATTTTTAAAATCTTAAATATTAAGTATACCTGATTGCACCTGAGGCTCAGCCAAAGCTGAAAATTCTTACCAAACAAGATAAAAAGAGAAATAATTTAATCTACTTAGATACATGAATTCAGTAAGCAAAGACCGCTACTGCCATTTTATACAGACCTCTGTATTCCCTCCCATTGCTCATTTCTTAGCAAATTCATAGGATGATGCATGATCAAGCCAGGTCATTAGATTTTAGAGCACATGAGAAGATGCCAATATATTTATAAGATAAACAATTAAGGGTGAATTCTGAATCTGGCAGTTAATTATCTATATGCCTTGAAAAAAGAATCATGTAACCTTTCTATATAATGAAGTAGCATGGTAATATACATGGGAAGTAATAGATAACTGTCAAGCATCTATTTAAGTCATGTGGTGTGTATATCTTAGTTTGAAACCAAGATGCTTTCTGGGATCTAAAGGAAGGCATCCCAAGAGGAAAGGAGGGAAAGAAACATAGAGAAGGTTAAGATTCAGAGTAGTTTGATGATACAAGAATAAGTCCTATAACTTGAGTCTTTTCTTTCCTTTTATTATTATTAATCGCTATTTCCAGTGGCAGCCTCTCATGAGGTGAGCAAAAATGTCTTCAATGGCATAGTCACCAAAGTTCACATACATCTTAATAAATCCAGTTACTTCAGTGAATCATTCTAAGCAAGACTCCTGCTTTGTTCCAGCTCCTCACTTCAGGATATGCACTTTTTGTAAAGGGCTATGTTTCTCTTACACAGAGATGTAGGGACTAAATTTCTGTAGGACCTTGTAGGTGGATGTCAAAAATAAAATAAATGCTGAATGAATCTTTTAGAGAAATCAATTGTGTCAACCACAGATTTTCTGGGTCAGTGGGTTGGATGTAATAGAAATAGTGACAGATGCCTAGGATGATGACTGTTGTAGTTACCAATCAAGCCAGTCAAAAGCACCGTGTTTAAAAGGAGCAGATATCCTACAACCAAAGAGGTGAGAAGAAACTACACGCTTCACGTAATAAATTAAATTTGTGATGCCATCAGTGAAGAGCCCTTCACATTCCTCCAGCATTCCTCCAGCATTCCTCCCCCTGCAAAATTATACCCATCACCTTGGGTAGTTGTGCCATGTGGTCTACTGAAGTCCATGACCTCATTTATATATTAATACAGTTTTACATTTCTTAGGGTGGGGATTTTTTTCTTTTAAGAAAAATCTTGATATTTGTGCCCTACACCCTCACTTTGACCCAACAGTCACCTTGTGAAAGAGGTGCCACTAGTGACAATTCAATTTGCTTTTTCAAGAATTTGCAAATGTAGGCAAAGTCAACTGGGAATAATGCATCCTTCATGCAACTTTTACATTAAGAAGAAGTGAGCTTTATTGGATTAGTCTCAGAGGCAAGAACAGTAAAAACTAAAAATGACATGTTAGCTAATCATTACTTTGACAATAATTGTCATGAACAGAATTTTTTTATAGATTTTGGATGTAGCCTTTGAAGCAAAAAAGACTCAGATGCTGTGTTGGCCTGAGCTAAAAGGATTTTTTAAAATTTAATCTTTAAGAAGCTCCCAGATACAGGCTAAAAGAGTTTATAAAGGTCATAAAAAAATTAACTTATCTTGCTGACTGAAGCTTTTTTAATGCACTCTAAGTTACAAAGGAATCGCATCTGGAGCCTTTAGGCCAATGTTCTACTATATTTTTCTCTCATTAGTAAGGACAGCAAAAATCTGCATTTGGATTTTTACCACCGTAATCATCTCTGGTTCATTAGTCTTCATGATTGAATATGAGGAGAGCATGGAGCCAGTGGTGTAGGAATATTTTGTACTTATCTCATTTGCTCACACTCCAGTTCAGGAGGCAGCAAGAATCGTGGGAGGATCTGGGCTGGCTACTGGGGCTTAAAGTGGTTGAGGAAGAGTCAGACTGACTTCTATCAGGCCTGTCTGGAAGAAAAAAATATATAATGAAAGGCCTTTAATCAAGGACTATTACTTAGGTAAAGCAAAATTTACTCTTCTCTCAATGTTTAGCATCAGAAACAAAATGGGCTGGAGATATCATCGTGATGGGCAGCTAGATCCAGAGGAATCCCACCCTGAGAAAATTTCAGCTTCCTCAACCATATATTGGAGATAATAAACTGGCCCTACTTATTTCACAGGGAGTTATAAGGCATGTATGAAATAATATATATAAAATATTTTATTGTGATCAATCTCCATATAAACACTGCATTTTCATCATACTGACCATGATGGGTTAGAAAATCGGCAATTTCATGCAATACTTGTAAGAGTAAAACTTTCTACAAACTATCTAGAGAATATTCTACATATTTTTATCAAAGGCTTTTCTTAAGGGAAGCATTGTCTCTGGCTTGGCATTTCTATTACTGGAAATTAATCTTAAAGGAATAAGAATGAAGAGAATGATGTACAAGTGTGCCATCAAAAAATTGTTCACAAAAGTAAAAACACTAGAAACAATTTAAATGTCCAACAAAGGGGATAAAAAAAATAAAGCATGGGTAAATAACATTCTATACATAATTAGGAATGATTATGTAAATTTGTATTTATTGACCAAGAAAAGAAGGGCATTTCACCTAGTATTGTTAATACGTATCCTGAGCATGTTATAAAACACTAAAGATAGTATTAAAAAGGGCAAAGAAAAATTCTTGAAGAAAATTAGAAATGCACAAAAGTATTAATAATGGTTGTCACTGGATAAGGATTATAGAGGATTTCACCTTTTCCTTGGTGTTACTAAGTATTGCCTTATTATTTTTATTTTTATTTTGTATTTTTTAATTTAATTTATTTATTTATTTATTTTGAGAAAGGGTCTCCCTTTGTCACCCAGGCTGGAATACAGCAGCATGAACACGGCTCACTGCAGTCTCAACCTCCCAGGCTCAGGCCATCCTCTCACCTCGGCCCCCCAAGTAGCTGAGACTACAGGCGTGTGCCACAGGTTTCGCTAATTTTTGAATTTTTTGTAGAGATAGGGTCTCACTGTGTTGCCTAGGCTGGTCTCAAACTCCTGGCCTCAAGCAATCCTCCTGCTTTGACTTCCCAAAGTGCTGGGATTATGGGCATGAGCCACCGTGCCCAGCCTGTTTTTGTAATTAGCCATAAAAATTGAAGATACTTCCACTCTGGAAAAATAATAGCCCGGGCTCATAAATTCAAATTTGTCATGAAAATTCAAATTTGAGGTTAAGTAGCATATTAAAAACATATTAGCATGTTAGTTATAACATATTAGTTAAGTAGCATATTAAAAACATGAAGACCATGGTTATGCCCAAAAGACACATATATGAATATAGTTGCACCTTAGAGAGGATTTTCTGAAGTCAAGGACTGTATATTATCCTTTGTTCCTTTAGCATCAGCAGTGCTAGGCACATGGCAGATTCTTAATAAATATTTTTAAAATGAATGAATGAGAATTTTATAGGAAGAATAGCCTTAAGAATCTTTTAAACAAAACAGTCTCTGCCACAATGAAAACAAGATTCAATTTTTAAAAATCTGTTTACATACACTACATAAAGAAAGGAATTATAGCATAATGGATAAAAGAACAGGAATGACTAGACTGCCTGAGTTTGAGGCCCAAATACACCACATAGCCAAGGCATGTTACTTAACCTTTTTCCCCTCTTTTACTAAAAAGGTAATAGTAGTATCAACTTCAGTTGTTGATAAACGAATAATCCACAAAAAGTGTTAAACACAATGCCTGGTAGATTCTTGATAAAAGTTGTGATTACTGTGTTTTCACTGCTGTTGTTGTCTTTGTTGTTGTTCAATTCACCATTGTTTAAAAGTGGGCTTCAGCAGGGGGAGATAATTCAGTGAGTAAGCTGGCCAGATTGGATGTTCGGCATTACACTGACACACTTTGAGGCCTCTCAAGATGAGAGACTGACTTGAATTACTGTCACTTGGCTCGTTCTTAAGACTGATGAGCAAAACCAATGAACACTTATCAGGCCTAGGTTTTTAAAACGTCTATAGGATTTTTTTAATCCAGCTGTACCACTGGTTTAGGTATTTCTCCTAATCCTGAAGTCTTCTCTTTACTGGAATTTTGATTGGGCTGCCTCCTTTAACCTAAATTATTTTTCAAATTAAAAAGCTTCCAATAAGCTAACCTTTAACAGGGAGGTTATATGGGGTGCTTCTCTGAAGTCAACTGCATTCTTCTCATTAGTATTCATGACAAGATCCCCTAACAATTGAGGATATTACAGAGCTGGACAACAAAAAATAATTTTTTATGAATAAGAAAAACCAGCATAATCTGTTTGGCAACTTTTTTGGTTAGAGATCTTGCTAGGGTTTTTATTCACTTTGGCTAAACCCTGTGATTGCGTTAGAGGTTCATGGCATTCTCATTATTTATTACAACTTGTTCCACATAGGGGTCATTCTCTTCTACCCTTTTTAATCATAATGATGACAGCTGAGAATTGACATTGTGCACTATTGTGTACTGTCAAATGCATAACAAATACCTTAATCAGGCTTAAATAGCTCAAGAACCACAACTATTTATTGCAGGTCAGAGGCAAATTTCTATGGATGGCAGGTGGAGATGTGAGGATATTAATTTCAGTATGCCCTGCCTCGAATGATAGCACCTAATTTGATCAAACATTTGCTTCATTTTATATGAAACTGTGTCTTTTCTACAGTAGCAATAACCTGGATCAAATAATCTAGGCAGAGACAACTAGAATTAATAACCAGACCGTACTAGCGATTTTGTTGGCTTAATAAATTTACAAAATCAGAAACTTGATGAATTTAATATAGCTAATTTCCTTAATATGCTGAAGAATCTTAAGAAAGAATAGCGTCTTTTGTGCATTTGCTTAGTGATAAATAGATTCTGTCATTGCAACATGCACTCTTCTTTCTTTGATTTCTGAGAGCAAAGAAGAAATTTTCAAAATGGAGTCTTCATTTCTTCCCTAGTAGCTATTTCTAAGGTTCATATGATTTCTCCCATACTGGTAGAAACGCCCTTTAAAGGAGGTGCATGTTACATTTTAGAAAATGATCACTAAAGAACCACTTTTTGTTTCCCATTAAAATAGATTTATTTCAAATTTAGAGGGTAGTGATAACAGACCACATTTCCACATTGCCTGACAGATAGGATTAACTACATCAAGGCTCTGTTTCAAAACTAAAAGGGTGCTTATGGCTCCTTAATACTTTTAAAGTAAACTCTTTGTGTCTGCTCTAAGCATGCTAAGGTGGAGGGCATTTATTTCCACAGCAGGAGGCCCATGGCAACACTCAATTGCTCTGACTTCACATTTATTATGCTAAATGACCAATGCACACTTAATCACTTGGCCTGAGAGAGGTGGTTAAGGGGATGCCGGTTTTCTCTGTAAGGGTTTTGATGGAGTGGCTTAGAGATCAGCCTGCTTGGTGTTTCAGTCAATTAGAAAACTCCTTATCCATGAAGTGGACTGACTGTACTTTCAAAATAAACTTGGATAGGACTAGATGCTGTTCTATTCCAATAGGAATCTTTAAATCATGATCAACGAGGTCAATGTACCTTCACTTAGCTGTTTGCTCTATTTGGGATATGCTAAACTCTGGCTCTCTGTAATGATTTCCAAAAATATTAGTGTAATAATCAGAATGATAAATGTCAAGAACTTTTATGCTGATTTTATAACCACAGCAACCACTTAGAAATATTTTGCTTCTCCTTTTTCTCCCAACTCCAAGTAACTCACTCAACTTTACCCAAATTACTGTGTGAAATAAAGGGCTTACAATAGTAGGTGTCTGTAAATTGAATTTTGAGCTCAGGTAAAACATATGCAACTACATTACATTCTATTTTATAAAAGCATTGATCTTTTCAAGATAAAGGAAAAAAATTAAGTTTTTTTAGGTTTTATTGTTAACTTGTCTGACTCTTTTGTTCACTCAATCAAAACCTCAGAATCATCTTCTACCTTCTCCTCTTGTTCACCAGTCTGTTGCCAAGTCTGTGGATCTACTTGCATAATACTCTGTCTCTTTTTATGAGTTCCCACTGCTCCTCTTCTTTTAGGTTATTGTTCCTTCTCTTTAGGACTAACTAGTCTCCTCAATACCAGTCTCTGTTCTTTAATCTATCTTATACACTGTGACCACATAAAGCTTCCTTGTCACTTCCTTGCCCCCAGATCCTTAATGACTGCATATTGCTTAATTTTTTAAATAAACTGCTTAGGCTTAGCACAATGGCTCATGCCTGTAATCCCAGCACTTTGGGAGGCCAAGGCGGGCGGATCACAAGGTCAGGAGTTCAAGACCAGCCTGGCCAACATAGTGAAACCCCCTCTCCACTAAAAATACAAAAAAAATTAGCTGGGCATGGTGGCGGGCACCTGTAAGCCCAGCTACTACTTGGGAGGCTGAGGCAAGGAGAATCGCTTGAACCTGGGAGGCAGAGGTTGTAGTGAGCCGAGATCAGGCCACTGCACTCCGGCCCGGGAGACAGTACAAGACTCCGCCTAAAAAATAAAATAAAATAAAATAAAATAAAATAAAATAAAATAAAATGACTGCTTAGTCCAGTATTCACTGGCTGTCCTATCCTTCTATCCCTGTCCCCCAGTCTACCTTTCCAGTTTCATTTCTCTCTGCTGTCTTCTTTCACCCACTAATTCAGTAGTGTGGAATTCGTCAATATTCATCACGCAGGATCTGTGCAAGGGATTTCCTGTTCTCTTGCCCTCCTCCCACTGGATGTCCTTTAACTGCCCCCATTTTATACAGCCAAATCCTGTCTGATTTCCTCCAATGTGTCGATCCCTTTTGTATATCTATATACCTTATGACATTTTCATCTTGTAAGATAGTTTTTTATATATATATCTTAGACTTTAAATTGGTTTTGTAAATTCCCTGAAAGTGGAATCTAGGTCCGATTTTGTTTTGACATCCCCCCTTAGTACCTAGCACCATGACTGACATATTGTATCCATTTAATACATATGTATTGATGTATTCCATTCACAAATGAATCCTAATTTACTATTCTTAAAACATCATAAATTTATGTTTTTCAGACACCTACTTTCACCTATTCAGATCTTGAAGCATACCAAATTCTTACAGATGTTCGTGGACAGCTGGGAGAAATTACACTGCAGATACCAAATCATCAGCGCAGCTCTCAGGATCACATCTTCACCTGGTTATGTGTTCTGGACAGCTGTGCCTTCTTGGAAATGCACTTGGCTTCAGGAGCGAGCTCTGTTTGTAATACCCTTATAGCATTCCAGAATAAACATGACAGGCCTTGATGTAGAGTAGAATATGTGCAAGTCCGTGATCTATTTATGTTCTTAGGGGATTAAGTGGGGGGCTCATTTTGCATTTGCAAAGATGTTTCTTATCTCAAGGCCTCAGTAAATTTCAGATCACCATGATTTTACTTTTAGTAAAAAAAAAAAAAATAGATCAGATAGCCTGTGATGGGAAAAAGCTGAATATAAGGAAAATGTGTAATTCAGCATATGCTGGAGGCCAGAAACAAGACCAAATGATACATAGTTACGCTCACTTTTCCTGAATGGGATGCATGTTCTGCATCCAAATGTGCATTAAATTTGACTATTGCATCATTTTTTATACTTGTCTGCCCTGAAACTGTTCTTACCATTCTCTTGGGACTATGGCCAAAGGCAGAACATTAGTGAATATCCATGTTACCTAATCTCCTGTGGTGTATTTTATTCCATGCCCTTTGTTTTCTTTCTTTCCACTTGATTACTCATACGTACCCACTTCCTGTACTCTATGTTGGTAGGGGTAGGTGGGGAAAGAAAATAAATATGCCCATGGTTGTCCTAGTAGACACCAGTTTATAAATAGTACTGGTTTGAGTGTGCACTGGTTTTCTGAATACAGGAAGGTCAAAAAAAAAATTTTCTTTTGAAATGAAAAGAGGAGGTTAAAACAAGAGTTTTAATAACAGGCTTGACACAGAGCAGTGTAATACCGGCATGAATTACACTTGGTACTAGACTTTTATTGGAAGTCCTAGATTGCTTTGTTCCTGTCCCTGACATAATATTCAGAGTTGGGTTTATATTTATCCAGAACGGAGCTGCTTGCTACAGTCCATGCAAATCAAATGCTTGATTTATGCACCATTTTACTGGAGGGTGTAACATTAAATTTAATTTTGTGAGGGAAGCCTGAGGTGCCTCAATGCCTGGGCCTGACATTGTGAACTAGGTAGAGAGGTACACAAGAATTCATTACAGTTTCCAATATGCGAAATGCAGCATTTGAATGAAACATTTGTCTCTTGTCAAAAAGGCGTCATGTCTATTCCTGGATAAATATTTCCACCCCACCCCTCAGGACACAAAAGCACATTTTTGGCCTTCATCACAGATCTTAATAAAAGATGAGTGACTACAAGCATTTGGGGGACTCCAGGGACATCAAGCAACATGTGTCTGTGAAATTAAGAATGAGTAGTAATATCAACACAACTGTCTGTACCTTGACTATTGAATGTTGCAGCAGAAAATTGGTATACCTATACTAATTAGCTATATGATAAATTTGTGACTTTTTTCATCTTTAGCTAGATACTATTTACCAATCTTGTTGCTCATTACCAGTTGGCTTCCTTTTCCATCCCCTACAGCACCTATTCAGAACCTGACTACACTCTCCCCCCTATCCTAACCTCACCACTAACTCCTGGGTCTCAGCAGAAATCCTGTCATTCGCTTCCCCAGCAGACTCAGGGCCATCAGGAGTCAACAACCCTAACTTTCCTTCCATATGCCTCATACTCTTCATAAACACTGTTCATCTTCCACTGCTCATGGAAGACAGTCTTTAACCTTGTTACCCTTGAGCATGCAGGTAAGTCCTTTAGTAACCTGTCCTGTCCTTTCTTTCCAGCCTCATCTCCTGCACATTCCCCATGCACTCTAAATGTTCCAAGATATACCTGGGCTCACCTGCTCCCTCTGCGAGGAATGACCTTCCCCTGTTTCACCACCAGCAAAATCTGCTTCTCTGCGAAGCTCTTCTCTCTCAAGAGAGGCTTGCTTACACCATTCATAGCACTAGTATAAAAACAACAGCACATTTAGTTGAAGTATGCCCAGTTTTAAGTATATCTTATTTAACTTTGTATCATCCAGAGCACCTGGCACAGAATCTGGTCCATAATAGTTACTGAATAAATGCTTCTAGAATTAAATTGAATTAAATGATCACTATGATAGTAGGAGGAAAATAAATGGGTATGAGTCAAAGATAATTCATATCTCAATTTTTCCTACCTTTTGCCAAAGAAATATAAGATGAGCCCAATCGTAGACCCAAACTTTTATCTTTAGGAATTCTAGGTTTAAGACCTAACAGTGACATGAATCAATTGTCCTTTTGAACTTGTTCTTTAATTATTGTATATGTAGCTGTTCCTATTTGTGAAATAAATATAAATGGACAGTCTTAAGCAGGTTTTTAATGTCAGTTTCTTGAAAGTTTACATGAAAGAGAATTTGTTAACGTTTCCCCAAGGACACTTTTCTTACAGAAATGCCTCCTACAGCATTCTCTTTGTCAAAATAGTCAGAAACGTTGATATTCATTTTTTAAATATTTAAATAGTATAAGTCTTTCAGACTCAGAAAGGACTAAAGAAAGGCTCTACTATGTTGATTGATAAAAATTATTTTAAAACGAGCTAATCCCATGTCTGAACTATATTAAGCACTATCCTGTCAGGTTCAAGCCCAAGCTGAGGTCTGAGGGAAGTCGGTGGGTAGGTGGTGGGTAGCTGGAAAAACACTTGAGGAATCGTAGGCAGTTGTGACATGGCTTTAATCTCTCTCTGGGTGCCAGCCATACGTACATCGTCAGCAGGATAGTGATACCTTTTACAGACAAATAGAGGCCCCGAGCCAAGCACAAGGTCATGTGAGTGGTTACCAAATGTGCCTCACGTGGTGTGGTTACATAATGTGTGAGGTTGTGTGCCTGTGCTGCAAACCTGCTGAGTCATGCTGCACTGGAAGGCCGCCTCAGCCTCCTCCTGACGAAAGTGCAGCCAACTCCCTTACACTCCACCCGCTAGGCCGAGGGTGTCTTCTGGGTGGGGACATGTGCCCATAGGGCAGAACCCTGAATCCATAACCCACAACAACAACACAGAGATAAACAGCTCACTACTGGTATGTTACTTATGACAATTAGGGCCCAGCATAGGCCAGAGCCCAGGAATGCCTGCCATCTCTGCAGGGTTTCATCAGTAAGGCTCTTGACTGCCTCAGTCTCCCATGAGACCCCTTGCAGGGATGCTGTTATGTTCTGTGGATTGTCAGGGATAAAGGCACACATTGTATTCCTAAAACGGCATAGGTGCCTCCTTGGCCAGCAGTTCCTATGTCTAAAGCCATTCAGTTTTGCAACACCACCTTTCTGATCTGATCAACCTCATCTGTTAACAGGAGGAGGGTCACTTGGGTGTAATTCAGAGCCGAAGTAATGTGCTCTGCAGGAGCAGTGACTAGTGTTTCTACAGTTATGACATCTGCTCCAGGGATAGTCACTGCCAAGGGGTAGAACCAACAGGGGGCTCATTGTACTCGCAAAAACCAAGAGTGTGGTGCCTCCCAGTTATGAGAGCATCTGGGTAATGTGGGGAGAACAGTGGCAGGTACATAAGGCGACCCCCAGTTACAATGTGCAGTCCAGTTTGCTGGCAGATAAGGCCACCCTGTGTCCCCACAGACCCATAAACTCCCAGGGGGTACAAAGTCCATTGGGGCCTGACTTTTTGGGACCGCTTGTTCCACCATACCTTCAGTGTGGTGACATGTGTTATGCTTGCACAGGCTGTGCCAGGTACCCACCCCACAGTGGGTTACTCCAATGTTGCTCTATGCACTGTGGTGCTTGGGCTGGGGGTACTACATCTTCCCCACTAGCCAGCCCCACCCATCATAAACACTATGGCCAGCCAGGGGGCAGGTGTGCCGTGGGTCTTGTGGCATCCTTTGTCCAAAGCTTACCGTGTTGTGTTCCAGACATCAGCCATGGGACCCCAAGTCTCCAGCCACGTCCAGTTCTCTGCAGATGCTGAATGTATGTGCCAAGGCAAGCCGTCCGCAGCAGCTGCTGGAAGGTGGTGCAGATCCAACAGTTGGAAACATTGGTCACCTCAGCGTAGGTGTGGGCCCGGTCCACAATGCAGTTGGAGCATGTTAACCTACAGTTGAAATGATAGAGCAGGCACAGGTACTAACAGAGGTAAATCACATCCCTCAGGCAAAATACAGGCTAACTTTTCATCCCTGGATAACAATGCAGCCACCGAGGGCTTCTGCCCTGGGCAATGGTACCATACCTTCTCAGCTCCCCGTGGTTCCTTTGGGTCATGTATCCATGCCAAAGTCACGGGGAAGCTTATAATAGACCACACAGACAGTACATATGTCTCCCAGAGGAGGGTTCCTTCTCTGGCGGTTCCCCTGTGAACAGTCACTGTGGGGGCCGTGTATTGAACATCCAAGGAGTAGCATGCAAGTCATACCATAGGCCCGCCCCCTAGGGAGCTACAGTGGACAACCACTGGCAGTGGGGGCTTGGAGGGTTCATGGCCACAGCCAGGTTTTCTGTTCCCCCACCTTCAGGGGTGTTGGGGCAGTTGTTCGTCTCCCATACCTGGTCAGAGGAGGTCATCCGTAGTGTGTATCTGCAACTGAATGGAATGGGGGTGGCAGCCTGGTGTAAACCCTTCACCAGGGCCAGGCTGCCTTTCCATGGCCGTTCATTCAAGGTTTGGAGCACCAGGTGCAGCCTGGAACTCCAGCCCTGCAAAGATGAGGGTGCGACATGCAAGCATAACCCATTCTTCAAGAGCCCACTATATCATTCAATCATATTTGCAGATTGTGCGTTGTACAGCACATGGAATCCCCACTTTATGTCCGCTCGTTATGCCCATTGTTGTACCTGTTGTCCAGTGAAATGTGTTCCCCTATCACTCTCAATGGCCAGAGGGCAACCATACAGGTCACATAAGTGTTGCAGGGCCCGGATGGTATGTTGTTGGCCAGTCATCCTGCAAGGGTAGGTGAGCAACAGGCCTGTGGCGATGTCCACAGCTGTTAGCACAGGCGTATACCCTTGCAACTTCAGCAGCGGCCCAATGTAGTCTACTTGCCACCTGGGCAAGGGCACTCACCCTATCATCACTTGTTGTGTAACACTGGGCAACTGCCTCCATTTAGGGTATGCCTGAGCACATGCCAGGCATTTCTGACAAGCCTCCCAAATATCTTGCATGGGCAAGGACAGACCCTAATTGTTACTGACCTGTTGCATCAGCTTGCCCCCTGCATGTCCCAGTTTCTGGTACAGCCACAAGGCCTCATCTTGTGTAGGTGCCAACTCTACTAATTGGGCCTTGGGCAAGGCATCTGCCTCATCATTGCCGGGGGTGGCCAAAGTCATATGGCCTGATGCATGATAAATAGTTACCTCTTTCTGATGGGCCATTTCCCAGAGGTCTTGCCACATGACTTGGCCCCACATGGGTTGGTGGCCGACTAGCCAATTCTGTGTTTTCCAAGTAGTTAACCACAAGGTTAAGCCTCAACAGACTGCCCAGCTACTGGCACGAATTACCATAGATGTCTCCTCCTTGGTGATCACCATCCATACTAAGTTCAGCCCATTGGCTATTTTGCTCACACCTGGTTTCAAACCACATTGTGTCAGTACTAGGTTGGACTACAACAGTGGTTCAGGCATCTGTAGCACATTGGCTAGACCCATCTGTGTACCATGCTCCATTGGGAATGGGGGGATGCCCTTCCTTAAATGGTGATTGCTCAGGGTCTAACGGTGCCTCAGGCCCCATAACCTTATTTGCATTAGAACTACAGGTCCCAAGTCTTCTTCCATTAGAACTACAGGTCTCAAGCCCCCGCTGCTAAGGTGCTTGTACTCAGAGTACTCCACTGCTCTAAGTAGACACCCCACTTTGCCAAAGTGGATGCCTGTGCAGTACCAGTCCGGGAGATCATTACCCATGAATGTGCCCATTCCACTGTCAGGTAAGTCGTCCGCATGATGACTATAGCCCATCCTGTCACACTCTCACAAGCCTGAAGGGTGTCATATACAGCTGCTAGCTGTTTCTCTATTAAGAAATACCAGAGCTCAGCTCCCTTCCATAGTTTGGACCAAAAGCCTACTGGCATTCTCAAGCACTCCATACACTGCCACAGGCCCCAACCAAAACCATCTGTGGTCACATGCACATCCAGCTCAAATAGGCGCCCCCAGTCAACTACTTATAGGGTTCGTGCCTGCTGAATAGTCCACTTGGCTGCCAGGAAGATGATCTCAGCCACTTTCCAATCCCAGATAGCTCCCTTCTTTGTTAACCAATACAACAATTTTATCATTTGAGCTAAATGGGGAACAAATGTCTGCCAATATCCCAAGAGGCCCATAAGAGTTTGCAGCTGCCTCTCCGTGGTGGGCCTGGGATATGCCTGAATTTTATCAATGATGGCCTCTGGTATGACCTTCATCTTACCTGACCAGATAATTTCCAAGAATCTGGCAGACCTTGGATTCGTTGATGGCCCAACTGCATGCTGCCAAATGTTTCCCCAAGAGTGGCACTGATGCTTCGAAATCTGCAAGATAATCAGAGGTTATCATAATATCATCAATACAATGGAATAGGTGGACCCCTTCTGGACATTGCCAGGCAGCTAAATCCATGGCAGTGAGACCATGACATATGGTGGGACTATGCACATAGCCCTGCGGCAACACTACAAAAGTCCATTGTCGCCCTTTCCACGTGAAGGTACACTGTTCCTGGCTCTCTGGAGCAACGTCAATGGAGAAAAATGCATGGGCCAAGTCCACTACATAGTGGTACTGTCCCAGTTCCATCTTCAAACAGGCCAGCAAATCCATCATTGACAGGACAGCTGCATGCAAAGGGGGTGTTACTTTATTCAGTTCCTGATAGTCCACCGTCATCCACCAAGTTCCACCAGGTTTTCTAACTGGCCACACTGGAGAATTGTAGGGGCTGTGGGTGCCACGCAATATCTGCCCCTCCTTCAGCTTTTTAATTGTCCCAGTTATCTCCAGATGTCCACCTGGAAAATGGTATTGATGGGTGGAATTAACCAGTCGGGGTTGTGGCTGGACCTGAGGCTGGTGATGCATATATCCGTGCAGCACCATCTTCACCGCACACACTCAGAGTCTGCATTTCCTGGCCATGCTTTGTAGTACCAGGCCATGTAAATTGTCCACCCCCAGAATGTATTTCAGTGTGGGATGGACATACACAGTATATAAACAGGAAGCCAAGCAGCCGATGCCGAGGTGCAGAGATACAGGTTTCACATTCACTGACTAGCCTCCATAGCTGGCAATGTATGCAGCCTTGCCCAGAAACTTATTTGGGTTCCCATAAACAAGGCTACAATCTGTGCCAGTATCCACCAGTGTCAGTACCCATTGTATACTGGTGGGGGACTAGTGGATTGCTAATTCCACATGTGGCCTCTGGTAGTCCATTGACCCCCCCAAACCAAACACCCCAGCCAGTTCCCTAATCAAACAGAAGAGACTACAGTTACACCTGGTTGCAGCAAGTAGTCTTTAAGCTGGAGTGCCTGGGCAGGACTGGGTCGCACAGCAATATCTTTCTCCCCATCGGGCATTTTCTGGAATTGCTGCTCCAGACAAACACTTCCACAAAGTTAGGAGTACTTCATTGGGCTGCTTCTCGATTTTCTCTCAGTCAGCCCCAACCAAAATCAAATCTAGCCTCATCTGTGAGCATGTCACTAGTCGGGGCCCTGTTTATTCCCATGGGGGAGCCCCCATGCAGGAAGGGCACCTTCCCCTTCTGCACAAGGCCTTCTGCTTCCTCAGGAGCCACCATGGCAGTGGTCATTTCATGTATGCTGCACCCTATGTATGGGGTGAACACAGCAGGTAGGGAGCCAAAGGCACTCAGGGGTGCAGAATCCAACGGGAGATCCCTCATGTGGGAGGTGAAACGTTCATCATCTGGCCCCCAGTCAAACATAGTCTGCCACACACCCATCTCCCAGATGACTTGCACCCACTCAGGATATGACTGCCATTTACTCACAGTTTCAGGGATTTCACTGGCATCGTTCCACACCGTCCACTGGCTGCCTGTAGCCACTCAGTCAGGGTGTGGTCACCTTGCTCTGCTGCTAACCTCCTGCTCACTTGCAACCACTGACAGAGGAAGGGGTGAGTCATGATGGAGCCCAGCTTTTCCATCTCAAAGGCAGAACAGGAGATACTATATTCTCCCTCATCCCACAGATGAAGCATCCAGGCTGGCATGGGTTTCCCTGGATGCTAGCCGCACTGTTTGCCTGATTCCTGCACTCAGTTGGGGTATAGGCAATATACAAACTGTGTTGCATTATGGTTGGGGGGAGGTCCCTGAGCCTACCTTTGGGGCCCCAATTGCTGTTCATTATCTACCTTCTGACAGACTACTGGGCAAGCCCACAATGGGGGTTCTTCCTCCTCAGTATCAAATTGAGTGGGGGTCTCTGGCCAAGACAGCAGACTGAGGCCTGCATTCATGGCAGCCTCTAATTCTTTCTCCAAGCTCTGAAGCCGGGCCTCCAGGCACCTGGCCTGCACGTGGAGGTCCCTTAGCTGTGCTGCATCCCTCAGGGACTGGGTTTGTACTTCTTGTAGCACAGTCATAAATGCCCATCTAACTCTTCCAGCAAAGACTTGCTCCTTCTCAATACTCGGTGCTTCCAGCTGCTTCAGCACCTTCTCCATGCTCATGGGGGACCCATCTACTGCTGCCCAGGTTTCCACTGGAGCCCATTCAAGCAGCACAGCTGCCACCAGGTACCACAACCCATGTTGCAGCCACATGGCCAACCCAAAATCAGCAGGGACTGAAGGCTCACTCACCTCGGGATCCTGCTGACTATGCCAGTTATCAGGTTTGAGCCCAAGCTGAGGTCCAAGGGGACTCAGTGGGCAGGTGGCAGGTAGCTAGGAAAACACCCGAGGAATCATAGGCAGTTGTGACATGGCTTTATTCTCTCTCTGGGCATGAACCATATGTACAGCATCAGCAGGGTAGTTATACCTTTTACAGAAAATGGTGACTCTGAGTCAAGAATGAGCTCATGTGAGCGGTTACCTAATGTACCTCATTTGGCATGGTTACATAATGTGCAGGGTTGTGCGCCTGTGCTCCAAACCCGCTGAGTCATGCTGCACCTTGCCTACTCCTGACTTAAGTGCAGCCATCTTTCTAACATATATCTACCAAAATTCCATTGAAATATGTTTACTTACATTTTGTGTTGCCTATTACTATGACACCTGGGAGACCAACTTTTATTTTGGGCTTCAGATGAGAGTCAGAATATGCTAGCTTACAATCCATGTCTCTGTTCAACAAAAACCACAGAGGACAAGCACTTGTTCTTAAAAATGCCAACTAGAAGCTATAAAGTTAACATTCAAGACCATGTGGTCACTGGCCAAAAGTGATCAAAGGGACCCCGGGGTGGTGTGCAAGTCTGTGGACTGAAGAAACCAGGTCAAAATGGAAGGACTTTTTGAAATGGTATGGCCTCAAATACTCATTCATAACAAAATTACCTGTCAATTAAATATTACCCTATCCCTTAGCTTTATTCTCCACCCTGACATCTTCAGCACACACAAACACACTTACACACACATACACACGTGTGTGTGTGTCCCAATTTGAATCTCATTGAAACTTGTAAGAGTTTGCAGGGTCTCTTGTTGTCTATTGGGAGGAAAGTGAAAAGCAGATCCCAACTACTGAAATACCTGTGAAGGAAGGGAATGCTACCGCTGCATTCTGAAATCCAATTGCAACAGCTACTCAGAATAAAATAACTAAACTAGAAATCAGAAGTCTAGGATCAACTTTGCCATGGAGTAAACAAAACATGTCAACTTAAGCAAGTCATTTTGCATTCTAAGTCAGTTTCTTCATTTTATGCTGGGACAGAGACAATATTCCTCTACACTATAGAGAAAAGGTATTAGAGGTAAAGAGAGGGGGGGAAAAGACTGGAAAGAGAATAAGCAGGTACAGTGAGGAACCTGTCTTAATGGATAGGTGAAGGAAATCAAGGTAAAATGGTAGTGAAGTAGAATGGTAGATTCTTGAAGTTGTCAAAAGTGAAGCTTAAGAGTTAAGAAGCCGAAACAAAGGAAACTCCTTTGAAACAAAGCTTCAATCTGTTAGTCTTCCTATTTAACTTCAGTGTTGGCAGAGAAGTGTGGTAGGTTCTTGAAAAGAAGCACAAATGGATAAAAATAATTGAAATACTAGTTGCCAGGGCCTAAACTTGGATAGTGGCAAGCATTAAATTGCAAGCTGTTAAAGGGGATCAACTTCCCTCAGACTCAAGTCATCCCCTATAATTGGGCTGTTTCCATAGATTTTCTAGGGAATTTGAGTTGCTGTGCAGTTAAACCTTCCCTCAGGTCCCAGATTCTCTTGCCATGCAAACTCAGACTGCATCCAATCTCCCATTTATCTAGAGTGGGAATGATGTCTAGATGGTGTAGCCCTTTTAAATAATATGGCTAATAAGATAAATCAGCTTTTATGTAAACTAAAATCAGATTAGTCTCAGAAACAAAATTTTTAGAGCACTTACTTAAACCCATGAAAGAATTGTCTTTCTTGATTTGCACATTTCTTTCATGCATTTCTTAATGACCATTATACAAAAGAGGAAAACTATTAATTGATATTTATTGAGTATTTTCTATATGCCAGGCATTGTTCTAGGTGCCTCTCATTCAATCGTCACAAAATCTCTAGGATGCAGGTACTACTGCTATCCCCACTTTACAGATACTCTGCACAGAGAGACTAAGTAATTGGCCCACGTTTGCACAACAGATCAGTGACAGACCTTGGGAGGGATCCAACGCTGGGCTGTGAACACAGAGTGCTTGTTTCTCACTTCTGAAAGCACTGCCTGCAATCTGTGAAAGGTTGGCCTCTCTGGGAAACACAAGTTTTCTCTCCACATCTACCCCAAAGACAACAATTGCTAATAGGTCAGGTCACTGGAGACCAAGAATGTTACAAAGGGTGAAGATTAGTGTTACCCTTATAGCAGAATGCCTTATCAGAGATTAAACTTGTTTTTTGTTTTTTGTTTTTTTGGAGGGGGGTGTGGTTTTGGGTTTTTTCTCTTTCTCTCTCCAAAGAATTCCATGTCAGAAACTCACCTTTCAGGTATAGAAAGGAGAAAAGCTTGAGGTCAGCTCTGTAATCTGTCTGAGGTGCTGGGGGAAGAACAGAACTCAAATCAGGCACACTTCACTACAGACCTGGTCCCAGTGGCACACCGGGGGTGGAACTGTTCCTAGTGTGGGCAATGGGGAGTCTGTACAGAATTTAAAAACAATAATAAAACCAAATAGAAGTCAGTCTGCTTTTTACTATCACAGTGCACTGGCAATTCTAAGCAATGGCAATAATACTCTCCCCAGAAAATTCTTTTTGTTGGTCTATGTTTAAAACAATTGCTGCAGATAGGATTGAACTTCAATAATATATATAAACTTCAAATCATCACATTTGTATTGCTTATCCTTTGATAAACATTATATTCTACAAAAGTTAATTCAGAGAACGTTTAATTGTACCATTTACTGAAGCTTGCTTTGGCCACAATTTGTCTCCAACCCCTATGGTATTACATATGCATGTCTTTAAACAGTAGATTCCAAATAAACTATAATAGCATGGTAGTTGTAAAGACAAAGAAGCAGAACTTCAGTTAGTTCAATTACATAACTCATTCTTAAGCAATGGATTAAATAATGCCAGTATTCACTAGTGTCCAGCCAATTTCTGATTTTTGCAAAATACTAAAGACCTCAGAAATATTTATAGAATAGAGTAAAAATTTATGATAAATTTTATGCTAAAGATTTTTAGTGGAAAATTTTCAACTGCAGAGACATTTTCAAGCTTCTAAAGTTGATCTTGAGGGAAAAACAAAATGGATAATATTACAATTTCTGAAATTGTTGTGAAATGGGATTATTTAGGAACTTCTGACAAGTGTATTCTTATGTTTAAACCTTTTCCTAATTATTTTAGATATCTGTTGTTTTATGTGAAAGAAATATTTCAAATTGTAAATTAATTAAAAGTGTTATTCAATGAACTATGAGCAAAAATAGATTGACACATCTGACCATACTGTGTACTGAACATGCATATGCAGAGATCAATCAACATCACTGACAAATTTTCTGAAGTGATGGCTTAAAAATAGACTGTAATGTTATTATTCAATATTATCACATACAATATTTTTCAAAGAACATGTCAATAATTAAAATACTTTAATCTATAATTTTATCTCATTTTTATATTATAATATTTCATTTTAAATGTTTTAATTTAATTTTATACAGATATATTATATATATTATAATTATTATATATAATTATACAGTTATATATAATTATTATATAGTTAAATACAATTAGTATATATAATTATATAGTTATATATAATTACATATCATTATACACCCACCTTGGCCTCCCAAAGTGCTGGAGTTACAGGTGTAAGCCACCACACCTGGGCTAATTTAATTTTTATAGGCATGATATTATATATAATAAATATATTTATAAGCATGATATTACATATAATAAATACATATAATATCATGCCTGTAAAAAATTAAATTAGGCTGGGTATGGTGGCTCACACTTATAAATCCCAGCACTTTGGGAGGTTGAGGTGGGCGGATCACCTGAGGTCAGGAGTTCGAGACCAGGCAGGCCAACATGGCAAAACCCTGTCTCTACTAAAAGTACAAAAATTAGCCAGGTGTGGTGATGCACACCTGTAATCCCAGCTACTCGGGAGGCTGAGGCAGTAGAATTGCTTGAACCTGGGAGACGGAGGTTGCAGTGAGCAGAGATCATGCCACTATGCTCCAGCCTGGGCAACAAGAGCAAAACTCTGTCTCAAAAAAAAAAAAAAAAGTAATTAGATAGATAGATAGATAGGTGGATAATTGATTGATTGATTGATAGATAGATAGATAGATAGATAGATAGATAGATAGATAAGTTTTTCAAATGTCAACCCCTACATTTCTTTTCTGGCTCTTATTAATTTTTGTTTCATTTTATAATTGTTGCTGAAAATAATTTTGCCACATAGAGAGGCATTATTAAAAATTATCTTCTCAGGATATTAAGTATGATGGCTCCTACCCTGCCCATCTGAATCCAAAATGTGAGACTGAAGGATCACAGCCAGATAGACTATCCCCCTGTAATTGGATCTCACCTATTTCTGTACTTCCAAAATGCTGTCTGCAAAATTCCTAGTCACCCTGATACCATGTACCCTGAGATGTTAACACCCAGGAAAACTTGGACCCTGGCAGGTTACCAGAAATCTGCTGAAGATGGAGGTACAGATGTAGTTTTCATTGAGCCTCACTGCCTGCACTAAAGAATATACACATATTATTGCATCTGGAATTTTGGTCCTGGGAAAACAGAAACCTTTTCCTTAACAACATAAAGGATTAAACGTCTAGGCTTTGGCGAGGGTTGACTCTCCTTGGATTTACTGCTTTTCTTACATAAATATATCTGGCTTCTCTCCTGAGGATTGTAGTTGTGCTCATGTCTTAATTGGAGCCCAGAACTCCCTTCTATTAGGAAATGGCACCCCTTGGGACAGGGAAATACATCTGCCTCTTTCTTTTCCTTTTGTTTATTTTTCTTGGCATTCTGTAGCTTTGGATTGGCTAGAAGATGGCAACAGGACATATCAGAAATACTTAGGGAACTTTTACCACCTATACACATCATAGACTTACATCAAATCATCAAGGGAGAGACATGTGAAATTTGAAAAGTTGCCCTGGTTGAGAACAATTGATTCAAAGTATTGTATTTCAAACTACAGGTTACGCTCTATTAGTGGGTCATGAAATTAATTTTTTTGTTGGTCACAAGCAGCTTTTTTTATTGTTTTAGATTCAGGGAGTACATGTGCAGGTTTGTTACATGGGTATATTGTCTGATGCTGAGGTTTGGGCTTCTAATGATCCTGTCACCCAGGTAGTGAACATAGTACCCAGTAGGTAATTTTTCAACCTTTGCCCTCCTACCCACTTTTGGAATCCTTAGTATTGTTCCCATCTTTGTGTCCATGTGTACCCAGTGTTTAACTCCCACTTATAAGTGAGAACATGAGATATTTGGTTTTTCTGTTTCTGAGTTAATTCACTTAGGATTATGGTCTCCAGATGCATCCATGTTGCTGCAAGATACATGATTTCATTTTTTATGGGCGTGTAGCATTCCATAATGTATACGTACCCTATTTTCTTTATCCAATCCACCATGAATGGGCATCTAGGTTGATTCCATGTCTTTGCGATTATGTATAGTGCACAAGAAACAATTAAAAAATAGAATTGAATAGAATAAAAATAATCAGAGTGCCTCTTTTGCAGTATGGGAAAATACTGTCTTGGAAATTTAGAGAAATGTTTGTTTAAACTGTGTGTGTGTGCATGTGTATTGGGTGGCAAAGTAAAATATATTTCTCACTGTGGGGCATGTTAAAATATATCTGCAAACCACTAACACTGAGGCCCCAGGGCTGGATGGTAGGCTCAGGGAGTAGTCAAGAAAATCATCCTCCTACTTTCTGCAAAGGCTCTGAGATTTTACCTGCCTTTGTGGCAGGGACACTGTAGCTCCACATAGTTCCAAACAGGTTTCCAAAACCCTGTCTTTGACTTCTCCCTCAGAAACTTGACAGGCTAAAAGGAGACAGATGGAGGAACATTCCTGATCACTCTATGCATACCCACCAACAACAAATCTGCATCTGCACTAAAGCTATTAATGAGGACATTGCTCATTTTATTATTTCTTACTCTCTCATGGACTGTCCAACATGAAGAATTTCTTTAAAAAATGCAATGAAAGGAAGCCTTCATCTCTCTGATGAATTGGTAGGTGCCTTCCCCTTTGGCTATGACTGCTGGAAGGCTCCAAGGCTTCTGGAGTGTTTGGCTTGTCATCGTGGTGTGATTGCAGCTTCATTCTTGCCTTAGTCTGGGCTTTCTTTCATGTATTGTGTTGCGTTGATTCCATTCTAATGATAGATGTCCAAATGTCTTGAAAAAAAAAAAAAAAGGTGTGTTTGGAAAATATAAATATTCCTCCACTGGGCAGAAGGGATTGTATAGCTGGGACTAGCTTGCACAGTTCAGAACTCAATTCAGTATTATTGATTTACAAGATGTAAGAAAAAGCAAGAAGAAAAACCCAGAAAACACTATTTTAAGGTGGACTTTTAAACTTTTAATGCCTGCTTATCTCTAAATAATAGGGTTTTTTTTCTTTTCTTTTGTTTATTCACTCCTAAATTCATGCCATATTGGGACTGCATACTCTCTCCCACCAAACTGCAAGACTTGCTTTTTCCTAGATAAAAGAAGGATAGAGTTAGTAGAGGAGAACCAGGGCAGCCCAAGAATTAGAAGCTGACACATTAAAAAGTTGAATCACAAAACTTTGCCATGGACCAGAGAAGAGGGAAATTTTTAATAATATGCCCTGTCCCCTCCCCTGACAGATTTTTCTCCACAGTACAATAACCTTTTAACATACTATATCATTTACTTTTTTATTTTCCTCTCTCTCTCTTCCCCTAAAATATAAGCTCTATGAGAGGAGCAAGGATTTTTTTCCCTGCTGCTATACCCCCAGCACCTTGCACATAGTAGATGTTCAGTTAGCTCCAGAATCCACACTTTTAACCAACATTCTATTGTTCTTCTTGAATCTATTAGTAGTTCCTGCCACTCCACCTTCAGCCAGCCCCATCATAGCTAAGCTGCTTACTTACTTGAGTCTGTCAGGCATGAATCTGCATAATATTGAAAAGGGAGAAAAGGATATGCTTTACACTGAAGAATCCTAGTTTGAGCAAGACTTTTGCATTTCTTCTAAACTTTCCTCATGCTCCAGCTAGTCTCCAAATATCACAAAGGAACCTAGCTACTGGCCATGAGATCAGCTATTCCACTAGCAGTCAGGGTCTCCCTGCAGCCCTGTATGCACAAGAACAGCTGCAAACACAAACACAGCTGTTGGATTTAATGGACTATTTCTCCGTTTCTCCTCTTCCTCATTTCACCCACAAACAAACTGTAGAGATCAAAAAAGTAAGTCAAATGTACTGCCATTAAAGCCACACAGTAAGTTGGAACTCTAGTCTTCCTTCGCTTGTGTTTCATCAAAAAGAACTGGTGTGTGGAGATAAATAAATGTTCAGTTCATTTTAGAAATCCTGATCACTGAGAGGACAACAAGGCAGTGGCCAAAACCTCCCAGATATTAAGTCAGAAAATCTAAGTTCTCATCATACTTTGGAGACTCTGGTAACTTTAGGTAAATCAAATTCTTTCTGAGGCTCAGGTTTCTGGTCTGTAACAAGCAAATGATATCCTCAATTACCTCAGATGTTTGCTGAAATGGCAAAGTTAAACAGTATGTTGTGAGAACATAGGGAGCCATAGAAATACAACGTAATATCAGAAATTAACCTTCCCTAAAATCTAGATAGATAGATAGATAGATAGATAGATAGATAGATAGATAGATCATTCAGAAGACTACAGGCATGTAGGAAGGGAAGGAAAAATGGCAGATGATTATCAAAAAGTATGTTTGTAAGACATCTGAATAATTTTCTACGTTCCTAAATTTGCCAAATGAGATATTTAACAGCACTACTAGGTATACTGCATATTATTTTCTTCATTTTAGGGAATGAGGCATAGAGAACATTAATTTATTCAATGTACATTATTAACCACCTCCAATGCAAGCACTGAAAGTTAAGCTTTTTCAAGCCAATGTTTCTATCAAGCAGCAAAATCAGAATTCACACTCAGGTCTGTCTGAACCCAAAGCCCATATTAACAAACATGATAGAAAGTGTCTGGAAGCTGTAAGGAACATTAGAGTTTATTCATTCCCAACCCTCTACTCCAAGCAAGGATAGAGAGAAAGACTCTTTGCATCATTAATAATGCAGATGCAGGCATAGATAGGTTGCTGATAACAATCTCAGATGAAAGAGCCAACATACAGGATGACAAGGCAGAATGTGTTAGTTAATCCAATTTCTTAATCATCTGCTGGTCACCTAGGCTGAGCCAGGTCATAATATGCTAGGTGATTGTGCTGGTACAAACATGTATCAAAGATTTCCCTACCCTAGAGATGTACCAAAGCTAGGGGGGCAACAGACGGAGGAAAGGACAAAGGCATTGAAGGACACCCGAGGATCATCCTTGACCAACTTGTTTCTGAGCACAGGAGAGACGGTCCTTGGGAATAACTTTATAAGTGTTGTGGTGGTTGTTTTTAATGTGTGTGTGGAGAGTGAGAGGACTCTGGCATTTTTAGTGAATGAAGCAAGTCAATTTTGTGCTGTTGATGTAAAGGCCATCCCATAGGTACATTGTGTAAGGCCTGGGGGAAAACGAGTCATATTAAAAATAATCGATGTTTGGCTGTATATACTAACATTTGATTAGCACTTTAGGATTCCCAGAACCCTGACAAATGGATTATCTCTTTCAAGTAAAAACATGATAATTTACAAAAAAAAACCTGGATAATTTTCTATGCAGAAAATGAAAATACAGAAATTCTGTTCTCTTGCTTCACTTTTCTTCTCCATATGAAATCAACCCTCCTTAACTCATCCCCTCAAGTTTGCCAACATTGATCATTTCCTGTTAAACTGGTTTCCGTTGGAGGCAGGGAACATAGAGAGAAAATGTATGCCCTTGCCTTTAAAAAAAAAAAATATATATATATATATATACACACACACACACATTCTGAAACATATGTGGCAGGCAGCTCAGAGAAATGAGTCACATTTCCATATGAAGATTCAAGATTATCAGTAAACTTGATGAAAGCTAAATTCTCTTTCCCAGGCATAACTGCCACACAGGAGCTTCTCTCCCTCCCCAGTTCTCAACGCTTTATTATTATGCAGGTAGCAGTTAGTATTCTGCAGAGCAGGAAGGCGTAGTTAATCTCTGATGTTTAAAGTTTGTTAAAATGCACGTAACTGTACATATGAGAAATCTTAGATTCTTCTGTTTCCTAAATGCTTATGGAGAACTAGGTTTGAAATTAAACATAAAAAAGAAAAGTGAAGAAAATTGTTGTTTCTCTGGGTGTCACATATTCACCAGGATAGAGCTGCACAACAAATTCAATGAAATAAAATTAGTTTGTATAAATCAATGTGAACTCTAAAGAAGCATCTGAACACAGAATTTTCCATGGACATTTAGAAACACTTAGTTTCTCAGCCCCAAATCACTAATGCAAGTTCAATGAATATTAGTGAAGAGAAACCACCAAGGAGCAAATGGATCTTTAATTTTTATTTCCACTCTCTTTTCTTCATCCCCCAAAATGGCCCTTTCAATGCCTCCTTAACAGTTCAAACAGATGTCTTATGCTTTGTGCCCTGTACTTGGAGTAATACTTTGTGCCCTGTACTTGGAGTAATATAGAAAGCTTTAGAATTGGAGCTGTCCTGGAAGTCACTGATTACTTTAAAAGAATACTTCCATGCCTGGAATAGGATGGCCCAATCCAGGCATAACAAGGGTGGCCACTGAAGAAGATTTCATCTCAAAGCAAATGCCAGTCACTGATGGTTATCAAGGATGGAGACATAAACAGCAGCTTATTCAGGAGGGAGGTTTACAGTGAAGAGAAGGGAATGAGCATTTATGGAGTGTCTGCATGAGGTCTGCTGCTTTACTGTATTTTCTCATTCGATTCTTACAACTCTTCAGGTAAACATTATTATGCTCTTTCTATAAATTAATTCTATCAGCAAATATATATATATACTATCTATTACATACATAGACATCTATTTCTATGCATTGCTGTTAAGTAAACTAGACTAGAAGGTCCTGTCCCTTATGAAGCTTTATTAGATAATGTAATTCTAAAAGGCTTCATATCTAGAAAACATTTATGCATATGTACTAATAAAG
Source organism: Theropithecus gelada (assembly GCF_003255815.1). Taxonomy (NCBI): domain Eukaryota; kingdom Metazoa; phylum Chordata; class Mammalia; order Primates; family Cercopithecidae; genus Theropithecus; species Theropithecus gelada. The sequence goes on from NC_037672.1 coordinate 58,002,184, forward strand.
GGCTATTAAATCAGTAACTATATACTTCTAACAGCCTGATGCACATTCCACACCTTTGGAGTTCTTTGTCAATTATAAAGCAAATATGAGAGTTTCATTTGTAGGATATTATTAATTATACTGGGATTTCTCCTGATCTGGAAAATGGAGATAAGAATACTTACTCATAGAGTTGCTTTAAAGGTGGCAGGAGACAACAACTATACATTTATGGGCTCAATAAATGTTATTTGGCCTTCTATTTTGCTTTCTTTCTCTTCCAAGTAATTCAAATGCCATTTACCAATATGTAAAATGCAATCTGAGAAACATTTTATATTGGATTCCCATAAGGGGAAAATTATTAATTTCTTAAGCAATGAAAGGATACCTTTTGAAGGAGCCTTACCTGTGAAATGGTCTCATTGGCTGACATCCATGAACAGCATTAGAGAAAAAATTTGTTGAATCTAAAAAAATCATATTTTATGCTTTCATATCACTCTGTCATTTTTAAAAATCTGAAATTATAGGGCAGCTTTATCACAGCAAAGTCTTGCCCACATTCTTCTTCTAATATATCTAAAACTTACAGTTTTAGGAAAAGCATGAGAATGAAAACAGCAAAATTTGGTAAACACCAAAAAGTCAGTGATGCTACCTTTAAGAAACATTTAATAGTAAACTTGTGCTGAACTTGTTAATAAGTGCTGTGCTTTTATTCTCATTCTGTCTGTCTGTCTGTCTCTCTCCCTCATTCTCATTTCTGCCAATTGTTTTAAAGATGTTACAGGGTTTAAAACAATATACTGTCATAAATCTCCAAAAGATGGTGATGGGGAAAGGCATTACCAAGTTGGACTTAGGATACTTCCCCCCAGTTGAAAAAGATGCCGATCTCCCTATTTCTTCACCAGTTTGGCTGCTTCCCCAGCAGTCCTTAGTGATGAGGGATATTTATCAGTACTTTTTCTTCTTCTTCTTGGTCAACTCTGTCAAAGAAAATTCCAAAAGAGAAGGCAATCTCAAAATAATTCTCTTACTAGAAATCAACAAACCCACAGAATCTTATTATCTAAACAACTGTTTCCCAATTTTCTCCAAAGTCCAAAGGCATGCCTGTGGAGTGTTTTAGTCTACATCCCAAGAAGCAACAGTGAACACTTTTTCTTCTTGCAATAAATATCCACAGTAGAGGCCATCAAAATAACAATTTGGTCCAGAATAAAAGGTCTTTATCCTGATTACCAAAATCTTTTAAACATGTACTTTCATAAGATGAAGTATAATTAGACATAATTATCTGTTTCTTTGTAATGTCTTCCAGGAGAGTCTAGAAAACAGTTCTGACATAGTAGTGTGACCTTATATAAATAATTGCGCCTTCTTCTGACCATTATTTAACTATCAAGTGAAAGAACTATTAGACCATGGTTTTCAACAGGGGTTAACCCCCATTCCACCACCACCACCACCAGCAGCAGCAGCAGCAGCAACAGCACCAGCACCCACTCTCTACACTCTCACCCAGATTTTGGCCATGTCTGGAGACATTTTTGGTTGTCACAACCGGGGGATGCTACTGACATCTAGTGGGTAGAGGCCAGGGATGCTGCTAAACATCCTACAGTGCACAGGACAGCCCCCCACAAAAAGAATAATCTGGACCAAAATGCCAATAGTGCCAAGATGAAAAACCTTGTGAGAGGATCTAGGAATACACTTCAACATTGAAATTTTACTAAGTGCATAGGTATATTATATGAGAGTTACTGCATATGCGCAAATATATATACACACACAAATATATATCTAACCAAACTTCCCACTTAAATAAGTCTCAGATTTATCTTGAAGTTCTAAACAATGAGAAGGAAAACCAAAAACTTGGCAGCTAGCCAATTAAGCAACATATACTAAGTGTTTGCAGTAGACGTAATATGGGCAGAAAAATATCTTACAATGTAGTTTCAAATGCAATGAAAAGTCAGCCATTGTGAGCTCCATCCAGAATACATAAGCTGGAGAACATCTGAAAGCGGGGACAGCCGCATGGTCTATAACAACCTTTTACCTCAAGTCAAATCCTGATGGAAACCTAGTACTTTGCTCAAACTAAAGCAAGATAATGTGAAGAGAAGTTTGTGAAGTTGTTTTTTTTTTTTTTTTTTTTTTTTTTTTTGAGACGGAGTCTCGCTCTGTGGCCCAGGCTGGAGTGCAGTGGCCGGATCTCGGCTCACTGCAAGCTCCGCCTCCTAGGTTCACGCCATTCTCCTGCCTCAGCCTCCTGAGTAGGTGGGACTACAGGCTCCCGCCACCACGCCCAGCTAATTTTTTTGTATTTTTAGTAGAGAGGGGTTTCACCGTGTTAGGTAGGATGGTCTCGAACTCCTGACCTTGTGATCCACCTGCCTCGGCCTCCCAAAGTGCTGGGATTACAGGCGTGAGCCACCGCGCCCGGCTGAAGATTTTTAAATAATGTAGTCTTCAAAGGAGTTGGTCCATGGATCTGACCATTTATGTATTCCATTGATGTATCCCATTAAAACAGAGCAACTAGATAGCCAGATAGAAAACACAAAGTTCACATTTACCACAAAACTAGATGGCAAGGTATCCACATGATGTGAATCCCCAAAGTGACACAAGGTGGAAAAGCCACCAGCAGCCACAAGATGTTCATACTGCCAACGTCAGTGTAGGAAAAAGCAAATAAAAACAATACAGGTCTATGGACTAAGAATAGGAGAATCTTAAAATAGACAGCAGATATTATTGGAAATCTTGGCAAGCCAATTTGAGAATAGGGGATGACACTGGAACAGTTTTGCTCAATCTAATATCATGTGTGTACAAAGGGCATAAGTAAATACCTAAAAGAGCTGGAGGAGTCTAGCCACTGTGCACGCTGGAAACTGACCAGCCAGGTGTGTCTTTTAGGATGGGGACTCATACCTAGGAAAAACTGTTGACAGTGGGATCAAAATGAAGCAGGCCAGGCATGGTGGGTGGTGCCTGTAATCCTGACTAAGAGGGGAGAATTGCTTAAAGTGAGGAGTTCAAGACCAGCCTGAGAAGCATAGTAATACCCAGTCTCTAAAAAAATTAAAAGGAAAAAAAAAATATCCCAGCATGGTGGCACATGCCTACAGTCCCATCTACTCGGAGGCTGAAGTGGGAGAATCCCTTGAGCCCAGGGTTTTGAGGCTGCAATGAGCTATGACTGTACTACTGTAGACAACAAAGTAAGACCCCCTCTTTAAAAAATAAATAAATACATTTTTTTAAAAGTTAAGCAAGATGTAGACCAAACAAAAAAAAAAGACAAGGAAAAGAAATGGTCCTGATCTGGAAAATTAGCAAGAAATCTCAGAAATCAAGCTGTCACACTTCTTGGCACAACATAAAAATAACCAAACGAACAAAAAGAGAAGAGGGAATTCCATAAAGTTGCACAGCCATCTGAACCAAGGCTTCTTCTAACATTCTCAAAAAACTAAATTAACATGAAAATGAGTAGCAGGAAGGTATTGAAGTCTATATCTTAGATAGTTACTAAAAGAGAAAAGATAAATAAGAAACAGAATAACATCCTTACAGTTCAGGCTGCCCAATAGAACTTTTTCTGGTGATGGAAACATTTTATATCTGTGCCATCCAATATAGTGGCTCCTAGACACATGTGACTATTGACTAATGAGCCCAGGGAACTAAGTTTTAACTTTATTAAATTTTAACTGATTAAAATTTAAATAGCTATATGAGGCTAGTTGGTACTATATTGTATAGCACAACTATAGAAAAGAAAATCATGCCAGAAAAAAAAATTTCAAAAAGCGATCAAAACTGTAACATAATACTTCAAAATGATTTGAAGCCATTAAGAAAGTAATACAATATGACAGTAACACAAATCAAAATTAGAATAATTGGCTGATATAACACTTAAGAAATAATTAGAAATTAAACAATTATTTTAGAAGTGAAGACTTGAAAATGAGTAAATAACAATACTTTGAAATAAATAGAAGGAAAAAAGGAGAAAATAATTAAACATCAAAAGCAAATGAAGAAAGAGATGAAAATGATGTGGGAAAAGAGATAAATATTGGAGTAGTTAAGAAAACCCAACATACAGATAATAGAAATACCTGAAGAAGAAAACCAGTATTGATAAACACTAAAACAAATTCTCAAGAATATAATTCAAAAATAAATTTCTGAAATGAAAAAGACTTGAAATCACATATTGAAAATGTACAATATATACTGGAAAATATAAACCCAGAATAACCAAAAGCAAGAAATAAATATTCTTGTAAAAGAACAGGAATTTAAAGAAAAAATTCTTTTGGAATCTAGACTAAAGAACATATGACTTACATAATAGATTGGATTATTAGTTTGTCATTAGACTTTTCAACAACAGTTTATCCCAAAAGAAAACTAAATAACTGACTTAAAACACTCAAGAAAAAAATGTGCACCAAATATTTTATATTCACAAAAACTGACATTCAAATATACAGGAGACAGACAGCAAGCGATAATAGTTCAGTTACTATTCTCCTCATGAGTACTTCTCAAGGAATCTACTACAGAACAAGCTTCAAACAACTGAGATCAGTAGAGACTGGTGAAAAACATTAAGTATGTAGCGACTTATAGAATTAAGTGAGGATTAAAAGGGAGAAATTATAGTATGTAACGGCTATGTGATCTAATAATATAGATTCAGTACAACTATTAAAAACTGTGGGGAGTATGGGACTAACATATATAAAACAAATAATAAACTGTTTTCAGTTTTTTTAGAATTGGCAATGGTAGTATTAGTATTGTTATTCCCACACTATTGTATGTATAGAAAAAGAAAACAAAAAATTATGGGGTTTCCTAATTCTATTACTCCTGTGCCCTTGAGAACTAAAATTCTTGGTGCGGAATTCAGAAGACAAGGATATAATATAGATCCAGATAAATTAAACCATGCTAAGCTTAAATATAAATTGGAAATATTGGTATGAATTTTAAGTATTTTATGTGTTTACACTAAAAATATTTATTTCAGTAATATTTTATATTTTTATATTTACATAATACAACATATAATGCATATGATATATTATTCATATTATTATGTATGTATGTATGTGTCCTAGCTCTGTCCAATGAAAAGGCCAAGAAACAATGATTAACCAAGTAGAAATAAGGATCTCTTGTACTTAGGCTGTGGTTTTGAAAAACCATCTCTATAAAAAAAAAAACAATCAAACAGTTTTTCAAGATATAACTGTTTCCAGGTCAGTATCAGGAAATGTACAAGATGACCCTGAAACATCTTGACATATCAAATGAATAGCAAAGAGTCCATGTAAGATTACTAGGGTCATGGCAAAAGGTCTCAGAAATCAGTTCTTCAGGAGCTCACTGGCCAAAGATGAAACAATGTAAACTCAAATAAGGATAAGCATTGCAACAGATTGAAAACCAAGAAATACATTTAAATTATGTTTGAAATCCATAAGTTCATATGAACCAATTTGTCTTAAATTAAGTAAAAAGACAGCAGTCCGTCACTAGATAAACAAATGATAGATAAGGGGACTCAACTCCTTTAAAAGCTTTTTTAGCTAATAAGTAAAAGCAAAATGATAGAAAAACACTCTTTTTTAGCCTGAAATAGCTGAAAGAATAGACTTAAGTATTGAGCCTTAACAGCCACTGACATCACAAAGAAACAAAAATCAGATTTGATATGTCTCTCAGTGAAGTGATGCAACACCAAAGGGATCAAACCTGAGATGTAGCTGACAATGTTTAGGAAATGAAGGTGATGGAGTCAGTAAAATCTAGACTGCAGGTAACTCTCCAGGTAAATAACCCAAGTCCTTCAACAGGTAAGTTATGAGAAAGTGAAATGGTGAAAGGGGCCTATAGGATAAACAGGACTTAAAAGAGATGTCAAGTTAAAAAGGAATGGGCAAGGTTAAACTGTAGTATCCAAGGACTGACACATGAGTAATAAACCATAAGGAAATTTGAGGAAGTGATTACTATAAAAGTAAAAATAAATAGGGACTAACAGAAAGTAAGAGAGGATACTGTAATTAGAATCAGGTACCTAAAGGAACTTCTGCAGTGACTGGGAAAATTCTATTTCTTGACCTGAATAGTGGTTACAATGATCATTGGGTCAAAATAATTCATTAAGCTGTACGCTTGTTTTGGATGGTTTTTTGTATCTATGTGCATGTGTGTGGGAATTTTAGGCATGCATTTGCCAGAAGAATAGAAGGAACTTGAGTCTGATTATCTGTTCCCACCCTTTCTGCTAAAATGAGGTAGCAAGAGTTGATCCTTTGTTAGAGAGAACTTTATGGAAGGTAAGACCTTGAGCCTCATCCTGGTTCCACCATTACTTTCTGCAAGACATCATGAAACACTCAATGGCTCTAGTCTTCAGGTTATCTTCACCATAGCCAGGCAAACAAGGCCTGCACCATGTGGCTCAGGAGAACATTTTCAGCCTCCACTTCCATTCCACAAAACTGCCAAGCCTCTCACTTCTGTTCATTACCCAAACATGTCTCCACATCTCTCCCTTTGTGATTTCCTTACTTGTCCTTATTCTCATGCCTTTAACTCATTACCCTTTGTAATCTACTTCAAATGTCACTTCTTGAAACTCTGAGTTTAAGCTACTCTTTCCTCTCTGCTTCTAGACCAGTTTGTATGTGTCGCTATTGACATGGGAGTTACCATATTTCTAATATTGTTATGTCTGTACTCTCATTAGACAATGAGGTTCTTAAGAGCTGCATTTTCAAATCTGCAGTTCTAGTACAGAGGTTCTAGAAACATTGAATAAATGGATAGATGCATGGATGGATAGATATATAAAAACAAGAGCAGGTAGTAGAAATATTAAGTTACTTTAAAATCTAACATTTTGAGTTTCTTTTTTCACATTAGGTAATAGGCAGTCCTTTGATAAAGTGAAGATCTCCTAGGACTTACAAATTAGTAGGAACAAAAGATTATGCTGTGCTCCTGCCTCATCTGAGGAACTGGGATGTTTTCTCCTTGCAAATGATGCAATGGATAATACTTTCTGGTCCTTACCATTGCATAATGACAAGTTTACTCTGTGTGTGTGTGTATGTGTGTGTATGTGTCTTGCTTGCACCACTGTGGCTTCCTTCTTAGCTTTATGGAAATAAATGTGCATTGAGGATAAAGAATGAAGGACTAGAAAAGAAACAAAGGGTAAAACCCAAGCCTGGACTAAATGCATAGATACAGTGTTAATCTTCATACTGGGAAGAAATGAAATTTGAGATGAAAACACATAGAATAAGAGACAGATGCTGGTTTACATTTATTTGCTTTTCCCTCACCAGTCACTCAATCTTAGCTTCTTCTTCTCTACCTATCTAAATGCAGTGATGCATAAATATTCTTCCATAAGGAAAGTTACTAGCTTTATGTAACTAACTTCATTTGAAGTACCTATAACTAGTGCCTGTAGAAGGCCATTATTTGTATTAAGAAGGAATCATAGTATTTAGACAAGAAAAACATAACATGTGCATTTGGATAAGGACCAAATTTCCTTCAATAAGAAATAATACTATTCCCTCTGCTACACATAAACTACATTTTAAAATTCTCCTTCTGCTGAGCTGTAGTATATTACATGAATCTTACAATCTATGCAGCATTTCAATCGTTTCTTTATTTTTCTGGGCTTTTCTCGTTACTTGTTTAAAAATCTCCTTGCATTGGCCTCCTGAGCCTGTTGGAGTAATATTATGAAGCAAATGACCAGACATAATGACTTTCCAAGGTCCTTGTGCTTCCTTATTAACATTCAGTTAGCATAAGTCCTGACTTTATTATTGACTACATTGAATACACAAGACACTGACCTCTGCCATCTGCAACTAAATCTCTTCCTGCAGATCTATCAGAGTGGTTTCATATACAGAGGAAGCAAGAGAAAACAAAGCAGCAGCCACTTACCTTTTCTGTCCCTAGAAACTTTAACATACTCACATCTGCAATCCAAAAAAGGAAAGAAAATCCCCCTTGTAAAATCTAGAGTGAGGGTTAGAGGAAAAATTCAAAATGGCAATCCCAGATTCAGATTCATTTTCCTACACTAAGACCACTAAATAAACAGAATCAGATATATCTGGCCACTAGAAAGCAGAATCACCAGCATACATAATTGATTACTGAGTCTCAAAATCAACCAATAGGACCCAAGGAGGGTTTTCATTAGGTCGTGATCACTTCAACTTGTGTGATTACGGGAAAGTCTGCCAATTTAAGATTGTTTGACATTTCCACTTATCTCCACACAAAAGGATTGATGACATTTTCTAAGTAACGTATGAAATAACAAATTGTCTACCTTGGTCTTGAAGCTATTGGTGAGTCTCAGAAATGGAGCCCAGAAGACAAGGACATGATGTACCAAGCTTTGTTCTGAAGACCTAAACTTGAGTCTTGATTCTGCCACAAACTGTGTGGTGGAAAGTGACTCCAACTCCCTGAATCTCAAATTTTTTTAACTTGACAAATAAGAGGATTGTAGATGATCTCATGCCAACATGAGCCACTTATGTAGGAATTTATCACCGTTCCTTTCTTTCCCTCCTCTGCTACATTGGATTTGCCTTTCTCACATTAGAGATCATGTAGTCCAATATATCTTTGCCACCAGAGGTGAAATGATTTAGCCATATGTCAGTTTGAGATGTCAGTTTTCAGAGATGGTAAAAAGTAAACCCATGCCCATATAGGCTGCTTAAAAAGTGAAAGTTTTCTCTCAGCATACTTGAGTGTTTAATAGAGACATAGATATTAGGAAGGGCAAAGGCAGTAGATGTGAATAGGAAGCCATGACTTCACCACACTGTGGTATATACTAACATCATCCATCCATACTTCTGAGGCTTCAGGAAGACAGTGGCTTCTCTGCTTCTCTGAAGCACCTCCTTCTCCTCATGTATCTGCATTCCTTTGCCAATGCTCAATAAGAGAACAAATTCAACTAGATCTGTAGAGGACTTTGAGGTTTGTAAAGCTCTCTCAAATATGTTATCTCATTTGACCATTAACACAGCCTTTTGATTCAATTAGCTGTGAATGTATATATGCATGTGTCATTATTTTCATTTACAGATTTAAAAAACTAAGTTTGAGGGAGATTAAACACTCCTAAAGAGTTTATATAACTACAAAAAGACCGAGCTAGAATGCCAAACCAGGGTTTCAGATTCTAAATCTCAATGACTTTTTATTCCACAGTATGCCACTGATTACCTCAACCCCTGTGCACAATAAAAATCTTAGTTTAGGAAAATAATGTCATCTCCTTCCTAGATTAATGTAAAAGAAATTAAAAAATGAAAAAGAGACATTAATGACTTCACATGAATGCTTTGGGCACTATCTACTATACCAAGAGATGACCTAGGAAAGACAAGTAAGATATAAATTAGGAGGAAAAAATAAACTTTCATTGGCTCCACTTATGAAATATTTTTTTAAAGATCAAAAATTATGTTGGTGTTCTGTATGGAAGATGATCATCAACTGTACTCCATTTCCTCAAAATGTAAAAATAAAAAAAGCAAGAGGAATTGAGATTAGATGTAACCATCATTTTAACAACTTGACTTTTATTATAAATTCATGTATGCCTACTCTGTTAAAAGGTGAAAACACGAATGAACAAAGAATAAAATTACAAACTCCCATTCTCTTTACCCAAAAATAACCATTATTATCATGTTGGTAAATTTCCTCTCTGGGTTTGCTTTTTATGCATAAAATATATTCTTTTTTCTGTACTCTACATATAATTTTATTGCAAATTATACTCTACATATAATTTTTCTAGCAAATTACCATGAATATTTCTCTACATTATTGACTATTCTACAATAATATCTAAAAGGCTACATAGTATTCCCTCACATGAATATGCTGAAATTTAGTTAACTAATTCAATAGTTACATTGTCTTCAATTTTTGATATTTATAAGCAGTGCTTCAATAACACCCTTGTAAAATATGTCAGCACTTTTTTATAACTGGAGATTTGAGGTACATCATAGAGGAGATTTCTAAACAAGAACTACTTATTAAATAGGTAAGGAATTATAAGCTTCTTTTTACCTACTACAAAATTGTCCTCCAGAAAACTTAAACCAATGTTACTCCATTAACAACATATGAGAATACCATTTTTCCTCCCACACAATTATTATTCTGTTTACTAATTACTATGTGATACATGAAGAATATTTCACTGTTGTTTTAATTTGCATTACTTTATCGGTGTGTAATTTTTTTCACCTGTTCACTGGACATCTCTTATGAAGATATGCTAATTTATACCCAAGAAATAAATTTTTGATCGTGGTCTATTGCAGTAAGTATGATTTGTAGGTATTCTTTCCTCTTGAGTTCTTTATAATAATCATCTAGACTAGTTTCAAGAAAACATTCTTGAAAACAGAAAGGATAAACTTGGTGAATTCTTAAGATCTCTACCAGTCTTAAGTTTCTTTCATTCGTTTATTCATTTAATCCTTAGTTGAGTGTCTTCTTACTTCATATAGCATTTCATAAGTTTATGTAGAGCTTTTTCATGCAATATTTTATCTGATCCTCATGGTAATCCTTTGAAAGGAAATATTAACCTAGGTTTATGAATGACTTCAAGAGGTACAGAAAATCCTTCAATTGTATAAATAATTTGTGTATTTGTACACAAGTGCATTTGCTTGCCAGAGAAAGTCAGTAGCTTTCATTGCAATCTTAAAGGTGGAAAACCAATGCCTTTGTGAGGAAGACAGGAAATCCCTTTATACCTCTATTTTACAATTAAAGGGGAAAAAATAATCAACCTGTCTATGTCTCGAGGCTAGTAACTGGTGGCATGAGGACTAGTTTTGCTAGCTCCAAGATTAGTGCAAATACTACTGCATTTTAAGTATATAGAAGTGTTGCAGAATTATAGCATGCCATCCTTGCCTTAAGGAACCTCATGACTATTGGAAGAGCCAAGACTTATGCAATGAAAAGTTAAATAAGTAAAAAATATCACATGCCCATATAAGATTTCATAAGACTCGTATCAGCCAGATGATAAAGGACTTGTATTTCAGAAATTACCTGAAAAATTCAAACTAGACTTCATAGAGAAGAGACTACTTGGAGTGAGGTTTGAAATTTAAGATGAATAGGAGTAAAAGACAATTCTATATGAAAACAGGAAAGAAAGAAATGTAAGAGCACAGGTCCAACAGTTGCAATGTGCATGTTCCAGAGATACTCAGTAGGCTGTCACAACTTGGGGGGAAATTTACACATATATACATTGTGCTGAGTGTTGAAACCACTCTGTGTAGGTTTGTATCCTAGGTCCACCATCAGTTTGTTATGTTACATTAGAAAAGGGGGGCTGGGGGAGGTATAGCATTAGGAGAAATACCTAATGTACATGATGAGTTGATGGGTGCAACACACCAACATGGCACATGTATACCTATGTAACAAACCTGCACATTGTGCACATGTACCCTAGAACTTAAAGTATAATAAAAAGTATAATAAAAAAATTATAAAAAAAGAAAAGCTCTCAACTTACCTAATTCGCACTTTGCTCACCTGGAAAACAGAGATAATAGTACTTATTGTGAAGGACTGCTATTAAGTTGTAATGAAATTCTTTAAGCATATAATATAATACCTCTCACATAGTAAAGTATACAAATTACCTGCTTCTCCCCGAGAAGAAAATATATTTTAAAAAATAAGTTAGACAAGATTTTAGAAAACACAGAATGCAAGGTTACAAGTTTAGAAAAATCAATTAAGATGTCTTGCACTGCTATGGACTGAATGTGTCCTCCAAAAATTCACAAGTTAAAGCCTTCATCCTCAATGTAATGGTATTTAGAGATAGGACCTTTGAAAGGCAATTAAGTAATGAGGGTGGAGCCCTCATGATGGTTTATAAGAGATGTGATGGTTTATAAGAGACACGAGAGCTTTTCTGCACTCTCTCTCTCTCATTCTCTCTCTGCCATGTTAGGATACAATAAGAAGGTAGCCATCTGCAAACCAGAAAGAGGGCCCTCACCAAGAACCACATCAGCCAATACTGTCATCCTGAACTTCCCAGACTCCAGAATTATGAGAAATAAGTATTTGCTGTCTAAGCTACCCAATCTATGGTGATTAGTTATAGCAGCCCAAGCAGGCTAAGACATCACTGAGTAGAAATGATGTAATAAAAACAATATTTTATGAAGATAAATTTCACATTTGGGGGCATGATAGATTAAAAGTAGAGGAAAATGGAGTTGAGAAGAATGTCCAAGAGATGTATTAAATATTCCAGGCCAAAGTAATGGTAATGTCTAGTCTTGATGCTAGTATGAGAAGTAGGAAGGAAGGTTCAATAAAAAGAGACATTTTGAAGGATTTGATTGGCTATGAAAAAGAAAGATAGGGGACGGGAAAAGAGATAACCCTGGGTGATAATACTTAAGGATATCAGAAGAGCTAGTTCAGAGAGATGAATATTGTTTGGTTATAAACAAATTCAGTTTTAAGTGACAATAGACTGCTTTATCAGTCAAGTTGCAGCCAAAAACACTTGAGTTAATCTAAGCAGAAAATAATTAAAACAGGGAATTAAATACTTAAAAGTAATTGGGAGCACTAAGAGAGAGGATTCTAAGCTTGGTCTCTAGAAATAAATCCAGAATACTACTAAACTGATAAGACCCTGTCCAGGAGATGGGGATTCAGGAGACTGCCACTAATTCTTGACTTCAGAAATCCATCACCGTAACTGTTACCCAGAATCACATATGAAGCTGGTGCTGTCACTACAACTGCTCACCACAGCCACAAAGTGAGTGAGTAGACACTATTCCAGCACTGCAGAAAGCTCAGCCTGGATCAGTGGCCACGCTTGGTCACACCACAATGCCAAAGCAGCTGGAGCATGGCCTTCCTCACTTCTGCCTGCCCAATCTCATACAAATGCATCTAGTAGGCAGAACCTCATTTGAACCCAGAAACCTAGCTACAAGGAGTCTGGAAAATGTAGTGTTTTGTTTTGTTTCAATGTTTTTTTTTTAAAGTTTTCCAGGCTCTGAAATTTAGGAAGACCCAATAGAAGAAGGCTGGGATGGAGATAGTGCCAAACCACCACAGGCACCACAGATGTTGCTGTGTAAATGTCCAGTAGATAGTTGGATAAACATAACCAAAACTCATAAGAGAGATCAGAGTTACAGACAAAGGTCTCAGAAAGAATAGGAGATAGATGATGTTTGACTTGATTAATTTTCTGTTTAAATATCATATAGGAAGGAATTACAAAGCCCAAAAGACTTATAATTGAAGTTTGAAGATACCTACACACAAATTATTGGGCTTATAACACAATGAATACCTCCAGGTGTTCATGAGGCCAGGAACAAAAAGGCAAGGGCCACGGGCACCTAACCATTGCCCACAAACAACTGACTACTGTGTAATTTCATAAGCATTGGAGTGATCCTTGTAGTTAATTCTCCAACATTCCATCTAACCCACATAATTATTCTAAGCCAATTAAGTTAGCATTGTTCCCCTTACACATGATTGGTTTAAGAATGGACATGTGAGCTAATTCTGGCCAGGAAGACATAAATAGTGATTTGTTTAGCAGTGTCAGGGAAAAGCTTTCTCACTTAGAGAGAAAGAGAGAAAGATACAAAGAGAGATACATGCTCTTACTTCTGGATGTTGACTTCTTCCAGTGGGTCGCCTATAACAGTGCTACCCTCTTGCCTAAGAATGAGGTAAAGATGAAAGGAAAATGGGAGAGGGTGGAGCCAAGAGAATCACATAGAAGAAAATCCAGCACCCTAAAGTACCACCACAGCTGAAACTCTGTTCTCTCTAGTCTTTTTGTTAAATTGGGCAATTTGAGTCAGTTTCCTGTCACTTGCAGCCAAAGGCATAATCGCTGAATCCAACACCATGTTTTTCATGACACCATTCCTTAGGTTTTCAAGGAACAACCTTTCCTCTTTTCTAGCCTGAAATTTTCTCAACAAATAATAATCAACATATTTGTAATGGTGTAAAAAGTTATATGTATGGAGCACCATTTGAAGACTGTGTTTATTTTTCAAGATTATTTTATTCAATTCAATCATTCAATGTAATTGAATCAAAAGAGTCAAATTTATTCTTCAAGATATAACTGGTTCCCAATTTGAGTCTAAAGTGTGTTCACTGTGGAGCTCTGAATGTGTGAGAATTGACAGTGAACTGATGGGGCAGGTGTCTTCATGTATTTGTATGAATGAGCTTATTTTTAGGTAAAGGTTGAGGAAGGAGTCTAGGTTTCAGAGGAGAGAAGGGAGCATATATGTCTCCTGACCTAGACCTATGACTCATTAATATACCCTATGGAAAACATCTGAAGGAGCAAACTGAAGAAACTGCTTCTGCAATGGATAATTTAACACATGGGTTGCAAGTAACCCTGATTTGGTACCTCAGAAAGATGACTAATAGTGGATAAGAGAAATGCAATGGCTATAATGGCTGCAGTACAAACTCTCAAGTAGTTTCAAGGTCAAAAGACTTAGGAAGAGGGGACAGAGCAAGATAGAGAGAACTCAGCTGATTTTGTGTGGCCATTAATGCTCATCAACTTGTTTGTAAATAAATGTGAAATTGGCCTGATGCCTCAAATAATAACCGGGGAGACTTTTGAAAATACTAACTCCAGTATGATCAGGAGAGATGCAAGAACAAATTGACTAGGAGGTATTGCTATTAATGTGACGCCATTAGGGGAAACTCAGGCTGCATTTTATATTCTACGTTTTATCCCTGGTTTAAATATTTTCATCAAGAAGCTAGGCCACGAGACTATGCTGCAATCCCAAACAGAACTGAGATTCCAGCCTTATGCCCTCAGGAATACTACAAACATCTGGAAAGCCACCATTGCTTTAATTTAAGAACACAATTTGTGTGCCTCTCTTAAGAACATTTATCTAAGAAATTTGCTTTAGACCTAATGACCAGAAAAAAAAAATTGTCTTTCCTGAAGAATGTGTTTTTTTTTTTTTAAAAAAGGGAAATATTTCATCCAATCATATTTCTCTTCTTTTGGTCCAGTCTCATGCTTACTTTTCCCTTGTTGTTGTCATCCTATTGCTCTTTATTTCCCTTATTCTGCCTCCTCCACCTCTAATTTTGTTATATAGACATTCAAGTGAATAATTGGATATCCTTAAAACATTGAAATGTTAAGGTGAGGGGTAAGAAGAATAGAAGGCCATGAAAAGAAAGGAATTTTGACTGAAAGAGAGTAAGGAAGGGAGGAAAATGAAAAAAGTGAAAAGAATGAAAGAAATAAAAGAGGAAAAAGAAAAGGAAGGAATAAAGAGAGGGAGGAAGGGAGAAAGCAGGTGAGGGGGAGAAGAAAGGAATAAAACAAAGGATAGAAGCAAAAAAATAAAACAAGATAGAGCCTTGTTTTGGAAGAGCACTTCAAAGTTTGCATAGCTTTTACACATATGCTTTCTCATTTGATCCTACCAATTTAGAAGAGGAAGAAATCAAATAATCAGAAAGATAATGAAATTTTCCAAAATCAAGCACTAGTAGTAATTATTAACAGAGGACACAAAATCCACTCCTTCTGACATCTGATAGAGTTGTCTTCTCACTTGTACCATATGAAATTATAAAACACACACACACACTAAAGAACATAGTCTCCACAAGGCCTCTCACACAAGACAGTTGGTATCAAGAGAAGAGATGAAGTCTTATGTTCTCTCCGATTAGCATGGTAGAATTTTAGACTGAGTCTGGTTATCAGAAGAGTAAGCTGACAATTCAGTACTCAGAGAAGCTGGCACTGCCAGCATATGACAGATGAAAGAGAATAATAAAGCAAGCCTGGAAAACTTGGAGAGGAAATCCTGAAGACCTAAGAGGGAAGGGCAGGCCAAAGGGAGCCTCTAGATTACCTAAGTGTTTCTTCCAACACAATAGTGACCTAACTCTGCTAAAGTTAATATGTATTTTAGTAGCAAAGGTGAGTAAGATCTAACTGGCAAATCAACTGAGTTTCTGGGTCAAACTGATAAATACCAATTCCAATTTGAAGGTTGTTTTCCTATCTTTAACAAATTATTAGACCAAAAAAAAAAAAAAAAAAAAAAAGATGCAGAAAGTAACAGCAAGATGGTAAAATAGGAAGTCCCAGCCCTCATACCCCCACAGAAACATTGATTTAACAACCATTCACAGTTGAAAATGAAAGAGGTCCAGAATCCCAGGGAGAGGTTACAGCACCTAGGTGAAGCACAAGAATGAGAAAAAAAAAACACACACACATTTAAAAGGGTAAGAAGAATAGTTTCATTTTACCCACACCATCTCTCCACCCAAGCCAGCATGGTACAGTGCTGAGAGAGATACCTTTGTCCCACAAGCTCTCTCATAGGGAGAGATTGAAGTGAATATCCAACTTCCCCAACCTTTCAGGGCACTAACTGAGAGGTCCAATTTTGTTGTGCCTCACCCAGAGCAGTGAGGGAATCAGTATGACTAAATCACCTATGCTTAGCTAAGACCAAAGAAAAGAGACAGAGACTCTCAACAAACAGCACACAGAGCTCAATAGCTGGCCCACAGCTCCTGGCAGCAGCCCTGCCTGCTTACAGACCCAGGCTACAGGCTAGAATTTCTGGTTAGGGGCTGATTGGTGAAAGACTTTTCCTGCTGAAGCCAGTAAGAAAGACTGGAAGAGGTAACTGCTTCTACAACATGCAGGTATCAATATATTTTTATCTACAAATATCACGAAGAATCAAGAAATCATAACACTATCAAAGGAACAAAACAAAGCTTTAGTAAACAATACTAAAGAAATAGAGATCCACAAACTGCCTAGCAAAGAATTCAAAATTAAAGAATCCCAGTGAGCTACAAAATAACATAGATATAAATACAAATTTTTTATATATAAATATATATATACACACACATATACAACTAAATGGAAGTAGAGAAACAATACATGAACAAAATGAGAAGTTCAACAAAGAAGTAGAAATCAGAAAAAAGAATCAAACAGAAATCTTAAAACTGAAGAATGCAATGACTGAAATGAAACATTTAAGAGAAAGCTTCAGCAGCAGACTGACTTGATCAAGCAGAAGAAAGAATTGGTGAACTCAAAGGCAGCTCATTTAAAATAGCTACTCACAGGAGAGAAAAAGAAAAAAAGAATGAAAATGGTTAAGGAAGCCTATAATATGTAAGGGATATGATCAAGTGAACAAATATATGAATTATGATCATTTCAGGAGGAGAGAGAGAGAAAGGGGAAGAATTCTATTTAAAGAAATAGCTGAAAATTTCCCAAATCTGGGGAGAGAAAGGAATATCTAAATTCATGAAACCCAAAAGGTATCAAGTGAATTAAACCTAAAGTTGTCTATATCAAACACATTATAATTAGATGGTCAAAAGTCAGAAACAAAGAAATGTTTTTGAAAGCAGCAAGAAAAAAATGACTCATCACATATAACGAAACCACAAGACTATCAGTGAATTTCTCAGCAAACACCTCACAGACCAGGAGATGGGATGATATATTAAAAGTGTGGAAAGAAGGAAACTCCCAACCATAAAATCTATACCTGGAAAAACTGTCCTTTAAAAATAAAAGAGAGATAAAGAATTTCCCAGACAAACAAAAACTAAGAGAGTTTGTCATCATTACATATGCTTTACAAGAAGTGCTGAAGGGAGTTATTCAAGTTGAAACAAACAAAAAAAACATTAAAGATGGAAGGATATGAAAGGTATGAAACTCACTGGTAAAAGGTAAATATACAAAGTTAAACATGTTGGAACTCATAAACAAATGCAACAAAGTTGCAGATACAAAATCAGTATGCAAAAATTAGTTGTGTTTCTACACACTAACAGCAAACTATCTGAAAAGGATATTCAAAAAAATCTCATTTACAATAACATCCAAAAAATAAAATACTCAGAAATAAGTTTAACCAAGAAGGTGAAATATCTGCATGCTGAAAACCATAAAACACTGATTTTAAAAGTTGAAGACACAAATAAGTGAATTCATATTTATGAATCAGAAGAATTAATATTGTCAAAATGTTTATGCTACCCAAAGCAATGTACAGATTCAATCCAATCCCTATTGAAATCCCAATAGCATTTTCACAGAAATTGAAAAAACAGTCTTAAAATTTGTATGGGATGGCAAAAGACCCCAAATAACTAAAAGAATTTTGACTAAAAAGAACAAAGCTATAGGCATTATCCTTCCTGATTTCAAGTTATATTGCAAAGCTACAATAATCAAACCAATATGATACTGGCATAAAAGCAGACACACAGCCCATTGAAACAGAATAGAAGACCCAGAAATAAACCCATTTATATATGTTCAACTAATCTTTAACAAAGGTGCCAAGAACATACAATGGGGAAAGGACAGTCTCTCCAAATTGGGGAAACTATAACCACATGCAGAAACAGCAAAGAAAAGAAAAGAAATTGGATTCTTACTTTACACCATATATAAAGAATCAACTCAAAATGGACTAAAGACTTAAATATAAGACCTGAAATCATAAAACTCCTAGAAGAAAACATAGGGGAAAAGTTTCATGACATTGGTTTTGGTAATGATTTTTTGGATTTGACACCAAATTAAAGGCCACAAAAGCAAAAATAAACAAGTGGAACCACTTCAAACTTACAAGTTTCTGCATAGCAAAAGAAACAATCTACAAAATGAAAATGCAACCTATGGAATAGGAGAATATATTTACAAATCTTATCTCTCATAAAAAGTTAATATCCAAAATATATAAAGAATTCAAGCAAATTAGTAGCCAACACACACATAATGCAAATTAAAACCCCTATGAGATATTACATCCCACCTGTTATAATGGCCTTTATCAAAAAACAAAAGATAATAAGTGCTGACAAGAATGTGGAAAAAGGGGAATTCCTGTACACTGTTGGTCAGAGCATAAATTGGTGCAGCCACTATGGAAACAGTATAGAGTTTCCTCAAGCAATTAAAAATAGAACTGCCATATGATCCAGCAGTTTCACTTCCAGGTATAAATCTAAAAGATTTATAATCAGCACATCAAAGAGATATCTGCACTTCCATGTTCATTGCAGCATTACTCACAATAGCTAAGACATGGAAGCAACGTAAATGTCTATCAACAGGTACACAAATAAAGAAAATGTGCTATGTACACACAATAAAATACTAGTCAGCCTTAAAAATTTAAGAACTAAATCCTGCCATTTTCATCCACAATGTACATGAAACTGGAGGACATTAAGTTAAGTCATATAAGTCAGATGCAGAAAAACAAATAATGATACCACCTATCTAAGGAATCTAAAATAGTCAAACTCATAGAAGCAGAGAGTAGAATGATAGTTGCCAAGGGCTGAGAGGAGGGGTAAACAGAGAGACATTGTTCAAAGGATACAGACTTTCAGTTATGTGAGATGAATAAGTCCTAGAGATCAGCTGTACAGCATAGTGCTTATAGTTAAAAATACTGTATAACATACTTAAAATTTTGCTAAGAGAGTAGATCTTACATTAACTGTTTTTGTCATATACGCCACACAGAGATAATAATCATAGGTAAAGGATAGGGAGACTTTGGGAGGTGGATGAATATGTTTATGTCATAGATGGTGGCAATCATTTCATAGCATGTACTTATCTTCAAACTCATCAACCCATATACATTAAACATGTACACCTTTTTTAAAGTCAATCATACCTCAATAAAGTGTCTTTTTAAAAAAGACAGCACCAGGGCAGCACAAAGATTCTTTATCCTCTGGAAAATTCTAAAAGACATATAGACATTATTTACTACATCATATGGCCTCATGTTCAGCATCATGTTGAAACAAAGGAAAATCAGCCGTCGTCCTCATGGAGTTTAGAATATAACTGGCTCATGAAGGTGAAATATGTAGGATAAATGAACTCTTTAAGTTACTCATCAAAATGCTTCCCTTATTCACACATCAGAAACTATCTTTAGAAAGCTGACGATCTGGTAACTCCTCACCTATTGACTATAGCTATGACCTGGGACCACTATTATCTCATTCACATAGTACAGATGTCTTAAGAAAATACTCTTACCTACTTATCATAGGTGGTGACAAGTAAACATATTAATCCAATTTTATGGTATTAGTGAAAATGATGAGTAAAATATGGTCTGAACAACTCATTGTACTAATTTTCAAAATACTAGGCTCTGCATATTTAAACTAAGTGGAGAAAAAAAGATGAAACATAGCAACTTCGGTAACAGTAATGATTTGGATGACTTTATTAAACTCATCTTGCACCCTATAAAAACAGATAAATGGACAAATCACCAGGCTGATAGCAGGTAAGCACTTGAGTAAAAATTGAAAATGAAGCCCGTTATTGCTACTATGCTCTTTGTTGATTAATGATGCTCACTGCCATTCCCTATATCATTGTTAACTCACCATAAGTAAGACTGAAAAACATCTTAGGGATTGTGCAGGAGACCAGAAAAAGGTACTTAAGCAAATATCTGGGTCTAAAATTCAGCATCTATCTTGGGTTTTCAAATCTCTACCAAGGTTACATAAATAAAGTAGTCAATATGAAAGGTTGTGGGTGGAGAAGTAAAATGTTGAGCCACACTGCAAAACAAAAACCAAGGAAACTGGTAGACTGAGAGATGTTTGCAGTATGAATAAAAATTACAGTTGCCAATAATGCAAATAATTAGATATAGAAAGCAAATAAATTCCTGAAAGCTTGTTTTTTTATTTAAAAAAAATGGCTTTATTGGATAGATCAGATAACTATGTATTTCCTCCAAGAAAAAAAAAATCTGATTTCTTAATCTTAATTTTAAATTGTGATATATTATGTACCTTGAATTTGAAAGTTAAAAAAGTGGTAATTCTAAAATAAGCATTGCTATCATATGTCAATGGTCTCAGGGAGATATTACGGGTTAGTAGAAGAGATCAGAGACCCAGATTTAATGTCGTTTGGGAAAACAAATGAACTTGTGATTTATTTCAGGAAACTAGCAAAACTGAAAACTAACCTCAAAATGTAAGAAGAATTCATCGATGCTTTGCTCCCAAGTTTCTTTAAAAAGAAATTATTCCTTCTGGAAGAACTAATTGCAAATATACAGAATTCTTAAGAAACAGCTAAATTATACCCATAGATTTTATATTTCTTTATATTTGAGCTTTTGTAATGTTTTACATCCTTTTTCCAATCTGTGATCCTTGCTTTCTCTGTCCCTTTTTCAACTCAAAAATTTATGTTGGAGAAGGCAAAAAAAAAAAAGTAAATTAAAAATCCTTTACAAATCTCCATTAACTACCTTAGAGGGGGAGCTTGTATTTCATTGACTGTAGTTTATGCAAATAGGATCAGAGGAATTAACATATTGGAAGGAGCTGACATTTGTCCTGATATATTGAATCGTTAGCATGACAGAATCACTTAAGCTGGATTCACTAACATCAGGTTTCCTCTCATTATTGACCCCTACAGAGTAGGCTCTGACAAGTGGAACTGCTGCAAAGTTCATTAATAATGTGGAATAAATCAATTGTTCAGGAAATACTGAAAACAGATGACACTGAACTCATACATTTTGCAAGTTCAGCACAAACCCATCTCCACCAAGGACACACAACCTCTCTCTGTGTCCTTTTCTGACCTACCCGTGGAACCTGGTCTTAGATTCCACCTTTCCTCGAGTATCCCATAGATGTATGGCTTCTCAACGCCTGGAAACACAGTAAGTTAATAGTCATTCAAAAAGAAACAGCTACAAGCTTAAAAAGAAAGAAAGTTGGAGGCTTATAAAAGATTTACAAACAGGAAGAAAGTGAAGGCCGTGATTTAGGGGGTAAGCCTGGATTTTACTCATATTTACGCTTATTTCAAACGTACTATTTCTGTGGCCCTAGATCCTAACTAACAACAGCTCAGCTTGTGTGAGTTAAAGGACATTATCAGGAATAGCAAACAGGCAAGAATCCAACCTAGCATATTGTTTAAGATGCAGGGTAGCTACTTCTGGGATGTGAAGAATCCCTTACTGCAAGGTGTTAGACTGTGGCTACAGACAACAATATACATATGTTTCTTTGTTTTTATTACTAGCATCACCTCAACACTCTTCAAATTGCATCACTTAACTAAATTTGTCATCCAGAGGTTTTAGTTTAAATATGCCCATGCTCCAAAAACCTTTAGCGCTCTCTCTCTTTCTCTTTCTCTTTCTCTTTCTCTCTCTTTCTCTCTCTCTCTCTCTCTCTGTGTGTGTGTGTGTGTGTGTTTATGTGTGTGTGTCCTCATGTTATACAGTATAATCAGCTTATGTTGGTCTATGCTGTTGGGGACAGAAATAACATAGATAAAGGAAATCCACAGAGAATCCAAAAATAAGCTGATTTTTGCCAATAAATTCAACTTCTCACCCACCAAACCTTAAATGGAAACTCCTTTCCTTGATTGATTATTCTCCTCTTCTGGACTGCTTAATAGAAATGCTAATGAGCAGTGTAATAATCAAAAAGAGGGTGGCAAGAGAAAAAGTAAAAGAATCAACAGAACAGAATCATCCACAAACTAGGGAACTGGTCCTAATCTTCTAAGAATGAATTAGCCCGATTCTTAAAATTGACTGTTCATATTTTGTTTCTTTAAACATGTTTTGTCTCCTTTTTTTTTCCCCCTTTACCAAGGTACATATTTTTTTAAGGGTGGAGGGGATGTCACATTACAGACACGATCCTTTAAGAAAAAAACCATCATGAAAACATTTCTGTTAAATTGTTTTGTAGAGGAAGGGTGTGGTTAGTGTTTGCATAAATCCTACATTGCCTCAGTATTTGGGAATATCTCCACTGGCATCATTTCTTTTTATTTAAAAAAAATAGTTTATCTATAAAGATTTTATATGCCTCAGAACATCCTTGAAGCAATTAACAGTAGACTCAGAACACCTAAAATTGAGATTTTCTCTGTGAGTGTGGCCTTCCCTAGTCTCTCAAAGGCTGTTTTCTCCTTATCCTTCCAGTCTCAGTGTAAATGTCACCTCTTCAGAGAAACCATCCCAGATGATCCAGACCAGAGTTGCCCATTATTCTTTCTTTGTATACTATTTTTTTCTAACCCTTATGGCAGTATATAATGTTTATATTTGTTCACTTATTGGCTACTTTTTAATGTCTTTAACTCCCACTTGAATAGATAAACTCCACAAAGACAGTAACTTTGTCAATATTTTTATCACAGTGACTGGAACATAGTAAAATAATAATAAATATTTGTTGAATGAGTAAATAAAGAAGAATGTGAGTATTTTAGATATATCCAGCTATCCATCTATTTTTTTGTTAGTAAAAATAGAAAAAATAGAAAAAAACAGAAAAGTTAGAAAAATACTCATTCTAATTTCATTTTTCTTGTGCATTATCCAAAACCAAAATAGTCAATCAGCAATAAATTATGTACCAAAAAAAATCTACACAAAAACCATTGCATCAACGCCAGTTTTAGGTATGAACATCATCAATGTAGAGAAAACGCAAGTAGAACCCCTCTTTTATTAGAAAAGCAAAATATTCCTTGAGTTTCTATTTCAAATTCAATCACCCAGAGGCATCCTTTATATATGGTGTGCGATACCAAAATGTTTAAGGTGACATAGGATAACCTCAGAAATCACACTTACACTCTCTCCAGGTTTTAATTCATTCATTTATTGAACAAACGTTAATCTGGGGCTCCAGATGTGTCGAGGCCAAACACTGAGGTTATAGTGAGGACAATATAGACACAGAACTTAAAACCATCTTAGATGCATATAACTCTCTGCAATGTAGGATATGCTTTCCATACCTACTGTCCCTTTAAAGTTCCAACCACTGTTTTATGCTTATTGAAAATATCAAAGCACGGCTTCTATGCCCCAATCTCCCAAGTAACTGAAGTTAAAAAGGCCTGAGGCCCAGAAACTAGGATTAACAATAGGACCTCTCCAAATGAAAACAACACAATCACCTTTGTAAAGTTTCATCTGTGTCATTTTGTGTAACTGTAGGCTACATATTTAAATTAATAAAATGTAATGGTAAAAAGAAAGACAGCAGTCATTACTCTGAAAACTAAGTTGAATGCTTCGGAAATACTTGATAAAGCTAAGTAGTATTGGTGGAACAACTATAAAAGAAAGAAAACTTAAAAATGTGAAAAGGCCGGGCGCGGTGGCTCACGCCTGTAATCCCAGCACTTTGGGAGGCCAAGGCAGGCGGATTCCAAGTTCAGGAGATCGAGACCATCCTGGTTAACACAGTGAAACCCCGTCTCTACTAAAAATACAAAAAATTAGCCAGGTTTGGTGGCGGGCGCCTGTAGTCCCAGTCACTCGGGAGGCTGAGGCAGGAGAATGGCGTGAACCCGGGAGGCGGAGCTTGCAGTAGCCGAGATCGGGCCACTGCACTCCAGCCTGGGCAACAGAACAAGACTCCGTCTCAAAAAAAAAAAGAAAGAAAAAAATCTGCGCTTGATTTCCTTGCAATGTACTTCAGTTCTTATTTTACTTCGAAGTAAGTGACATAGGAAAACACATAGGGCACTCAGCAGTTGTTTACATCAGAAACATAAAAATGAATTCCAGAAGTAGATTCGTACTAAAACAAAACCAAAAGTAAACACATACAAACAAAACAAAAGCTGTGACCTTAGGTTAAGCAAAAAAAAAAAAAAAAAAAAAAAAAAAGGCCTATTAAGGTATACCTAAAACATTTGCAATTGAACCAGATCTTTACATTAGATATGATTTTTACAGATGCCCAGTTTAAACAGTTTTTCAATTAACCAAGTGCCACCCCTGAATATTTTAGAAAAGAGGGCTTTTTTCCTATCTATAAATAAGTGATCATTAAATTATTATCAGAATTCTCATTAACTCCATTGGATACTAAAAGACAATAGAACAACAACTTCAGAGTTCTAGAGGAAATTCTCGGGCTGGCAGATCTATGAGGGACCGTGGATGAGGTTGTTCGTTGCGGCAGGAAGTTGGAAGCAATCCCTATAGGCAAAATGTGAGAGACGTAACTCCTGGAGCACTTGCAGCCATTAGAAGCAAGATGGACATACAGCCACATGGATCACTCTCAAAAGCCAGCAATGAGCACAAGAAAATTAAGGAATGAAGTGAAATATATATGCACAATAAGCTTTATGAAAATTATAAATATACACAGAACAACAATACACGTTCAAACAAAAATATACACATGGAGTATATTACAATGGTTATCAAACAGAAAAGGGAGAAGGGAGAGAATTATTGAAAGTGAAAGAAAATAAATACAAACATACATAGATTCATACATATAATGCATTCACATATGTAAACCTGTATTCAAATGTACATACATACATTCTTACAAAGACCAATGAAGATAAAGAGGTGCATATCAACCAACTACATGTCAATTTAAAAGAAAAACTATTAATCCCCGTGGTTTTATTTATTTATTTGTTATTTTGAGATAGGGTCTCGCTCTGTCGCCTAGGCTGGAGTGTGGTAGGGTGCAGTAGCACAATCTCTTGCAAACTCCGCCTCCTGGGGTCTCAAGCAATCCTCCTGCCTCAGCCTTCAGAGTAGCTGCGACTATAGGCACCGGCCACCACATCAAGCTTTTTTTTTTCATTGGTAGAAACAGAGTTTTGCTATGTAGCCCAGGCTGGTCTCAAACTTCTGGGCTCAAGCAATCTGCCCACCTTGGCCTCCCAACGTGCTGGAATTACAGATGTGAGCCACCATGCCCAGCCCCCTTGGTTATTTATTTTTGTTTTTGTCTTATTTTCAGACTGAAATCATAATTCAGCTCACCATTTTCATTAATGATTGAACTTTGACAGAATGAGAATGTCTGTGGAAAAAAACTGGCAAAATAATTTAAATTCCATGTCTTGATGGTGATGGATCAAGATGCCATGCAATGCTACTAATTCAAGCAGCGTGTGTGGTTAGGAAGACGAAGTCCCTACACATTCCCCACAGTAAGTCACCAATTTCTCCATGTCACTACAGTAGTCTACAGCTCTCTGAGCTCCTCTGGGTTTATTTGAACAGATAGCTATGTGATAGTAAGTATATATATCAGGAGCTGTCCCAAGTACTTTACAAATGTTAAGCATTTAATCCTCCTAACACCCCTATGAGGTAGGTATTACCATTACCCACATTTGAAGAGGGAGCTATTTGGCTCACTCAAGGTCACATAGCTGGTTAGATGGCAGAACCAGAAATGGGAACCTAGGTGGTCTGAGCCCAGGGTGTATGTGTTTAACCATTACACTCTGCAAAACTGCTTCTTAGATGAGGTAAAATATCCAGATGAAAAAAATGTCCATATTGATACCCATCCAGAGTCAATGCCTTCCCATAATTAATCAACAAGTAGCAATATGGGAAAAAAACACCAAATCTGAACAAGACACTAACCTAGATATTGTACATACTACTGGGTTTTCCAAATCAGTGCTCATGCTTGTAGCAGGAGAAACTAAACTGAGAGAGAGGTTAATTAACTTGCTTTGTGTCACTAAGCTAGTAGATAGCAATGTGAGGATTCGAATCCTCTCTTTGCTTGACTCCATGAAGAATCATGCATACTGTATTCTGTATGAATGGCACCCTAGTGTGTATGTTATGCCCATGAACCCAGGTCTCTTCGACTCCAAATCCAGTGCTCTTTCTACTGCAAAGCCTTAGAATCAAATAAGCCCTTATAGCATAATCAGACATAATGACAAACAATTACACAAGGCATTGTCATAGACTGGCATTTCAGCTCTATTAGATCTTGAATACTTAATACTCAGATTGCTCTTTTAATTCAAGAGCATGATTTCAACCTGCTCTGCTTTGCTCTAAATCTATGATCTTCCAATTACAAATTCTCTCAGGTCACCACAACATTATGAAATTCAGTATTAAGTATTTAGGGAAACAACTTTGACAAGTATTTCAAAGTACTGAAAAATCTCTTCATTCTTAGAATAATCAAAGCATAGCTTTTAATAGTTTTCATTGATAGCATGTAATCGATGTTAGTAAGCATTTTTATACCATAATCATTCATTCATTTAAGTTATTCTGTTTTCACTATGTGCCAGATATTCTTTGAATATACTCCATCTATGATTTAACTAACTTTAAATTTAGTCAGACAATTCTATAATTATGCAACCACAATATATTTGAGGTGACTTCTACCATCTAATTATATTCTTTTCATTGGTTCATCTTTCTTTGCTCTATTGATTACTTTTGTTAGCATCTTTCCAACAGATTGCTAATATCTGTTGGAGACAGTAAACACTACAATCTGGGGATCAGCTACTTATCTGCATAACCAAAAAGCAAGTGGTACCAGAAAATGCAGTGGGGGGCTAGCTCATGTGATGGGTTCATCACCAATGTAGAGGATGTGTGCACAGGTCTTTTAGAGGTGGTGTACCTTGAGGAGTCATTTTCCTTGCACGCCACGCCTTCCAGGATCGTGTAAAGTCCCCTCCACTCAAACCTGCTTGAAGTGTTTTTCAGGAAATCTTGATCCTCCCTGCATCCCACTATGCTCCCAAAGGGAAATAAGTAAATACATTATAACCTCTGCCTGGTGAAAGAGAAGACTATAAAATAAGAAGTAAAATGTGTTTGAACCCCTAGAAACTAGGAATAGGCAGCTTCAATTCTTTGATTCGCTAAAAATGATATTGACAGAATAACAACAGTGTATACTAACAATGTACGTACAATGTCCTAGCCACTGTTCAAAGTGCCTTCCATATATTCAATTGTATTAAATATTTACAACAACGCTACTGTGTTGGTTAATTTTTATCTCCACTGTATAAGGGAGGAAAAAGAAAAAGTCTAGAGGGAAAAACAGATTTCTAAAAAATAACTAATAATTAAGAAGTTACTATATGCTAAGGCCCTACCCTCACAGATATGAATACATGTAACTTCAGATTACTATCCCCATTTTACAGATAAGGAAACTGAGGTACAGTTTCCTCAAAATGTGGAGCTGAGATTCAAACCCAAGCAATAGGTCCAGGGATTGCACTTAAGCATTGTTATTTGCCAGGTACTGACAAACATCTAGCAGATGAAACCATGCTGGGTTATCATTTCTACAATCCAAATGAAAAATACAATCAAGTTAATAAGATACTGTACCTATGCGAGAGCAATAATTTAAAGGTGTATTATTTTAATATTTAAGGGTAAATCTTAATAATTCAGACCAGATGTGTTAGTCCGTTTTCATGCTGCTGATAAAGACATACCCAAGACTGGGTAATTTATAAAGAAAAAGAAGTTTAATGGACTCACAGTTCCACGTGGCTGGGGAGGCCTCACAATCATGGTGGAAAGTGAAAGGCACATCTTACACGGCAACAGGCAAGAGAGAATTAGATAGAATGAGAATTAAATGAAAGAGATTTCCCCTTATAAAACCATCAGATCTTGTGAGACTTATTCACTACCATGAGAGCGTAAACCTTCTACCATGAGGGAAACCCTACCATGGGGGAAACCACCCCCATGATTCAAGTGTCTCCCACTGGGATCCTCCCATGACACATGGGAATTATGGGAGCTACAATTCAAGATGAGATTTGGGTGGGGACACACACTATAAATAATTGTGTAACTGGATAAGAGTCTAGTCATCTGTCTCTCCAAGAAGCCTTTTCTTACTTGGCTCTGCTACTTACCCTCTACCCCATATAGGTAACTGCTCCCTCATCTGGACTTCAGGCCTCTTCTATTGTTACACTCTGGGACTATGATTTTTCTATTGCATATTTCTCTCCCACACTAGACTTCAGCTTCTATAGGTCCTGGACTTCGTAGTATTTAGTTCTCTATTCCTAGTATCTTGCACAATGTCTGATGCAGAGTTGGTCTTAAACTACTATTTGTTTAATGAATAAATCAATGAATGAATGATGTTCTTTCTGAGGAATTCAAGGTTATTGACAGAGGTAATCATAATCTATCATTTGCATTTGGAGCAACAGAATTGTGAGTATGGTGGAGAACACAAAGATAATCAGAGCAGGAGGATCTGGCACCGAGATAGATGAATTTCAGAAATAGCCCCAGTGTTCACACTTCTCTGGATATACTCCCTTTGCAATGTGATTTTACATCTCCTCCCATTAATAAGTGGAATCTATTGCACCAATCCATGAATCTGGGGTGGCCTTGTGACTTGTTTTGGAAAACAGAATGCGACAGAAATGGTGGTGTGTTCATTCTTAGCCTAGGATTCAAGAGGCTTTGTATACTTCTCACTCTCAGGAAACCCTGTCATTTTCATATGGACAGCCTGAGCTAGCCTGCTGGATTATGATAGATACATAGTCCAATCATTTCTGTCATTCCAGCCAACAGACAGTCATGTGAGTAAGGACATCTTAAACCAGTGAACCTACTGGCTAACTGCAGAAAACTTGATGAATCTAAATGAGATCTGTTAAGCCCAGCCCAAATCAATGAACAACACAGCAGACCCATAGACCATGAGCAATAATAATCAGCTGTTGTTTTAAGCATTGAAAGTTGGGATGCTTTGTTGTACAGCAATAGTTATCTGATACAGGCAACTTCAAAAAAGATTGTTTTGTTGGATTGGTTGATATTTTGGAAGAGATACAGAAAGGAACTGCTTGAACCCCAAAGCTAATTTAAAATAACCAAAACATCTTAGATCAACAGACAAAATATTTAAGAGATGATATATTCAGAACATTCAGTATGTTCAAATCCCAGCTTGTACACTACAGTCTCAGAAAGTATCCATCTATTCATTCATTCATTCATTCACTCATTCATCAAACATTTTAGTGTCTGTTATATATGCAACATTGTCCTGTACTCTAGAAATACAGACAATAATAAAATATTCCTTGGCCTAAAGAGTTCACAGTCTAGTAAGGGATATAGACCTGCAAGGAAATTAGTGCAATAAAGTGTTTCAGGTGCCATGATAAGCATGCAGTAGAGGTACAAAAGAGGAAGTGGCCAATTCTGTACGTGTTGAGTCAAGAAGCAGGCAGTAGGAGAGGTTGGGAGAATCAGGAAAAACTTTAGAAAGAGTTAGCTCCTTTGAGTTAAATAGACGAATATTTGTTCTCCAGCTGGACAGAGAGTATTTCAGGCAGAAGTGAACCAGGATAGGGAAGTGTGGGCCCTACTGGTGTGTCCACCAGTTGGTGTATTCAGGGAACTGAAAACTGTTTGGATGATTGGAACATTTGGTGCCAGGGGAAGCTAAGGGAGAAACAAAGTTAGAAAGCTGTGCAATCACATCTGCTTTGATTAATCCACCTTGAACACTGCAACGAGAACAAAATTCTGCACTGCTTCCTTTTGCAAACTGGGGAAAATGTAAACTTCTTACTATGGTGTTCCAAGGCCTTGCCAGTCTCATTAATTCTTGGTGTTCTAGTCACTTCATACTGCGCATCATCCCTCCCAGGCCTTTGCATTACCTGCCCCCTTTGCAAATAATTCTCTTCCCTGCCTTCTTCCTCTGCCTAATCCAGAGGTCTCACCTGGTGGCTTGTGCGCCACAGGCAGTTTATTATCATGTTTTGTTTGATCCAGGATTTAATTTTAAAGTTATTTTTCAACACTTAAAAACGTAGATATGTAATGGGGGTGAAAGAAGCTTGATTTCTGGCTCCTCTAGGAAAATAAGAGGATTTTCTACCTATCAGTTCTGAAAACAATAATTGGTTGGGGTCTCCATCATTCCCTGTTATCTCTTGAATACTGAGGCTCAGTATCAGTCACCATTGATCATATCACTTATACCGTCGCATTTTTCTATAGAAAGGCACAAAATACAGTGAATACCATGAGCATCAGACCCAGATGGCATGGGTTTGAGTTATAACCACGCTATGTCAGGGTGTGTAACCTTAGACTAACTGCTGAATCTCTTTGTGCCTCAGTTTCTTCAAAAGTAAAATAGAGATGACAATAGTAAGAGCAATAATAGAAGCAAAAATTAAATGAGTTAACACAAATAAAGTGTCAACAGTTAATGTCTGACACAGATTGGCTGTTTTATTATTTAAAAAAAAAAAAATCATTTACATTATATTCCTGACTGCTCTAGGAGTTTGAACTTGCAATCTTTAGCCAAACCAAATCCTACTGTCCTTTTAACAATAACTCAAAGACTAAGTCAGGCATGGTGTCTCATGCCTGTAATCCCAGTGCTTTAGGAGGCTGAGGCAGGTGGATTACCTAAGCCTAGGAGTTGGAGATCAGCATGGGTGGCATAGTGAAAACCCCTCTCTAAAAAAAAAATAATAACTCAAAGACCAATTTTCTCATTTTTTTCTGTGCATTGTGTAGGTGCTCCTCATTGTGCCCTGTGTCTATTTGGTTATATGCCTGCCTGTCTCATCAGAAGAAGAGCTTCATGAGTGCATGGACATGGACCATGTCATATTCATTTTTGTTTTAATCTCCTGCTCCAAGCACAGTGCCTATGACAGAAAAACTGCTCAATAAATGTCACTGAATCGATGCTAATCTCTCCTACCCTAAATACCTTAAAGCACTTACACACCGTTTGATTTGTATCAAGTAATTTATCCTTATTTGTCTGGTGCTGTATAAAAGTTCTTCAGTCATCTCCTGTGTGTGAGCCTTGGTCTTTCAGCTACGTTGTGACTGGATGGCAGGAGAGATGTATCTTCCTTTCCTTTGAATTAAGCCTCCATACATGACATAGTTGCATGTGCTTCTATTTGGATAGACTTACATGTGCTACACACAGCAGAATTGTAAGTGAATGGCAGCCAGAGTGCAATCCCAGGGATTGGTCATATCCCACATAACGTCACTGGAATGCAGTATTAGATACAGGATGGGAGGGAATGGGGTTTATCAGTGGTTGCTCTGTTTTTAATTTTCCTTCTATTATCTCTAGTTCATCCACCAGGGATGGCAGGAAGGACAGATTAACATAAGAGGGCTTCTCTGCTGTAATCTGGGCTCTAGAAGTAGAGGTCAGGAGACTGTTGTTCAAAATGAAAGAAAGGGGAGAAGAAAATGATCATTTCTTGAGCAACAATTATTTATATTATACATCATGCATATGATATCTAATTTCCCATAACAATTTTATGAATTGTTAACTATTTATGAAGGGCCTCTACTCAAATGTGAGTACAATGACACTTCAAGAAGTTATTTCGCGTTATTTGTCAAAGTCACACAGCTCGTGTATGCCGACCAGACGTTGGACCCAGGTTTGCTAGTCTTTAACGTCTATGTTCTTTTCACTAATCCATCTCACTCCAGGAGAACAGATTGAGAAAGCAAGTGCTAACCTCATAAATGGGATCTGAGGAGTAAACAATTATCAATACAGAGGAAATAAATACAAGCATCACAGAGAACAGAAGCTTCATGTGAGGCACCATTTTAATATGATAGGTCAAAATAAGTAAAGCACTGGAGAGATGCTCTAAGAAACATTCCCACATGTGAAATTCATTGATCCGTTTTTCCATTTTGTTCTGCATGAATAAGTAATTTACCTCTAGACAGTACAACATGGAAGGTTTTGAGAAGTTTGAAGTACAGATCACAGACGAAACATGCATAAATGGTGGAAACAATGGGGAAATAGTCAAGCGGGTATTTCCTTCCCTTGTAACACCACAGGAAGATATAGAATGCTTTTCTTAGGTGACAAATCTGTTCCCAAATACTAACTTGTGTTACATTGTTAATGATTTTGAGTCACTAGTTTCTAGTTTTTCTGCTTCTTAAAAAGGAGGAAACATCTAGCTGGTAATGACTACCTCCATTTCTCCAACGTCTCCAAGAGCAATTAGACAGCTGTTTTAATTGGTTAAAGTTGAGCATTTGTGGCTTGTAAGATCTGGATATTCGACCTGGAGGCATCAGGGGTCTACTGGTGTATTTCAAGAAAGTTCAGCTCTCCTCACTTCTACCAATAATACCTAGCCTTCATTAATGCCCACTTTGTATCAGACATGGTTCTAAGTGTATCACACAAGTTATTTTGTTTCATCCTCATGATAATCCTAAGGAATAGAACCACTATTACCCTCCATATTATAAGTAAGAAAATTAAGGCCTCAAGATATTCAGAAACTTGTCTAAGTTCATAGGGTAAGGGAACAAAATGATGATGATAGGTTTAAAACTCAGGCTGTTTACTTTCATGGCTATGTGTCCTCATAATCTCTGTATCACTCCAGCCATCAGAAGCCTGTAACATTTGTTCCAAACCCCTGAGGGATAAACATACAAGCCTTGGCACACAGAGAGATGTCACATAGATCTTACTGGAAAAGCCATTATTAAGGCTAGGATAAATATGTCACTACTTTCCGGACATGATATTTGAGTTCTTCTCAAATGTTAATAAAATATTGCTTCCAGGCCAGCCTTCCCTATATGCAAATGACTACAGAGTTCCTAAATAAAGAATGATAAGAAATTCCTGAACATGGAGATATTACTTTTAATAGCCATGTGCATCATAGATCAAGAATGGAGAAGCCAGTTAGGAAGGTTAAGCAATTAGATCTTTACATTTAATAGCTCATCCTTACTCCTTCTTTCTAAGATGAATAGTTATTGTGAAATTAGACCTCACACCCAGGGTCAGTGAAGCCCACATTTTTGCTGTTAGGGATGTAGAATTATGTGATTCTATACTTAGCTCTTACTACTTTCTAGATTTCATCAGGCACTATGGTCTATTTTTTATTTTTTTTTCCAAAAAGAATGTATTGATTCCCAGTCTATTCTGGGAATTTCCCAGTTTGAGAACTGGGAAAGCTCAATAAGGAGGTAGCCAGAGGCACAGATCTGGCTGCGGCTGAGGAGATGAAGATTGGGTGGGTGCAGACATCAAATGGGAAGAAATCTGGGAGAAAATTACTACAGAAAGCAAAGTAATCAGTAATATCAGATGACAAGGATGATCAGAATCTATAGATGGGCAGGATCCCAACTCAGATTTGTGATCAAGAGAAAGTGGTTCAAATGGAATGCCTGAATAAGAACTCTTGAGTGACAAGATAATCAAATATAGTTGCTTTGATTTTGTTTTTTGATGTCTGAAGATTATCCAAGATAGCCTAATCTTCATTCTCAAACTCACACACAGAGTGGTTCAAGGGATCATTCTTTAAAACAGGCTACATGTTTGTAAGAAATTCCTTCAAAGGCTGGAAACTTGAATGACCAGAATGCTCAGTCATTTTGTGGAAACGTAACAGACAGACTCGGAAATTCCAAGGAAACCTTTAATATTTAAGACAATATCCCGGTAATCCCAGCACTTTGGGAGGCCGAGGTGGATGGATCACTTGAGGTCAGGAGTTCGAGACCAGCCTGGCAAACATGGTGAAACCCCGTTTCTACGAAAAAATACAAAAATCAGCCAGGGGTGGTGGTGCATACCTGTAGTCAGGAGACTGAGGCAAGAGAATCTCTTGAACCCAGGAGGCGGAGGTTGCAATGAGGCGAGATCACACCACTGCACTCCAACCTGGGAAACAAAGTGAGACCCTGTCTCAAAAAAAAATTAAAAACATTAAAAAAAAAAAAGATAATAATGGCTTCTGTTTATAATACAAGCAAGTGGTACCTCATTAAATTATTAATATGTCAGTATCTGCTATAAAGATTCTATTGATCATGATCACCCTAATCTCAGCCAATTTCTCCTTTGCCTTAATACGAAAAAAGGAAATGAGGAATACCAGATAATAGCAGATTCCTCTAAGGTTTCTGTTATAAAAGTGGATCCATTTTCTGAAAACATATTCTAGGGACAAGTTGGTGTAAAATAGTTCTTGACATAATTAAATAACAAGAATCCCCTCCTAGTCCTTTATTGAATTCAAGGAAAAAAATTCAACTTAAGGAGCATTTGTATTTTGAGGTCCTTTCTGAGTTTTTACTCATTTCCTTCTCTCTTGCATTCAGCAGCTCTAGGTGATGTCAAGAGATTTTTGTGAACCAAAAGTCACAGATTTTAATTTTTAGTCATTTTTCTATTAGGACCATAGAGTTCCATAAGTGAAGAAACAAAACACTGTCCATATGCAAATTTATATCAGGGACTGGAATCTGAGCTAAAACATAAACGTATTTGCTAAGGTATATATTTTTAAGTAGGATATTACCAACCTTTCTAAAGGTCATCCCTCTGTGGTATGCCATTTGATTCTAGAGTGAGGGAACAATTTGTGAATATTCAAAAGATAACACAAAAATTTACCAACAACTCTTGAATTGAAAATAGAAATCAACTCTGATATTGAAAAGATCACTTATTTTACATAAGGAAAATTAATAACAAAATAATACAAAATTACAATAGAGTAGGTGGTTGTATGGAGCAAAAACTAAACCTCACCACAAAGAACAGGAACTAGAACTAGGTTTCATCTATTAGTTGGCAGTGGGTGCTTGCAGCCCTGTGTGGAGAATGATTCAGAAACTGCTCTGAGCTCACCTGGCACGATGGTGTGAACGGTGTGTCTCCCCAAAATGCATAATTGAAACCAATGTGAGGGTACTAGGAGCTGGGGCCTGCGATGGGATTAGTGTCCTTCTAAAAAAAGATCCCGGAGAGCTGCCTTGCCCCTTCTAACACATGAGGACAGAATAAGACAACACTATCTAGGAACCACAAAGAGAGTCCTCACAGGACACAAAATCTGCCAGCGCCTTGATCTTGGACTTCCCATCCTCTAGAACTATGAGAAATGAATTTCTGTTGTTTATAAGCTACTCAGAGTATGGTATTTTGTTACAGCAGCCCAAACAGACTGAGGCAACTAGAAAGAGTGTCCTCATTGACTAACGATTTCTATTATGGCCCTGGTGTCACAGAAGGGGGTAATAGGTTGAGTGATTTCTTTTATTGAGGATTTAGACCAAAAATGTTTTAAAATATCAGGAATAAGTAACTCTATTTGGTACATATATTAATCAGGCTAGGCTAGGCAGGGCTGAAGTTACAATTATGACCCTAAATCTCAGTGACTAACATGTTTGTTTTCTAGTTGTGCAAAATCAGAAGCATATTGAGCAACCCTTCTGAGGCTTGTATAATAACTGGACCATCTGCTACACTTGGCTTCCAAGGTCACTATGACCAAGGAAGCATAAGTGGTAGGACAACAGGAGATGTTTTAAGAGGCCATCTCTGAGACTGGCATCAATGACATTAACCACGCCTGGGCCAGAAGGCAGTCAGAAGGCCTCAACCTAACTGGAACACATGGAGGCTGAGTAAGCATTAACATTTTCTGCCACAGTACATGAAGGCAACTTGTGAAACTGATTCTGGACTCTGCTTAGAACAAGGAAGTTAAGTCTGTTCAATTAATTAGACTTGATATTGGCCTGAGTGGCAGACAAACAGCACCTTCTCTTACCTTAGCCTGAAGGTAAAAAGGAGGTGAAAATGAAGTTTCATCAATTAGAAAAAAATTAGAGCTACACACTGGTCATGAACCAAAAAGATTAGATATTGTCGAACTCTAGACCCTTACTCTTCTGCCGTATTAGTTGGTATGGTGCTAAAGTAAAAATTTCAGCAGGAAACAGAGTCCAGCACAGATGGTTCAAGAGATGTTCACAAATGAACCATTTACAAAGGTTTGGGCCAAGTTAAGGGAACCAACAATGAATGATTCTTAGTTCCCTTAGACACCAGCAATAGCAGGAAGCTATTACTACCTATTGTTTGTTCCTGAAAGGGCAAAGAGAACAAATAGTGTTCCCAGAGCTCCGTGAGCTCTGGAAATATGGAGAAGGAGCACAATGACAGGAGCTCTAGTTCTGGAGGAATGTGGCCACTGCCAGAAAATGTGTCCACAGTGTGGAGGTAGAAGGGAAGAAAAACCCTAATCTCTCTCTCTCTCCTCCAGATGTCCAGTGTCCTACCAGCACCTCCCATTGGCCAAGGAGAACGGAAATTAGCTGACAAGGGAGCTGGAGTGGATCTGTCATGAAGCTCAGCCCCCAAGGGCAACCAGCAAAGCATAAAAGGAGAAGTTGTGTGAGGCCTGGAAAATTCAAAAAACAAGGACAAGACTGATGAAAAATTAAAAGGCATGGCTTTTGAAGAAATGGGAAGATTTCTCAATTCCCTCTTTAATGAGCAGTATTCTTATTACCATTGCATTGGCTCAATTCCTAGGTTGGCTGTTCAAGTACAAAAACCACTGCAATGACAATCTGTAGACAATACATGCATCCTAGCAAAAAATATCTGAAACAAATGCACCCCTACCTAAAAGACCCTAGGGCCTTATCAAAAGAAGATCCACAAAGGAGTAGAGACCTTCTTAAGCAATCTGTTTATTCATCTATCAAATCAGCAAATATCTTTTGAGTATCTACTAAGTGCCAGGTACTTCACTGGGCACTGAGAATACAAAAATGAACAAGACAGATATAGTTCCTTCTCCCCTGTGGTGTATAATCTGTTGAGAAAGACTAAAGCAGAGTGAGCAAGGGTAGGATGCTGCAGATGGTTTGGAGAGAAGGCAAGCACCAGTTCATGAAGAGCCTCGGAAGTCATGGTAAGGAAAGGGTATTTTACTGTAAATTTTAGTGGGAAGCCATTGAAGGCATAAGGCTATTTTATTCTAAGTGCAATAATCCTCACTGCACTTAGAATAAAATAATCCAGTGAAGGTTCAAAACAATCAATTCATTATTGCTTCTGTGTGAAGAATGGACTGGTGGGAGGCAGGTTTGGAAACAGGGGGTGCCAGTTAGAAGACTATTTCAGAGTTCAAGTAAAAGAGAGAATTGAATGGACCAGGGTGGCAGCTGTAAAGCCAAAAGTGCAAATAATTCAAAGTACATTTTCAAGGCATATTTGATTTGTCATAGCTTGTTAAGTTCAGAATAAGATCAGCTTCAACCTGGAAGAATCTTTGTAAACCCATGAGTCTTACAACTCGCTTCATGGATAGTCTCTGTTCGGTGTTGCAATTTTGTGAATGCACTGAATGTATTAATTTCTGAGGATTGCTGTAACCAATTACTACAGACTTGGTGGCTTCCAACAGAAAT
This sequence comes from Theropithecus gelada, assembly GCF_003255815.1. Taxonomy (NCBI): domain Eukaryota; kingdom Metazoa; phylum Chordata; class Mammalia; order Primates; family Cercopithecidae; genus Theropithecus; species Theropithecus gelada. Next base: position 58,040,523 of record NC_037672.1, read on the forward strand.
TTGTTCTCTAAGACACTGGTAGCCATAAGTGTGAAATCAAGGTGTCAGCAGGGTTGGTTCCTTCTGGAGGCTCTGAGACAGGATCAAGTCCACGCCTCTCTCCTGGCTTCTGGTGGCTGCAGGCAGTCCTTGGCATCCCTTGGTTGGCAGATGTATCACTCTAAACTCTGCCTCTGTCTTCACAGGGCCTTCTTCCCTATGTGTCTCTATGTCCCAAATCTCCCTCTTCTTTCTTTAATAAGGATATTAGTCATTTGATTTAGGATCCATTGTATGTCCAGAAGGATCTCTTCTCCAGATCTTAATTACATCTGTGAAGACCTTATTTCCAGATAAGTTCACATGCACAGGTACCAGAGGATAGGACTTGGAAATACCTTTTTTGTGGGATGCAGTTCAACCCACTACCCATAACCTTTTATTTTTCTGTGGGAAATGTGAGAATTACATCAAAACAAATAAAACCAAATTAAGTACTGGATTCCATTTACAAACCAAAATACTACACAAATGTTTATTACTTATATATTACAAAATTATTTCATCCATCTGAAGGACAGATTTAACATAGTCAATATATTATTTTAACTATGTGATTTTTTCACAAAGAAATTGTAATAACAATAAAAGGATTTATATCACATTTGCATTTATCTAATGTATAATATTAGCACTTGGGTATAAATACATGCACACCTACATAAATATATTGATATATAAATAAGTAACAGATATGAAAAGGTGGGAGGAAGAGAAGAAAAGAGAGGGGGGATAAGAAAGAATGAGAGGAGAGAGAGGAAGGAAGAGAAAGGAAGAAGGGATAAAGAAAGGAAGGGAGGGAGGGAAATCTCTTTAGGTATTATACACCATTTTCCTGTCTTGCTCAAACCAAAGCTAGATTTTCAAGTCCTAAAGAAACGGAGGCCATAGGCAAAGAGTAAAAAGAAACAAGAAGTTAATTTTATGCAACACTGAGCTTGGAGATTTAATGATAATTTTTCATGCAATGTACCTCACAATCCAGTGATGTTGACACCATTTCCCCCCTCGTTTTGCACCTGAGGTTTACAGAGGTTATACAACTTGCCCAAGATCACGTGATTGCCAAGAAAGTGGCAGACTTGGAATCTGAATCCAAGTTTGCCTGATAGTTGATCCATGGTGCATGAAGTCACCATGTTGTATCGCCAGGCTGTATTCCTGTTTATTGCTTAAGCATCCTTTCCTTCATCCAATAAACATTTATTGGGTGACTGAAGTCAAGTGATCTGAGTCTATATTCTTGATAGACTTGGATGTGGTTATATAATGGAAAGAGAGGAATCAAAAATTACTCCTTGTTTTCTGGCTTGATTAACTATGCAGTTGTTCCACATCAAGGAGCTGAAGTTTACAGTGACTGGACTTTGTCGTCATATCTGGGGTGAGCACAGAGCTGTACTCTATCATGCAGAGCTCAAAAACAATCCCTCTCCTGCCTCCCCATACCTCCAACTGTGCATGCGCACGCGCACGCGCACACACACACACACACACACACACACAAACACACACACCATGTTCATGATGCCTGATCATTTCTAACCCCTTGTTTCTGAGACAACTCCTCCAATGATTTAGACCCACAGAGATTTTCCCATTCATATTAGAATATTAGCTCTGGAAAGACCTTAGAGATCACCATCTCTGACTCCTTCATTTTATAGATGGGAAACTGAGAAAGACCCAGAGAGATAAATTTCACTGTTCAGGCTCACTCAGCTACTTACTGTCAAAACCAGGAATAGAGCACAAAAGTCTCTTGATTTCCAATCAAATTATCTTTCCTCTTAATCCAAGCTGACTTCTAAAATTCCCTTGCCTATGTAGTCTCTCTTCTTCAACTAGAACTTTATGATAAAATGTTTGGTCCTCTCATTTGTCTCCTCTGCACCTCCTTTGCCTTTCTAGATAAGGTCAGAGACTGCGTCATCATTTGGCATTACACATAGTGCTGACTATATTACACAGGACTATTCAATACACTTGGGGGTGGCTGATTGATTATGCTGTAGTTCCACATTTGCATACCTAACCTCTCATATTTTTAAGTCTACAATCTGAATCTGCATAGCAGTCAGGTACACTTGGTTCTGGTCTGCTCTAAAGAGAAAGTAAAAACTTGTTCGTTTTATATTTATTATTATAAATGCTATTAATATATCTGTTTAGCCTATCCTTTTTGATAGGCTGAGCAGATAAATTAATATCATTTTTTTTCTCTTTCTTTCACCATCTCTGAACAACTGGGCTAGACTAGGGTCCTAGATTCTGTCTACTTGTTACTGAATTCTGAGCATCTCATTAGTGATCGATGACCTAATCCTTTTAAAATGCCTTCCAAGAAGGCTTCCTTATTGCCCACTCTCTCTCAGGAAGGAGGTGGGACAGTAGGTGGGGAGGGGAGTGGAGAAGTCTACTAAATTCACTGAAAACAAATTTTGTGTTTAGAAACAAGTGAGTCTTGGCTCAGTGTTCACTAGCATTTTAGGTATCCAGGCAGGATTAATCCTTCATTCACTCTCACTGATGTAAAAGGCTCATGCTTTTCATCTGTTCCCATCTGACACCATACTGCCTTTTGCCTTGTTCCTGGACACACTTTAACAGCTCAAAGAATGCTGCCTCTGGGCTTCCAAGTAGAACCAGAGAGAAAAAATGCTGCTTCCTAAACTTGTCTCAGCTCAACTGTGATTGCCAGTCTCATTCCAGATCACCTATGACTCCCTTTGAAATCAAAACCATAGGCCCATCTCTCATTTGTTTTTGTGTTGCTGTTTCATATTTCCTGGATATTACTGGTGTCTAAATGCTCTGTACTAATGACTATGCATAAACCACCCCATGAATATTTTCATAATTAGTATTGTAACTAGTTATTTATGTTAATAACTAGATTCACACGTCTTTACTGCTTAGGGATTACCAGATCTGACTCAGGAGTCATGCAGATCTAAGCAAAGCATCAGTCTTCTATTTGTCTGTATGACACTGGGCAAAAAGTTTACCCTCTCCAAGCCTCTGTTTCTTCATCCCTTGTTTAAAGATTAAAATGATCTCCACAGAGGGTTGTTGTAAGAAATAAAAGATTTAACACATATGAACCTTTTCACATTGTGCCTGACATATAGTGATCCCTTGATAATCACCAGCTGCTCTCAGTGCTATCGTTATAAGGCAATAAAATGTTCCTAGAAGTTGTAATAGTGATGGACAGAATCAGAACAAGAGTTTCTTCAGTGACTTTCTGATTTAGAGGAGGAAACAAAAGAAACTCTGGGAAACGCTGGAAACTGTGTTGGTGTGTTCCCCACCCTGTGGGTGGCATGACCCAGTGAACAGGCTAATTGAGCAGCAACCCCAGATAACTTCAGGAGATGATGAATTTTGTGAGCATTATTTGGAAACTTGATCTTGCCAACAAAAATAAGCAGGGGGTCTCTCACAAAAAGGGTTTAAAATGTGGTCACTAAGCAGCATTTTGAACAGCAAATACAGATGGACAGTAATACTTACGGTCAATTTGCCAGAATCAGGTATCAGATGACCTCTGACACTAGCCACCGCTTACTAAAGAGCTAATTAGCTGTAAAAATGAGGTGACAAGTCAATTGTATCAGCACAAAGGACGAATTTGTCATGTGGGATTTCGCTGGTAGTAAGGCCTGCCATTACAGCTTCTGGGTGGCTACTTTGCCTACCAAAGCAGCTAACTTTCCCTGAAGGGAAGAATGAGGTAGGAGTCAAGAGTAAAGGAAACCCAGGAGTGCTCACATCAGGGTCAGGATGTGGCTCAGACAGGAGCCTCTTGGGCCCAGAGATACAAGATTTCATGGTCTGGTAGGTGAGAGAATGCCTGCCCCATCAGGACTGTTGTTTAATTACTACTAGAAACATTGGCTCTCTTTGACTACTGATAGAAATGCTGTTACTCACTGTGTTTCCCCCTCTGCCTTGGCCAGCAGAACTAAACATTGTTTTCTCCAGTGCACAATGCTTAAATTTATGTGTGTTCATTGAGAATGTTGGAAATCATAGAAAACTTAAAAGAAGGCGAGGGGGCGGAAATCTCTAAATCTCTAAATCCTCCATTCTTAATAATCTGGATTTTAACATCTTGACATTTGGTATAGCTCTTTCTTATAGTACCTTAGTAAAAAAATTGAAATCCGATTGTTTATACAGTTTATGGTCTTTCTTAACTTCACATTGTATCAAAAAACAGATCTGTATGTTAATTACTATTTTTAGTAATAGGATTTAAACAATTTTATGCTATTCCACCATAGGGACAGATCGTAATTTATGTGATTTCTATGTTTCCAAGTTCTCTAGCTTTCAGAGGTCACTCTTGCTTTAATGCTGACATAACAATCGTCTAATTCCCCAAACTGCTGTCCAGGATATTCAGGTTTCCTTACCTAATGCTAGCTGGGGACTCCCAAGGATGTGTACCCATTCCTAGAAACATGTCCTGTGTGTCATATGTCAGCAGAGCCTATGCTCACAATGTTAGCTGGCTCCTAACCATTGCTCTCTGTTCTGACACAAATCATAGCTCAAAAACATCTGAGCTCCACATTGCCTTGAAGTAACAAAGCCATGGCTACACAGGGTAAGAGGAGAGGAATCAACGCTGGGAAGAGAAGACATGCTCCTCTATTCCTTTGTCCTAACATGAACACAGGCCCCTCCCTCACATCCCTGAAGTCCAGCTAAAACTAGGCTGTAACATTACACAGAATTTTAATGAAAGCTTATGGCTAACATGGGTATAATACAGAATGATTTACTACCAGAAGAGTTTCTCTAGGCTACTCCACATCGGAGGAGCCACCAATAGAAATTTCTAGGCACCTCCATCCCCAAAGTCCTGGCCCCATCTCCTCATTTGGCTTCAGAGGAAGAGTTATGTTTTCTCTCCCTCATTCTAAGACACCCTAGTCTCTTCCACAGAATAATTAAAGTGGAAACTCCCTTTTTTTTTTTCAGAGAAAATTATCATCCTCATTCATTACCTGACCTCCATGGCCCAAAGAAAGTGATTGTAACAGCTGGCCCTGTCTTTCTCAAAGTCAGGATTATGTATAAGTATCACTGTGTCAACACCAGGACAAATATTTCATGGTTTTTTTTTCAGCAAGAAGTGAACCTATAAGTTCTTCCTGGTTTGTTCCGCACACCAGCTCCTGAAACAAAATATTTAGACAAAACACACACCCATCTCTCAAGAACTGCAAGAACATTGAAGTACCAATCAGATGAAATTTATATTAAAGTAGAAAGTAGTTTGGTTGATTCATTCACTATCTACCTACTAACCTCCCCCTGCCATTCTTCAGCGATTTACACAGGTAAGATATTTTACATCTCAGTCTGAAGCATCTGCCTTCAAGTTCACGGAGACTTCACAGTTTTTTTCCAAGGGCAATTGATAAATTCTCTATCTCCACGTGATGCCACTAGTTCTAAATAATAACTGTTAGCAAAAATTGAATGATATTTCTGCAATGTCAAAAACATTATTGCTGTGAGTTCAATGGTGTCCCTTAAACAGATATGTCCAGGTCCCAAAGCCTAGTACCTGTAAATGTGACTTTACCTGGAAGTAGGGTCTTTGCAGATGCAATTAAATTCAGATGAGGTCACATTGGAATCTACTGGTCCCTTATCCAATGACTGATGTCCTCATAAAAAGAGGGAAATTTAGACACAGACACAGAGGAGAGAGGGCCATGTGAAGAAACAAGTAGAGACTGGAAGGATACATCTACAATGTAAGGAACACCAAGGATTGCCAGCGACCACCAGAAGCAAGGAGAGAGACATGGAACAGAGAACCTCTGGAAGGAACCAAACCAGACATTGCTTGGATTTTAGACTTCTAGCCTTCAGAACTGTAAGAGAATAAATTTTGATTCTTTTAAGCCACTTAGTTGGCATAATTTGTTATGGCAACACTAAAAAACTCATATAATTCTTATTTATTTAACCCCCTGTTTCTCAGTGGGGGTGAGTTTGTCCTCCAGGGGACATTTGGCCATGTCTGGAGAGGTTTTTGGTTGTCACAATGGAGGCAATGCTGCTGGCATCTGGCATCTGGCATCTGGTGGGCAGAGACCAGGGATGCTGCTAAGGATCCTACAATACACAGACCAGCCCCTGTAAAAAAGAATGACCCTGTCTAAAACATCAATAGTGCCAACGTTGAAAAGCTCTGACTTAATCTGTCCCTTGTATTTGGAGATTTTCTTTCCCTTTTTTATTTTTTCTGCCATAAATAATGCTGCAGCAAACACCATTGTGCACAATTATTGGTCAACTAGTAGTATAAATTTCTTTAATTTCATTTCTCAGGGAACGGTGTATACATTTTTCTTATGGACATCTTGCCATTTCTTGTCATTCTATTTTAATACTTTTATGAAACAGATAAATTATAAACAATAAGTACATGAAAGAATGAAAAGTCACAAACATTTCAAAGGTAATAGAAGACTCAGTGCCTCCTATAGTTACCTTTTGATTTGTTGTAATATTCCACACAGCAGGGAGACATTGTGTAAGAGTGTTTGTGTGTGTGTGTGTGTGTGTGTGTGTGACAGAGTCTTGCTCTGTCACCCAGGCTGGAGTGCAGTGGCACAATCTCGGCCCACTGCAATTTCCACCTCTCGGTTCCAAGCGACTCTCATGCCTTAGCCTCCCAAGTAGCTGGGACTACAGTTGCCTGCCACCAAGCCCAGCTAATTTTTGTACTTTTAGTAGAGACGGGGTTTCACCATGTTAGCCAGGTTGGTCTCGAACTACTGACCTCAAGTGATCCACCTGCCTTGGTCTCCCAAAGTGCTGGGATTACAGGCGTATTGTCTTAAATATTCAAGTAATCCAACCACCTCAGCCTCCCAAAGTGCTGGGATTACAGGCATGAGCCACCATGCCCAACAAAAGTATCTTTCTCATAACAGCTGCCATAAACAATGTGCTATTTCCAGATTTTAAAAATCTGTGAATGTCACAATAGCAAAGACTTGGAACCAACCCAAATATCCATCAATGATAGACTAGATAAAGAAAATGTGGCACATATACACCATGGAATACTATGTAGCCATAAAAAAGGATGAGTTCATGTCCTTTGCAGGGACATGGATGAAGCTAGAAACCATCATTCTCAGCAAAATATCACAAGGACAGAAAACCAAACACCACATGTTCTCACTCATAAGTGGGAGTTGAACAATGAGAACACATGGACACAGGGAGGGAGCATCACACACCAGGGCTTGTCAGGGAGTGAAGGACTAGGGGAGGGATAGCATTAGGAGAAATATCTAATGTAGATGACGGGACGATGAGTGCAGCAAACCACCATGGCACGTGTATACCTACGTAACAAACCTGCACGTTCTGCATATGTACCCCAGAACTTAAAGTATTTAAAAAAAAAAAAAAGTCATATGACCAAGCCAAAAAAAGAAATCTGTGAATGTAACAACGTTATGTTTTATAATAGAAAATTTTAATTTTTTACATGAAAAAGAATTTGATCTAGCCATTGGGAAGACTTTTATACTAGAAGGTACCTAACATTGTTCATTTTAGCAATGGAGAAAAGAGGTGATTAAATTGATATCTGAGCCTCAATGCCCATGACCTGACCGGGTCTTTTTCTATTAGATCCCAGGAAAACCCTGCTGCTCAGGAGTGATCGTACTCTCCTGCGAGTATTGGGCTGCCAAACAATACATCTTTATTTAGATCTCTAGTTGGTCCTCTCCTCCTCCCTAACCCTGTCCTGTTGAGTCAGTCAAGGGTAACTTGAGTCAGTCAAGGGTATGAGGCTGATCGCTGAGACAATGCAGAGCAGAAATTCTGGTTCAATCAATATTCCATAGTAATCTCTTGCAGCCTTGGTCCCAGCTGGGAACTTGCACACATCAGGCTCCTGGGAGGTTTCTCAAAGGTTCTCTTCCATGCTTCAATGGAAATATCAGAATACACTCCTGGGTTATGTGCCAAAGGATGTTACCTGAGGCCTTGAACTAGAAAAATCAATAGTCCAGGGACACTGAGAATGGAAGATAAAATAGCTAACTGAAAGTTAAGAAAAATTATATGCATGTATCTGACTTTTAGCAGACTACAAAATAAATTTAACCTGGCAGCCTAGAAGGAAAAGTGAAAAAATATCTAACTAAAAACAATTATTTTGTTAGTTCTAATCTTCTCTTAACACTACTTAAGACAATTCCTTTGGTGGTTCAAAATTGGGACAGAGATATAGATTTTACTTATTATAACACCATCAGAATAATAGTCATCACTGAAATAAGACCAAACAGTGGCTCTGGAGGCGTAAACAATTTAGAAAGGCAAATGAAAATATACTTGAACCTCAAGGAAAGCAAATTCTAGTACAGTAGTAGCCCCAGATCTGTGGCTTCACTTTCTGAGGTTTCAGTTACCCAGGATCAGTTGCTGTCTGAAATATTAAATGGAAAATTCCAGTTGACAGAGAGAGGCCATGTTCACATAACTTTTATTAAAGTATATTGTTATAATTGTTCTCTTGTTATTATTAATAGTTATTGTGCTGATCTCTTACTAGGTTCCTAATTTATCTATGACACTTTACCATTTGTATATACAGGGGAAAACAGCATATATAGGGTTCCGTACTATCCATGGTTGCGGGCATCCACGGGGGTTCTTGAAACACATCCCCTGCAGATGAAGAGGGAGTATTGTAATCAGTTTCTCAAAGCTATTCACAACAGGTGGAAACGGAGCTATATCATAGCAACAGTTCTTTGGGACACGGCGCAATTGTTAGTTTTACCGCACATTCCAGGCACCATGTTGCTATTGCCATTGAATCTCCCTAAGAAGTCACTGTGGCATGTGGCTGAGAGCCAGTAAAAAAAAAATTCATCACTCCATAATGCCAGGAGATTCCAGTTTAAGCGACCTTGAAATAAGCAAATCAACTAACATAGTAAACATTTGTGGCTATGACTTTTATTACCAGAGGACAATTTACTTCAAATAAGTATTCTCCACAGATTTTCTTTAAAGAGCAGATATCCAAAGTGCCTAAATGTTTGTTTACTATCCTTCAGGCCCCCAAGTTCATAGGCAGGAAATATAAAGAGCTGACTAAAGATTAGTGGAAACTGAAGTTGAAGCACTTCTGAAATAATAATTATGAAAAAGTAATTACATTAAATTGACTCAGTGTTTTGGAAACATGCCAAATGCTTAAAAATGAATAATGCCTTTTACCTTCTCCTTCAATATCTGTTAGCCAAAATGACAAAGGGTTGAACTGAAGATGTTACTACTGCTGAAAAATCTGATATCACAGACTCAGCGCTAAACTTAAGTCTGTTCAATTGGCTCGTTTCACAGTCTCAGCTCTAGAAAGTTTAAATGAATTGCCACCAGATTACCGGACTTCCAGACCATTTTTCCTATCATTTATTTATTTTTATTCAAATTATACAGCAAGTAACATTCTTGTTGCAGAAAATTTGGAAAATTCATGAAAGCACTAACAAACAAAAATTATGCGTAACCCATGTACTCCAAAGATAATCATTACTAATATTTAAATAATTTAACTCTGCCTTTTTACAAAATCGGAACCATACTGTGGATATTATTTTGTAAGCTGTTTTTGTTTCCACGTAATAATATATTTGAACTTTTCCATGGCATTGAATATTATTTTACCATACCATTCTTTAAAACTACATAGTATTTCAGATTATGGATACGGAATAAATTATTGTAGGAAATCTAGGTTATTTTCAATATTTTAGTATTAGAAATACTGTGCTCGGGAGATAGAAATCTACATGCACATTTCTATTTCTTTGGAATACATTATTAAAAGTAAAATTGCTGGCTTAATGGAAAAACACTTTAAACTCCCGAGTAAAGCTCCCTCCCAAGTTGCATCAGTACTAACTTCTGACCCACTCACATCAACAATAGTCATTATATTTTTAAAACTCTTTTTCTAATTGATAAGCAAAGAAAATGGTAGCTTGCTGATTTACATCTATTTGATTACTAGAATTTGATTTTATTTTCTTGAAGTGTATTGACCATTTAAATCTTATATTTTTTAAATTGTCCAAGGCCAACTTATCTGCTTTCCAACTTGCTGTGTGTGCAAGGAATTAGGATTTTGTTTCAGGGTTGTTTTTGCTTATTTTTGTTTTGCTTTCATTACTACATGTTATGGCTTCTCTAATAAATAAAGCACGAGGAATTACTTTATAATAAAAAAAATAGTTAAACAATTTTACACCAGACTTACTTATTGGTGGCAAAGCAGGGCCTAGGAACCAGAACTTGTCACTCCAAGAACAATGAACCAATATCCTCAATTTTGACCCCCAAAAGCTTCAACATTAACAAGTTTCAACAAGGCAATCACTTCTGCTTTATTTGTTGGATAAACTGTTGTCATATATAATCACTGCCTAGATCTTCCCTGTACAACAAAAAATATAACAATCTATATGTTTATAATTTAGGTATCCCATTGCAAGTGAAAGTTTCAGTGATTCTTTAGCAAAATTATCATATTGTTGTCTTAGAGAAAAACAATTCCTGTGGGCTTTCCCTCCTACAAACACAGGTTCAGAAAAAAAGGTGACTCTGCACCACCTGAGCTTATACATTCTTGTTTTGACCATCCCTGCTGGTTCCCAGCAAGATCTACTATAACTGGAATCATGCTCAGGAGATGTCTGAGTGACTGGGCAGCAAGTCAACCCCAAAAGAAGTCTTCATACCATTGAACAACATAAGCATATTTCACTCTCTTTTCCCCCCTACTCCACAGATGCTTTCATGTTATTTTATGATGTGACTCTTCCCCATCATTCTGTGTTTTTGTGAGCAGTGAACAGGAAAGACATAGCAAGTCATATATGCTAAGTAAATATGGCCAGTTCTTAGATCTAAAAGACAGAGGCAGATAAAGATAGAAGTCATCACTATTTAAAAACACAAACAAACTTCAGCAGCAGAGCACTTAACTGGTAGCTTTCGCTCAAGTGGAAGTCTCTTTGCTTCAGCACAGCGAATGGATGCCAGGCTGATGTGGGGTAAATTTGTAATAATAACTCATTTGGACATACGAGAAGCCCAATATTAACAAAATATATATGGATAAGAGATCTCTCTATTTAAATTTCTCCTGACACTGCTGTCCCACAATACTGGAGTACTCTACCTGGAAAGCTACAAAACTAGAACAGAATTTCCCTAGAGCTCAAATATGATTCTCCCCTTTGTGCCTCAGAAAGTAAAATTAAGAGGTGGGGAGGAAGAGAGAGTCGAGTCACCAACTTCAATCCCTTTTATCCAGTTCTTCCTTGTCCTGCTTTATACTCTCCATAGCCACAAAAACCACCAATTACACGTGGTAGAAAAGCAGGAATTCAAGTAGTATCCTGCAAAACACTTTATAATATATGATAAATGTGATTGTGAAATAACAAATCAAAATGTTCTCTAGTAATCATTTTATATGCATATCTTATAACTGCATGATATTTGTACATTAATGTTTTCTCTTTAAAACATTTACATGATTCTTGAAATTGTCTTTTTATTCACTGTAATCCTGCACCTACATATCACCTAAAATTGCTTCATTTTATGTAAAGCCTTTTTTAAGTGGAAAAGGAAAGTAACAAATTGAGATGATATTACCAGTTTTAGTTGGGAATAGTCATTTAAATATGAAAAGTGAAGTGGAAAATTAAAATAATCACCTAGGGTATCCTAAGTAGGGAAAAGTCACTTGCAACTCAGATATTGCCGTGGGTTTTCACACACTTTCATGGATAGAGATGGCCTTAATTGTTTCTCCAATGTGACTTCGAATAGAGGAGAATTGAATAGGTTGGCATGTCTTGCAGAAGGTATTTTAAACCTGTCTCAATAGCTTCTTCAATGAGGAAAAAGTGAGGAGGCAGTTTTTCCAAAGGCAGGTGCATTCATTTTAGTGAGGGCAGACAGAAATAGGGCACATTTGTTATCTAAGCCTTCCTTCCCAAACTTGTTTTTAAGGTTTTATGGCAAGAAAACCTGTGCTTTTCTTCTGCTATTGGGCTTTCAGATGATTTTTCTAAACAGCAAAGAAGCCTCTGGCATTTTTTACATTGCAACCAGCAGTTGCTTGGCTGCACTATCAAAGCAGGCCCAGCAGATCCTCTTGAATGGAGAATCTAAGACCCACCACAGACTCTGACTGCACTAATGAACTAAGAGCACAGATTCCATGGGGCTCCAGTAAGGCAGCAGGGGGACATAAAATCCCATGGAGACGGGACCAGGCTGCAGCCATAAAGAATCAAGTTGTCTTCATAGGTGCTGTAAGTTCCAACATCTGCTGGCCATATAAAACAAAGTGGCTAATGGACGATATGAAAAGGTAAATATACCATGAAGAGTTATTTTGTTACTCTTCTTGGCACTGGTCATATCAAAGTTTGGGGTTTTTTTGTATTAAGCAAACGTGTATGTAAATTTTCTTTAGCAAATAGCAGAGTCAGATGAATTACTTTCCTAATTTATTTTAACATCATAATACCTGGAGTAATAGAGTAAAATGTTTTAAACAAGAGCACATCTTAAAACAGCAATCCTGATGAAACCAATGGGACTCTTCTCCTAACGGAAGATTCAGCAAAACAAGGAAACTGTATCTACAGATCCAGACAGCACTTAAACAAAAACTCAATGGCAAACGTACACAGTTATTCATGGAGAAGTCAGTGCAGTAGTTAAGGACTCAGGCTTCAGAGTTAGGAGGCTCTAGGTTCAAATCCCCAATCAGGCATTTACCAGGTATATAACTTCTCTGAGATTCCATTTCCTTCCTACATGAAATGGGAATAAAAATAACTTCCTCACAGAACTGTAGGCAGATTAAAATAAAACATTTGAATATGCAGAACAGAACTAAAACAAAGTGAGCACTCAATAAATGGTAGCATATTATTATTTCTACTACTATTGACTATTTATACCCTAGTTTGTCTCAGGATAGTTTTAAGGTGGCCTATCAAAATAAATTACACAATGCAAAATAACACAAATAAGAAGTAGATGGGGGGAAATAAGAATTAAGGAATGTTTTAGGCAAAGAATTCATTTTTGCTCTGTGGTTCCATTAGATTAAAATGTGTATTTTTTCTTCATGAAATACTCATCAAATACACAGAAACTGAAACCAAGGCACAACTTCACAACAATAAAAAGGACTCTTGGGAAGACTAAAAACTTCATTTTTATTTCACTTCAGGTCACAGACTCTTGCTCTTGCTCCCATGAAAATACCGGTTATCAGGAAACAGGCTACCATAAACTTTAGTGGCTGGGGCACAAGTACCAAGAGCCAGAATAATATGGCCTTAGCTGGATCTTTTCTAAAAGAGCCATACAAACTTCCCTTGCACTTTGCACTCCAGTCTTTCACCCATCCCTTCCCTGATCTCCGTGCTTAGCAGGCTGTGTAACACCACACAGTCACTCAGTGAGACCTCAAAAAATAAGATCCCATAATAAATTTTATCTTAGAAAAGATACACTACATCACTTTCAGTGTCAGATCTCTAGGGAGGAAAGCATCTTGGCATGTAAATTTACACAAGTCTACTTTTGAATATTAATTATGTATCACACTACCTCCTCACATAATTATTTTGGAGCCATTACCCAGCAAGCTATAGGATTAGCATTTTAAAGACTTGCTGGAGATGGGAGATCAACCAATAAACATACTCTTGGCCCCCCGTTGAGAGATCCTTTAATTTCTGATGCTCAAAGTATATGTTTATTCTGACAGACTGAGAACTGGAAAGACTTATAACACAGAGATGAGAAGAAAAACGTTTCCCCTTGAATGCCAAGTCCAGCTGGATGACTATGTTTCCCTGGAATTCATTGTGGAGGAGTATCCCGGACTAGTGTTTAAGATCAATGGAAAAAAATTCTGCAATGAGACAGTGACGTCTGTCCATAGGCAAAGGAACGAGGAAGTGGAGCATGGAGGCAGATATTTGCCCTTCCTGCTATATCCACTGGACCTACAAAGCGCTCATTACCGATTTGAAGCCATAGAGAGTTGCCGAGTGTCATTTTAAATGCTAAGCCAAGCAGTTCCTCCAAACCTGTAGACCCCTGACACTCTTTGATGCTGTTATCCCCACTAAAAATCAGTACAGGTGAGTCTCAGACTGATGTTCAGTCAAAAGAGTCTGCTGAAATTACTATTATGCACAGGAAGTTCCCCTGAGAAAGCACCAGAAGGTGGACAGAAAGGCCAGTTAAGAGGGGAAGGTGCCACTGTCCTCTCAAATGTGCTTTCTTCTGTAGAGCAACGAATATTGCAGAATACATCTTTGGCAACTGAAGCAAAGAAGATGTCTGATTCAGACTGGTTTTGTAGGGTTAGTCCTGAAGAGAAATGCTTCCTTTTAAGCAAATCTATCACTACCACTCATATCAGTCTGGCCTAGCCTGACAATAGCTATGCCTGCAACCATAGCTAGGGAGTGTCTCCACCTCCACCTCCCACTGCCCAGCATCTTTAGGATAACTATGGAGAATAATTCATAGCCTAGGTTCAGCCTGGCAGCCCTTCCTAACATCCTTAAGAGCCACAAAAGTTTGGGAACAAAATTCTTGTCATCTTTTCCTGCAGTTTAGACTGTGTGTGACTCAGCTCACATGGATGGTTTTTTGTTGTTGTTGTTGTAATGAGTAGAAGACAAGGGAGTGCTGAGGCTTGAGGTCAAAATGTAATATTTTTCTTTCAAAATAGTCATTGAAGGGAAGAATACTGCATAGTTTTAAAATTGTATTCTTATTCAAAATTGCTTCTTAAAAATGGCTATACAATAATTTGGATGTACATAAAGGTTCACATGTTGTATGATTCCATTATATGTAAAATATCCAGAATAAGTAAATCTATGGAGACAAAAAGTAATTTTGTAGCTGCTAGGCACTAGGGGAAGAAGAAAATAGGGAGTGACTGCTTAATGGGTGTATCTCATTCTGGGAGTAATGAAAATGATTTAGAACCCAATGAAAGTGATGGTTGCACCATATAATGAATGTTCTAAATGCCCTGAAGTGTACACTTTAAAATAATTAATTTTATGTTATGTAAACTTGTGAATTTCACCTCATTTTATTTAAAAAGATAATTTATGGGGAACTTTGGTGAAATTTGACTATGAATGGATATTAGGTGGCATTTTGGAATTATTAATTTTTTACATATGATCATGGTATTGTGTTACATAGGAGAATGACATTTTTTATTCTGTTTTCAAAGGTAAGTGCAGAAATCCTTAGAAGTATCATGAAATCTGCAGCTTAACTTTCTAATAGTTCAGCAAAAGTCATCCATTTCTATACAGAAAGAGATTAAAGCACACAGCAAAAAATATGATTGTTGAATCTAAGTGGAGGCTATGGGGATGCTTGTTGTATTATTCTTTCAACATTTTAATATCTTTAAAATTTTGCAGAGAAATATTGGGAGAATTTTTTTTTCGATGATCTCCTGAAATTCAGAGTAAAGTTCAAGGCTTACATCAACTAATTGATTTATTAGTTAATTAATTAATGCAAAACATTGTTGAGCACCTGGTAGATTCCAAGTGCTATGCTAGGTAATCCAAGTATAATAATGAACAAAACAGATGTAATCTCTGCTCTCATAAAGCTTGCAGCCCAGGGAGGAAACCCATAAATAATTAGGCAGCACAGTATGAGCCATGATGGGAAGATGCAAGATGCTAAGAGAATGCAGAGGAAGAAAGACAAAAGCTAAGACCTGAAGGTCCTTATTTAGAGTGTTATAGAAAAAAACCATTCAACGATATTTGTTAAAGCGCAGTAGGGCAGACTTTATTCAGGACCCTGGCAACAGATGTAGGGACCGTGGCAATGGGATTTTGCAGTGGTGAAGAGAGACTGGATTCAACTTCAAATACAGCATAGACAAATGGTAATTTACAACCAAGAAGCAGGGTGGGGTTTAGCGGATGGAAAATTACTAAGAGAAAACATCAGGCGTGAGGTATGTTCTGGCTAAACGGACCTAATAGGATTCTTGCTGAAGAAAGACCAGGGCAATCAGATGTCACCTGGGAGATGATAGAGGTTGAAGAACCCAATAAGATAGCAAGGGGATCCGATATTGAAGATGGAAGATTCTCGCTAAACTGACTTAGCAGTGTTCTTTGCTAAAGCTGGATTTTACAAGGAAGTGCACAGATGGGCCTAGGAGAAGTTTCAAGAAGCTAACTAAAATTTGGTCAAACAAAAAATCTTTGTAAAGTCAACCAAGTAAACAGAGAAAGAATATTCCAGGTAAACCCATGGGGTGAAGTCCTAGAGGTGAGATTCTGGGCCAGACGCTGCAAATCAAAATCCCTGCAGAAAGAGCCAGACAGCATACATGAATGAAAACCAGAAACAACCCCATTTTTAAAGGGTCATCAAGTCTATTGTGGGTGCACCACTGAACTCCAGTCAACAGAAAGCCAGGAGGTGTGTAGTGAGGGGGATGGGGGATGGATGAGAAAAATCAGGGACCAGGGAGGTCAGGGAATCACCCCCAGTCCCAGTCCAGAGTCCTCTCCCCTTTCCTATCTTGCTTTTGGAAGTGTAGCCCTTTCCTAAAGAAGAGCAGTCGGGGCAGCCAAAACTATGTTCAAGGCATTAGGAAATCACTAGGGCTGGGTGAATAACCATGACCATGACAATTAGCCAGGCACAGATCTATACCTGTACTCATGCAATCTGGGGCCTTACTACTATGCATATTTTTCATTGAAAAAAAAAAATACAATTGGAGAGAGAAGCATAAGCACAGAGTGGCAATTCCTAGAGCTGTAAATCTTCAGTATATTCTAAGTTAAATTGATTGTCCTCCTGGAGCTCCTTAAACATAATCACATGGCAAAATGATGAGACGGCTCAGTCTTCAGTTTTCTTTTGTTTTGTTTGCCTGACTGTAGCCAGACTGGTGCTGATTCCCATTAGAGACATGAGGAAAACACCCTAACTTCCTTTCTCCCCTATTTTCACTGTAGGGCAGACAGAGGAGGAGAAGACAAGAAGGTGAAGTTTTAGGAAAATAGAATACTTGAGAAAACCTTGAAATTAATATGGTGTTTGGCCTTTTGGCAATAAATAAATTAGGCTAAACAGCTTTGAGTTATCCTTTTTCCAAGGCTTAGTAGGGGTTAATATTAAGGAAGCGGGAGAACTTGGCAGAATGGGAGGTGCCCAGCACTGTGTTTAAGATTTCAGTCTGGGAGATCTGAGGGGTTTCTGCAAAATCCATGATAGCCTCCTGTGCCCCGAGAGACGCCAGGATATCCATGAAGACTTGGAGTGCCCACTTTACAATGAGAGCCCTAGAAGAAAATGCTCCACTCTTTCTATCTTGAAACACATCTCTTGGTGTTATTTTATTCCATTCTAGGGCCTGAGAAGAAGCCTGGCTGCTAATTCACAGCTCCAGCCCTTTGAAGTGCCATTGATATTCCAAACTCGGGGAGTCTCCCGCATCATAATGGAATCTTCAACCCGCCCCGGGCTACACTACAAATAAACTTGCTCCAGCGAATCT
Organism: Theropithecus gelada; assembly: GCF_003255815.1. Classification (NCBI taxonomy): domain Eukaryota; kingdom Metazoa; phylum Chordata; class Mammalia; order Primates; family Cercopithecidae; genus Theropithecus; species Theropithecus gelada. The sequence continues at coordinate 58,058,239 of NC_037672.1, forward strand.
GCAAGCAGGCCCTGAGCACCAACGCCAGCCGACCCCTGAGAAAGCAGCTTGGGCAGCATAAGCTTTGCAAAGGAAAATAAAACCCTCAGCATGGAGTCTCAAACAAGAAAAACAGTGAGATATTTAAACCTGATCATTTCTTTTTAAAGACTTGGGTGTTCTTCAGAAAGGGAATTTCCCTCCCACCCCAGAAGGGTCCAAAGTGTTACTCATATTATTTACAGAGCTTTGAAGTGTGCCTCCAAAGTTTGAGTTCAGCTCTGAGGAATGTGAAGGTCAAATCATTTTCCCTTTCTGATGAAGGAAGGCTGTGAATTTAATACCACAATTTATTCAAAACAAGGAAATACACTGAGGCACTCTCCACTATTAATGCACAACAGTAGAAGGTTGGAACCATATCATACTCCAAAGAGTTTATATGGTTTGGCCAACAGTGGTGATACATTTAATGAGCCTCTGGTTAATCCATTCCTACCAGACTCAGCACCTGTAAAATGCAAGACACTTTGCTTCTAATAATAGGAATTGAGTTAATTTATTTAAACAATGTTAGAGTCATCATTTTCTAAAAGTAAAATAATTAAACATATATTCCTATAGTATGTGTATATTTTATAAAAACTGGAGGTTAAATAGCACATCTGGGGCATCTGGCTTTTCCTGGTAACCCTCCAGGTGACCTCTCTTTTTAAAAGTGGCCTTTCGAGCTTTATTATCTTAACAAGAACCCCCATTTATATAGCTGCTTTCTTTATGGAGCTTGAAGTGCTTTGTTGACCTTGGAATGCCCTTCATGCTTAGGAGGATGTTCTCCCTGGCCCACAGAGCTGGCGAGACATTTATAGGCCGGGAACCAAAAGGCTTGGCTGCAGTCAGTCAGTGGTGAATGTACGTCCAGAACTGTTCTCTCAGCTGGAATGGTGCATAATATTTTAGTCTACAGGACCCAGCAGTGTGCTGTCACTACACACTTGAAGAGGCTACAAGGAGTCCAATGTTCTGAGTCAATTCTGTGCTCTCTCACTTACTGGTTGGTAACCATAAGCACATAGCTTAAATTCCTGTAACCTCCTCTTCCCCACCTGTAAAATGGGATTAATAACACCTACCTCATACATCTGTCATGTAACACTTTAGGATTCTTCTATATTTGCATAGCTGTCTCCTTCCATTAGTTTGTATAGGGCTGACTTAATGTTTTTGGTTGAATAAATGTTGAATGACCTGGCATTGTGTTCATAGCTTTACTTAGATTATTTTATTTAATATTTACTATAACCACCTGGGCTAGGTACAATTATTAGAAGACATGACAAGGTGATAGTTAAAACAGTTAAGAAACTTGCCTGAGTTCATGAACTAGTTGCAATTGGAATTCAAAGTAAAGAGGGCGCATGCAGTGTCTCACACTTGTAATCCAAGCACTTTGGGAGGCTAGGTGGGTGGATCACCTGAGTTCGGGAGTTTGAGACCAGCCTGGCCAACACGGTGAAGACCTATCTCTACCAAAAATTAGCCAGACATGGTGGTGGGCAACTGTAATCCCAGCTACTCGGGAGGCTGAGGCAGGAGAATTCCTTGAACCCGGGAGGCAGAGGTTGCCATGAGCCGAGATGGCACCATTGCACTCCAGCCTGGGCAATAAGAGTTAAAGTCTGTCTCAAAACAAACAAACAAACAAGTAAGTAAAGCACTTCCGCCTGTAAAGCCTGTGGTCTTGATCAGGATATTGTCTTATTCTTGGCCATCTTAGATCTTGACATATACAGTAGGCATCTAAATAAATGATAGTGATGTAATACACTAAGAAGACTTGATAAATTGCACCTTATGGCGATCTTGTGTTTTTTCTGGCCATTTTCAATGAACCTGGTCCACTTTGGGAAGCCTGTACAGGACCACATAAAAAGTGCACAACTCTCTCACTGTTAAAGGCCTTCAGGTATTTCTCCTTGGCTGGTGTGTCCCCTCCTCCTCACGCTCATCTTGCCTGGTTTTGTGACTACTCCTCCTATGCTATTATTCCTTGCCTTTGGCTTTGCACCTATCTGGTGACCTGGTTTTGAACTTGTTCTTTCTACAGGAGGTCAAATACACCAGTAGTCTGGAATACGGGTGCCTCCAGTAATATACAAGGACTTTCCAAAAGATATGTCAAGGAAGGTTTTAAGTGAGTCAACTTCCAGATCCTCAACTTTTGTGTATATTTTTTCCTAAAACTAACTTTACCTGAGAGAGAGCTCATTGAAAAGGAACAAACTCTTATTTCTCACTTCCTCTTTTATTTCTCCCTTCTTACAAAAAAAAAATTACGTGTTTCTTTCTTTTCTAATCTTACCAAAAGTGCATGGCCCAAGGGCATAAAGACCTCAAGGGTGCCAAACAGAGATTTGGAAACTATTTGTGCCTGTCACTAAATTTCCAATAATTCTCTTTCAGCCACACTGAAGAAAGACTTAATTGAATTGACAGTTAATGGATCATTAAAAGTAATTTTTGATTATTAGGTTGGGAATACATCAGGATTTTAGATGATTGAGAAATCTTGCTATAACAAAACATTTTTCCTTCTCGTCTTATTTACTAAACAAAATTTTAGTGTTTTTATTTATGAAAATTAAAACTAGGAATAGAAATTACGCTGAACCCTTGTCTCATTCTAGCAATACTGGGGTATCCACAATTCAACTGAAATAAAATTTAATTGAATTTAAAATATATATATATAGTCCCAGCCATCTTATAGGAGATACAGCTTCAATAAAAATTTGTCTTTTTAAATTATTTATCAAAATATATAACATGTTTGTGTTATTTTGACCAATTGGTTCTATTAATAGTCTTAAAAATAATTCAGTCAATATTTTAAAATTTATAGCTTGATGGCTAGAAGAAAAAATTTAATTAAAATATTAATGTGTATACATATTTTGTAGTAGAGAATCATGATATAATGGTCCATAACACCTTCATGCATAAAATGTATTACATAAAAATAAAATTCACTGGGGAAAGTGGAATGGAAAATGACTTCAAAAGAAAAATAAATGAATGATGTAAACGTTCAGTCTGTTAAAGGAGAGTTTGTTTGTGTATCTTTAAATAGGTGATGGTTGATATCCAATCAGTATTTAGATTCCATTGAGTGCATTTTAAAGGGTGATATAACAATTTTATTTAAAAGTTCTATATTTACAATGTTTTATTTAAAACGTCAGTATTTACAATATGGTGAAAATCCATCCATTCAACTACTCTATTTATACTTAAAATCTAAAAGGGGATACTAAATTTTTCAAAATTCTCTTAAAAAGTACATGTGAGCAAACTTTGAAGAGCACTTTATATGTTAAAGAGAAAGAAACAACACTCATTTCCGTTGTCTGTCAAGCATACAGTAGGTGCTTAATAAAAGTATGTTAAATGGAGGAAGGTTGAAGTCTTTTGTAAATTAAAAATCACTCTATAATGTCAGTGATGCAGCATTTTCACATCGTGTGCCTACACAGGTCTTCATAAGAAGTCTCACAGATTTGTTTCAAAATGAGAGACTAGCACAAGCCCTATCCTTATGCATGGTCTTCATCACTTTCACAATATCCTGACAGACTTTGAATATATTTTGATCTGTGAACCATGTACTACAGCTAATTCAAAAACTAAAAGTATCAAAAATAATATTTCCACCAACCACAGTCCACTGCTGAACCTGATACATTTTAATTCATTTAGCTTATTTAAGAATATTTTCTGAATCAAGACTCAGGCTTGAAGTCCCTGGATGTGTTTTCTCCGTATGATTGTGGATGCATATTTTATTGATTTTGCTGCAGGAACAGTAATTGCTAAATTGGAACTCCATGAAATGTGTACATATACCCACAGCAGCTTAATTTATTTAATGGTTTTAAGCAATTTACAAAAAGTGACTTACGTTTTTGGCTAGCTACCTATATTTCTCCTTTCTTTCTCATTCCAATAGTCAATTGAGTCTGGGACGTTTTGTTGAGCATATTTGAATGTAGGGCAGAACTATTTTAATGGCACATTTAGTGTCCATTTGTAATCATGTTTTTTGTCATTAAAATGTGCACTAGGGAGGGCCATGACAGGAACACTAATTACAGTCGTGCCGAAACTGGGATGAAGAGAAGGAGGTCTACTCTCTCACACCCTATTCCAATTTTTCACCAGCATGTTGACCTCAATAAGACCTCCACTCCCTTGATCCTTCCATTCTCTGCTAGTCCATCAGCTCCCTCTGGTTTGATTTCCTTCCCTACTGAGGCAGGACCCCATGGTGCAGCATTTCAACCTTTCTTGTCAGCACCTTTGATTTCCTTAGCCCTTTGCCTTCTGCCACAGACCTACCCCCTCTTCCCGCCCCCCACCCCAGCTAACCTCCAACTCCAGATTCCTTCAGTAATCCATCTTGTCTATGCCATGGAGACTGTCACTGTGACTTCTCTCCAGCACAGCTGGAGAGAATCATATGACCCTTCAGATTGGTGCCACTGCAGTTCTGATCTCAGCTGAATTCTCGACCTGTCCTGAGCCGGCTCCCACTCACATTTCCCTCGTGGGCTCTTCTGAAACCTTGCTCCATTCACTCTAGCAGATGACCCCACCCCACATTCTGAGAGAAATAAGTGTGTGGTCTTTTTCCCAAGTCAAACTAGAGATGGTGATGGGCTCTCTGACCAAGTGGACCACATGACTAAGGAGGAACATGGGGTGGCAGGTACCACTTACTATAGAAGCAGTACCTTCACCAGAGAGAAACCATCGTAATTCACATGCAAGAAAAGTAAAAATGTCAGCCCAGACATTTAAGGACCTGCTAAAATCTAAATCCAAAACCTAGTGGTTAACCCCAGATGCCAGGTAAATAACCTTGCGAACCAAGGGATAAAGCCAGAACAGAAGAGGATGAAAAAGACTAGAAACAAAGAGCAAGGAAAGAAAACAGAGGAGAAGTGGGATTACAGTAAGAGACAGTCAGGAGAAGGTTTTCTTAACCCAAGGTTTGTGCTTAAGAATTCAGGGATTCTATGAACTTGAATGGGGAAAACACTGTGGTTTTGTTTTCACTAATTGTTAGCAGAATTTGAGCATTTCCTTCATTAGGAGTGCAGGCAGCATATGGTGGTAATAGCGATATCTCTGATTTTGCCACCAAGTGAAGTCAGTGACACTTTTGTATTCTATTACAATTGTTGCAGATTTCTCAAAATATTTATTTCCACTCATAATTACTTCAAATTACGGTAGTTATTAAACACATTACTAGATCTTGTTATTTAATGCGTTAGAAAAGAAGCATATATATTACTATATTGCTAACTTTTAAAATATTTTACTAACCGTGTTACAGTATACTTGATTTCCTTTGTAACTCTATGTATTGCATTTTACGGGCTTCAATCTAACATGCCTGAATCAGATTCTTAAAAAGATGTCATGATAGGATCAAAATTCAATAGGAAAATCTTCAACACTCTACCTTCTCCTCCTCACAATGTGAGAAACATGTCTACATCCATATTTAAATTTAACTTCCTTCCCCCTTGTTCAGAGAAAGGATATCCATCCTCTGGTTAATCTCATCCAGAGAATTGTGCCCCTGGTTCCTTCTGTCATCCCCTCCAAAATCGTTCCCATCAATTACTTAGGAACTGTTCCTTCTACATTGGTCCCTTCTTTTTATCTTAATAGAGATTCCCCCGGTGGCCCCCCTTTCTTTACCCATTCATTTTTCAGTGTTAGCAGTTACTTTATTTACTGTTTATTCTCCTTCCTGTATTTATAAAAGATTTCGCAACCTCAGCATTATTGACATTTTGGGTCAGATAATACATAGTTGTTGAGAGCTGTGCTGTGCACTATAGGTGTTTGATAGCATCCCTGGTTTCTATCCCCTGGATTCCAGTAGCACATCCAGCCATCAAAATCAAAGATTTCCCCAGACACTGCCCCATGTCCCCTGGGAACCATGATCATGCCTGGTTAAGAGCCACTGCCTGAAACACTAGTCTCCGTTCACTGTGCCCTTTTCTTCACCTTGCCTTCACTTGCTGTCTCCCTGCAAGCCTGACTCCACCTGCACCCCTTTACTAAAATTATAGATCTTTGATCTCTCATTACATTCAAGGTCCTAATCAAACTGCAAGCTTCTACTTAATTGACTTCTTTGTACAATTTGACCATATAAGCCACACCTTTTTGTTAGTCATCGCTCTCTCCTTAATCCGTCTCCAAGACAATTTTGCTCAATTCCCTTTACTGACCTCTCTTTCTCCACAATAGCTTAAATAGCTATGTTCTATGGGGGCTGCCCACCATACTCTATTCCCTGGGCAATCCCATTATCTCCCAAGGCTCTATCACCTCCTTGTTCAGGCCAACCCTACTCAAGGTTGAATTCAGTTTCTTATTTCACAAGACTGGCTCCTACTGTAATATTTTACCAACCCAAATGTTCAAGTCATAAGCTTAAAAATCAGTCTAAATATCTCTCTCTGTATATGTATTCAGGAATCAAGTTTTGGCACACCTTCTTCCAAATGTCTCCCAAATTCAGCTCTTCCTCTGTCTTCACTTCCTTCTGTTCTCATTCAGGCTCTCATTATCTTTTGCTTAGATGATTGTGTAGCCGTTGGCAATCAGTCAATTCATTGTGAAATGAAGAAGTGAATGAATGAGCAAACTGGACTCAACTGTAGTCTCATTACCTCTGGTTCATGCTATACATAATGGCTGAGGTCCTTCCTAAACAACAAATCTGACCATATCTTTCCTCTGCTTAAATTCCTGTAAAGGTTCACAATTATCTGTAGAATAAAATCCAAATTATTGTATCTCTATCCCTTACCTACCTTTCCAGCTTCATGTCCCGCTCCCTGCTTTTTCTGTGTGTGATACAGGGTCTCACTCTATCACCCAGGCTGGAGTGCAGTGGCACGATCTCAGCTCACTGCAGCCTCAACCCTCCAGTGCTCAAGTTATCCTCCCACCTCAGCCTCTCCAGTAGCTGGGACTACATTTGCGCTTCACCATGCACACTAACGTTTGTTGGTTTGTTTTTCAATGTGACAATGTTCTACTATGTTGCCCAGGCTGGTCTTGAACTCCTGGGCACAAGCAATCTCAAAGTGTTGTGATTACAGTCTTGAGCCACCATGCCTGGTCACATGTACCATTATTTCCTTAATAATAATAGTGATAATGATATCTCACATTCTGATCACTTACTCTATGTAAGGCATTATTCTAAGTTCTTTAAATTGACTATCTCATTTAAACCTCATTCTGACCCTATAAAATATTTACAATTAATTTTCTCACTTTTTTATCTGAGCATATTATAACACTTAGCACATTGTATTGTGAAACACTTAGCACATTGTATTGTGAATACATGTATGACTCCTCCACTAGTCTGTGAGCTTAGGCAACAGAGATCTTTTCTTTTTTGTCACTGGACACACAGAACTCAGCACAATGCCTATACATGACAGGTACTCAATCAACACTAAACAAATGAATAGACGGATGATGCTTAATAACATAAAGATGATGAAGCTGCACATAGATATGACACCTTTTATACCAATAGATCTCAAAGTGGGGCAACTCTCAGTTTCAGTGAGTGAGAAAAAAAATTCAAACTGGTTCAGTCTATAGGTATTTGCTGAATGTCTGCTACAATTAACTCTTATTGTGGTGGAGAAGGTAAAAACCAGGAAATGCAAGGGCAGCTCAGAAAGGGTTCATGACAATCCCAGGTGTAGAACCAAAATGAGGATGATATGAAATGATTAATAAGTGAGTACAAACCATTGCTAAGTCATTATCAGGTCTTTTACCTCTGTATGCAGTACTTCGAGCAATCTATTTTCTTGGTTTATGCTGTGTACCACAGCAGTATGAATCATATCACAAGAGGCAAAGGAAACTAACCATACTTCGATTACCTTCATATTTAATATGTCCCCTTTGTGTAGCATTTTTCCACTTTGCAATTGTTTTCACATATAACGTCTCTCACAGATAGTGTGATTTCTAGAATTTTTGAGTTAAAATAAAACCTTGAAAGATTAATCCACACTTCTTCAAATTGGAAAATAATGCAAGTGAGGTCCAAAGCCTTGTATGATTTTCTTGAGTCTCAATGCCCTGCAAGATTATCAGGAAATGTGCAAATAGGTAAAAGTTAAAAGATGGAAGAGGGTGCACCAGACAAATGTTACCCCAAAGAACTGGTGTAAAAATGCAAGGAGAACTAAAAACTGAATTACAGCATATAAGTAAGGGGAGAAGGTTATCAAATGTAAAGTATTTTAAAGCATCTATACTGTTAGTGAGAAGGATAAAGGTATTGATTAAATTTAGATTTTGTTAGGTTAAGTACACATGTTAAAATGTTTAGAGTAGATTTTCAGCTTTTTCTGTATTTTTGTTCTAAAACTAAGGAGTTAGGGAAGAGCAAACCAGGAGGACTTACAAAGACCCAGAAAAGGTTATCAGATGCCAGGTAGGGAAATAAATGGTTAGATAGAAGGACAGTCCTCCTGTATGGGAAATTAGAGCCACAGTGAGTTAAGGAGAACATCCATGCAGAGGCACATGAGGATGCCCATGTGGAGTTTAGAAGCTAAAGGTAAGAAAGCCATCCCAGCAGAGGGGTGGCCCAGGACTGGATATCAGAGCCTGAGCAGGGTGAAGACAGCATTCATCCAGGGGGATAGCCCAGCATGGCATATCAGACCTGAAGCTGGTTCTCCCGTCTGGGGGTATCCACACCTGATAAGGACAGGAAGAGGATGTCAGAGCCTGTTCAAGACGAGGAGGGCATCTTTGCAAACTGGCAGCTTAGCAAGGAGAGGAAGGAGTATAATCAGTCTCCCATCACCACCACTTGCTTTCTAAGGTGATGGGAGATTGATTACAAAGATTGATTATATAGAAAGTGATTAGTAAGTAAACATGTAATAAAGTTAATGGGAAGCAAGTGTCTCACAGTCAGAAGAGACTTATAAACATGGAAAGAGTAAATGAACTCTGTGGTGTTGGATTGGAATTGAAAGTATCATTACTAATTACAGTTTTTAATATACAAGTAAATACATAGAGAAAAATAGAGAAATGTGTGAATATATGTCTATGAGGACTCCTTAGAGAAATAAATGAGTTCATTATTGGGGTAGAGAGAGTACAAGATGAACCTGGAATAAATTGATTTGTCTGAAAGCAGAAAAATGTTCAAAGAAGTTTGGGGACATGTCAAAAAGACATAAAAGCCAACTTCAAGAGACTCCTACTGACTGCAATGGTACAACCACAGTATCTAAATAAGTGATGATAATGACAAACACATCCTATTGGAAAAATTGAGAAACCATGGGTCCATACATAAAGTAATACTAAATGGAACATTTGATGGAATATAGAAAGAGTTTCAAAGCACTTCCCACTCATTATATACAAAGTGAAAAGAATAATTACAGTAAAGAAGCCTGGCAGACACCTTAGTCAAGTGGACATTATCATCAGTAATTGGACAAATCAAGGCACCATGCCACCTGATAGGATGCAATGAGAAGAATCACCCCATGTAATTCCTGCCAAAGACGTATAATCTGAATAAAAATGCATAGCCTGAATGTAATCATGAGGAGGCATCAGACAAGTCCAAATTGAGGGACATCCTATAATCTTCAAAAGTGTTTAGGTCATGAAAAACCAAGGATAGACTGAGGAACTGTCTTAGACTGAAGAAAACAGAAGTAACATGGGAACAAAAGTAGTAAGTGAAGTCAACTTCACTTACTTCAACTGCATCATTTTCACCTAAAAGACATATGGGGAATATCTGGTGGTATCCACCTATGAAACTTGGATGTGGTCTGGGGATTTGATGCATCAATGTTAATTTCCTGATTTTCGATTATTGTGTTGTGGTAATACAGGAGACTTTCACGGCTTATAGGAAATATGCACAAAAATATTAGAAACAATTGGGCATCAGATGAGAAATTCACTATCAAATGCAGAGGAAGAAAAGTTCAATTGATGCAGAGTGAGAAACTTCCAAACTAGCAGAAGGGGGAGAATGGAATGAAAGAGGAAAAATTTATATCAATTCAAAAATGGTTAAAAGAAGAAAAATGGTTAAAGAAGAAAACAAGAAATGTGGAACAAACAGAGAGTACAAAAATAAATGATAAAAATAAATCTAAATATGTCATTACTATGGTAAAAACATGGATTGTCAGACAGGATTTAAAGAAAAATATCGAGCTATATGCTATTTAACAGAGACATGCCCCAAACCTAAAGGCAGAGCACAGCTTAAAATTAAAATTTTAGAAAAAGATGTACTAAGAAAATACTAACCAAAGAAATTATTTTCATTATCTTCCCAAAAAGTTAGAAATCAATAATAAAAAGATAACTTTGAAAATCTGGTAAATTTGGAAATTCCGAAATGCCCAATCTTAAGAACTTTTGGTCAAAAACAAAATTTTAATAAAAGCTAGAAAATATTTACACTTACATAATAATGGAGATATTCCATATTAAAATTATGACAAATACAGAAATTAGAGAATAATTTAAAGGCTTAGGAACATATGCTAGAACAAAGAAAATATGAAAATCAATTATCTAAATAGGCCTCAAACTTAAGAATTTACAAAAAGAATAGAATAAGCCAAAGGCAACTCAAATAAGTAAAATTATAACAATAATAAAAGAAACTAATAAAAAGAAACATACAAATATAATGACTAATTTAATCAACAAGTATCTTTTGAGTACCTATTGGAGTCAGGCACAACTCAAGTTATCATAGAAACATCAATGATCAAAACAAGCCAAAATCCCCACCCTTATGTACTTTATATTTAAATGGCTTGAAATACATCGGAGGTAAATATTTTTGGATATACAGGAAAGCCATAAAGACAATACAAAGAATTCCTATGTATCCCTCAGCTAGCCTCCCAAATTGTTAACATTTTACATTACCATTGTACATTTGTCAAAACTAAGAAAATAACATTGGTATACTGATGCTTCTCCACTTAAGATGGGGTTGTGTCCGAATAAACCCACTGTAAGTTGAAAATATCATAAGCTGAAAATTCATTTAACACACACCTAAGCTACTGAACATTATAGCTCAGCCTAGCCTACCTTAAATATGCTCAGAACACTTATATTACTCTATAGTTGGTCAAAATCAACTGGAAACACAGGACACGATAGGATATTGGTTGTTTTTTCTCATGATCATGTAGCTGACTGGGAGTGGTATCTCACTGCTGCTGCCCAGCATCTTGAGTGTATCATAGTGCATATCACTAACCCAGGAAAATTTCAAAATTCAAAGTTCTAAGAACAGTTTCTACTAAATGCATATTGCCTTTACACCATTGTAAATGCAAAAAACCGTTGAACCATCCTAAGTCAAGAACCAGCTGGACTGTTAATAACAAATCCCAGATTTTATTCAGATTTCACCTAATTTACCTATAAAAGTACTCTTTCTGTTTATTCATTTTTATAGATTCCAGCTCTCTGTTAAAATATATCATGTTCCTCTGTTTTCTTTAACATTTTTTTTTTTTTTTTTTTTTTTTTTTGAGACGGAGTCTCGCTCTGTCACCCAGGCTGGAGTGCAGTGGCCGGATCTCTGCTCACTGCAAGCTCCGCCTCCCGGGTTTACGCCATTCTCCTGGCTCAGCCTCCCGAGTAGCTGGGACTACAGGCGCTCGCCACCTCGCCCGGCTAGTTTTTTGTACTTTTTAGTAGAGACGGGGTTTCACCGTGTTAGCCAGGATGGTCTCGATCTCCTGACCTCGTGATCCGCCCGTCTCGGCCTCCCAAAGTGCTAGGATTACAGGCTTGAGCCACCGCGCCCGGCCTCTTTAACATTTTAATGCTAGTTATTTAATAATCTATGTCTAGTAACTTCAATTTCTGGTCATTTATGGTTCTGCTTTTATTATTTATTTTATTTCTTAATTTTCATCAATTTGATCTTGTTTCTTGATATTCTTGGTGATTTGTGACTACATACTGGACATTGCATATGACAACATTTAGGTTCTGGATGATATCCATCACCAGGAAAGATTTCATTTCTTCTGACATGCAAAGTAAATGCAGATTATCTTGTTCCAGTCAAGGCTATGTTTCTGTCATGATGAAGGCCAATCTATTTCTGGTTTGCCCTTATTCCCGAGTTTAGCCTTTATTCTTGACATTTAATTGTCGAAGGAGCACAGATGAAAGCTTCACATGTTCACCTGAGCCACTTCATACTTGCAGGTCCTAAACTTCAACCTCTTTCTCTTTAGCATGGCAACACTGCCCAGGGCAGTCACCTTTATACGATTTTACCTACCTGTCACCTCTCTGTCCCAATCTATCTGTAGTGGTTTTTATTATTATTTTTTTATTTCCAATTGGTTTTTGGGGAACAGGTGGCATTTGGTTACACAAGTAAGTTCTTTAGTCATGATTTGTGAGATTTTAGTGCACCCATCATTTGAGCAGCATACACTGAACTCAATTTGTAGTCCTAATTTTTACTTTTAAAAATTGATGTATAATAATTGTATATATTTATGGGGTACAGAGTGATGCTGCAATACATATAATGTATAGTGATCAGATCAGAGTAATTAGCATATCATCATCTCAAACATTTATCATTTCTTTGCGCTGACAACATTCAATATCCTCCATCTAGCTACTTGAAACTACATATCATTATTAACTATAGGCATCCTATGGTGCTGTAGAACACTAGAACTTATTTTTTCTTTCTAACTGTAATTTTGTATCCTTTAAGAAACCTCTCCCTATCCCCTCTTTTCCCTACTGTGGTGCTTTTGTTTTTTTGAGACGGGATCTCACTCTGTTGCCCAGGCTGGAGTTCAGTGGCGGGATCTCGGCTCAGGTAGTGCGTATTTCTAAGATATTTATCTGTATTCTTTAATCATCACAATAAACCCATGAGGCAAGTATGTGAGTCTTGTTCAAGGATTTTGTTAAATAATATGTTTACAATATTTGCCTGAAACAGTGCAGTAGACATACAATTAATATTTGTTGAATTAAGGAACTCAGAGAATAACAAAGATGAGAGTGGGAAAAATGAGAAACTATTTTTTGCCTATCAAACTGAAAAAGATAATACAATTATGGTACTCATTTTCAAAAAGGACATGGTGAAATGAACATATTTCCATATTTTGTGTGATTGTATATGCTGATATAGCCCTTTTAGAAGGGTTACTTACACATTTGTGAAACAATTAGTAAGTATCCTATGGCGTATCACATGTGTTTTGGCATTGTGACATCAAATGTCTTAACATGTTTCCTGACCTCTGGCATCTTTTTGGAAACACATATTAGCAGCTTTAAAACTGTTCATTACCATTTCTTTCTAACCAAGTGCTTAATAATTTCAGTTCTGGAACTAAATTCTAAGAAATTAATCAGAGATATTTTATTTCATTCATTTATCTAACATGTTGAGTACTTAGTCTAATAATATATAACTAACACTTACCAAGTGCCTTGGGCAACATAATGCCATAGTTAAGAGCATGGACTCTGAAGCCAGATTGCTGAGGTTTAAATCTTGGTTCTGCCACTCACTAACTCGGTCCCGGGGCAAGTCACTTAAACCAACTATGTCTCAGTTTTCTCATGTGAAAATGGAAACAATGATAATTTGGTTGTGATGATTAAATGAGTTATCATTTATAAAGTGCTGGCACATATTATGAAGTGCTATATATGTTTTTGTTTTTATTGTGTGTTAGCTTCTGTTCTAAATGTTTTACTTGCACTAATTCGTTTAATTCTCACAGCTACTCTCTAAGGTAGGTACTCTGATTATCTTTATGTTATGGGCAATAAAACGGAGGCTAAAGGAGGTGAGTAACACACTCATGTAAATTGTTGAGCAGGATTTAAACCCAGGTTGACCAGCTCCAGAGCCTGTGCATATAATCATTAACCTCAATGGCATTCCCAGCACCATTGTAAGCATCAGATCACTGTACAGCTAGAGTTCCTATTCCCAGGAAGGCAAGGATGATCATAATAAAGAGTAGGTAAGAGTAACAAATGAGTAAGATAATTTTAGGTTGTAATGAATGCTATGAAGAATACAAAATGCGATATGCTATGCATTACACAAAATGCATAATGCGCTAGAATACAGCTGGCAGGAATGCCCAACAGCATTTGATAGGGGAAAGAAGTCTCTTTGAGAAGGTAACATCTAAACTCAGAAACTAAAAGAGCAGGACATATGAAGATAACTGGTTTATATAAATGGAAATTCTTCACTGCATTGTTAAAAAAATAGTAGGAATAAACTAAAAGTCCAAAATAAATGAATAATTTATTATTATGGCATATTTCAAAGATGACGGCATACTAACTAGCCATTAAAAGTCTAAGAATATTTTAAAATACAGGAATATAATACATTATAAAGTTAAATGAAACAAGTAGAAATTCAAATACACATATAGTTTAATTTCTCTTTTATTTACTATATATATATATACACAGAAAAACACATATTTATATACTTTAAACAGATCTATGTATATATAGAAAAGGGGCTAGGAGGAAATATAAGGAAACATTTACATCAATTAACTGTTTAGTGGCAATATTATAGAAAATATTATTTTCTTTATCATATTTTTTGTTTTATAAATTTTCTAGAACCAGAAAAGAATTAATGTTTTTACGTAAATCCCATCAACAAAAAATATCTATGAACAGAATTTTAATTGTTTATTGACTCACAATGCTCTAGGAATTCATGTATTATCTTACTTGTGTATTTTATGAATGAGAAAACTGACACTTAAAAAGATTAAATAACCTATCCAAGGTCATACATTTGGTTGAGTTGTACAAGTCAGATTCAAACCATATCTGTCTGATATCAAAATCTATGACCTCACTGCAGAAGCTTTTTGTTTTCGTTTTTACACATATATTTCCATTCATAATAAGATTCATAAAACTAATACCTGCTTGTTAAAGCAAGTTAACTAATACTAACTTAGAAAAGAAAAAGTCAAGCAGAGTTGTTTTTAGGGTAAAAAATTAGAAATAATCTGAAATCCAATAAAAAATCCAAAAAATTCATACATACCTACATGTTAAAATATTAAATAGACATTAAAAACACTATTTGAGATAATTATCTCATGAGGGAAAATGCTTATGAAATACAAAGGAAATTAAAGGCAATATAAAACTATTCAACACTATACAGTCCAATTCCAACAAGGCAAAAAACATAATCCAAGAATTCAAAGAAAGAGTAGATAGAAATACACTAAGTCATCAGTAATTATATTTCATCGATAGGATAATGAGGGATTTCTTTTTGCTGCTGTATATATTTTACTTTCTGAAATGAGCGTATATATTATACTGGTAAAAGGCTAGACTACCTGGATTTGAATCGTAGTTCCACACTTACTAGTTGCATGAAATTGGGCAAGTTTCTAAACTTGTCTGTGATTCAAATGTCTCACTTTGTAAAACGACAATAGAACCAATCTCATAGGACTAAGTGAATTAATATAAACTAGTTAGAACAGTTCCTAGCACATAATTAGCACTCTATAACTACTAGATATTATTATTCCACCTTTAATGGAAAAAATCCACTTGTTAAAGAAGAGAAAAGCACGACTATATTGAAACATCATTCAAGAATGCCTTTTTTATTCTCCATATTTTACGGACATTAAAAGTACCTGATATATAGATAAAAATTTTGCTTCTTTGGATTCTGCTTACAAAATTTTTAAATGGTTCTTTTTAAATGGTTCTTTTCCTTTTTCCATTTCAAATCCAGCTATTCAGCATATTCTGTTGATAACTACCTTTATATTTGGAAGCCCAGTTTTACTTAGGGACAAGACTAACACCTAGCAGGGCTGGTTTAAAAAGCAGTAATAGATAATGAGAGATAATATACAACATTCCCAGAAGACATAGTAAGAGTCTTGAGCTCTACATGTCAACATAGTAGATGTGTTTTCCTCCTTGCCAGTATCAATCACTGCTCCCTTGATCTCAGTGATTGGTCCCATCTCCCTTCCCAGCCCTTGTGAAGGATGGCAACATTTTCCAGGTCTGTTCAATGAAATTTCTACCCAGGACTTCTACAGGAACTACTGGTAAAGCGGTCTTTGCTTCCCACTGTTAGGGTAAAATTCTGAAGCTGCTATTAGGCATTTTTGTCACTACCCTGGCAAAGTTTGCCTGAGAGTAAAGTCTCATAAAGAAGTTGGCCAAAAGATGAAGACAATATCTTGGCAGCATCACTGATCTGGATGCATCTGTGGCTCAAGTCAAATGTATCTGTGGACATCCAAATTACTTACGCCAATGAATTCCCTTTTATGCTTTAATCAGAATGGGTTTGTCACTAATGACCAAAAAAGTCCTTAATAATGCATTAGCGATCTCTCATTTAATATTCAAAATAACACTATCAAGTAGATACTATTGTCACATCTATGTATTAACAAATTAAGACTTAGAATGGTCATATAATTTACCTAAAAACTGGCAACAAGGAACTGGTAGAACCAAGATTTGCTCTCAGGCTGTCTAGGCAGTCCAGTCCAACTCCAGAGCCATTTTCTTCTTTATGCCCTTACTACACTCTGCACATTCTTCTATCATTCCCCCTGTAAGCTCCTGTTAATCTGGGAGCCTGTCCTCTTATTATCAATGGGAAAGATGCTGAATAAACGTTTGTCAAATACACTAGCCTCTGCCCAACCAACTTTAGTTGGGAATTTTCACCCTTGTTAAAAGAAAGTATTTATTGGTTCATGGACCTCACACACAGGTTCAAACTAGCTAGCCTTCTCCTGAAATTTTCAAGGCACATGTTAAGGTCTGTGTTTAGTTATAGTGTTGACCTGTGACATCATCAAAACTACTAGGAATAGAGCTAAGCCAATAGAATCTTTGAACGCTTAAGATCCTTTTCACATTTAGTAATGCCCTAGCCATTCCAAATGTAACCGACCTTTTAGTCACATAGAATGTGCAAGTGTCACAATTGTTTAGGTGTCATAACACCAATGAATTTTATATATGTTAAAATAAAGCCCTTTCATTCAAAATTGACCAAAGTAGAGTCAATTTGATACTTTTTTCAAGGCACTACTCTCTCTCTCTCTTTTTCTCCTTTCTCTCTCTTTCCCTCCCCGCCACCACCCCCCTCCTTTCTCTCCCTTCCTCCCTCAAAATGTGACCTTATTTGGAAATAGAGTCTTTCCAGATGTAATTAGTTAAGGCAAAAATGAGGTCATTCTGGAGTAGTATGGGTCTCTAATCCAGTATGATCGGTGTTCTCATAAGAAGAGAAGAGACACAGACACAGGGAGAATGACATGTGAGGACAGAGGCAGAGGTTGGAGTGAGGCATCTACAGGCCGAGAATGATAGGGATTGGCTGCAACACCAGAGCTCAAAGAAAGGCATAGAACAGATTCTCCCCCAGAGCCTTCAGAGAGGGCCTTGCCAACAACTTGCCTTCAGATTCATAGCCTCCAGAACCATGGGAGAATCAATTTCTGTTGCTTTAAACCATCCAGTTCAAGATATTTTGTTACAGCAGCCTTAGGAAACTAATACAGTACCCACGGGCAATAAATAATTATATCTAACTCACAGGGCCATTAAAGAGATTACATGACATAAAATATACAAAGAGTTTAGCAGTGCTGGCACATAGCAAATATTCAGGGAATGACAGTTATTATCATCAAGACTTTTTTTTTTTTTTTTTTGAGACGGAGTCTCACTCTGTCACCCAGGCTGGAGTCCAGTGGCGCAATCTCGGCTCACTGCAAGCTCCGCCTCCTGGGTTCAGGCCATTCTCCCACCTCAGCCTCCCATGTAGCTGGGACTACAGGCGCCCGCCACCATGCCCAGCTAATTTGTTTTTTTTGTATTTTTAGTAAAGACAGGGTTTCACCGTGTTATCCTGGATGATCTCGATCTCCTGACCTTGTGATCCACCCGCCTTGGCCTCACAAAGTGCTAGAATTACAGGCGTGAGCCACCATGCCCAGCTCATCAATACATATTTTTTAAAATTTATACCATAAATTATGACAGAAATTAATGCCTCTCCCAGAAAGAAACAGTATGTCCCTATTCCCGAGCTTTTAATTTAAAAGGATGGAACACCTGACGTCTCCCTACTCAGAGGCCTCCTCCAGTAATGGTAACTGAGCGTCATGCTGAGGATACAGAAGTTCTGGCCTAGCCATTAAAATTCAGCCTTTGAGGAACTCTAGTTGACACCACTTACATTTCTTTGTCTGGAAGCGGAAGACAGACCTAGTCAATAGGCATCCCTCACACCCCCAAAAAAGGAACCATCAATCTCAGCCTAGGTGACTGTCACATTGAACATTTTCAGGCAGCTTTTTCAACCTTGGAGGTTTGGGCAACCTGCCAGTAATGAAGATGTATTAATGCTTAATGCAGCTTAATGTAATAGGTGTCATGTTCATAATTTACAGAAGCTCTTTCTAAAGCATTAAATTCATTTATACTCCTTAAAAGCTACTCAATCGTGGGGGCTAAGTTAGTTTGGTAGGGCTTCTTTTTTAGGATCAAATGATATATAAATTGTTAACATATCCAAACTCATCCATTAGTGCATGTGAAAGCAATAAATGTGCCAAAGTAGCAATAACATGATCGAGGAAAGTCATTGTGGTCATTAGGGCTGAAAGGGTTTCATTTATGGCCCTGAGAAAGAGAATGAAGGCTGTAAAATAGACCCAGGAAGTCCCACTGACCAGAAGTCCTGACTTACTGTGCTCAAATAAAAATAAAACGAAATGTACATTTTAGGTTTTCAAAAGTGACAGTGGATTGTGCCTTCTATTTTGTAGTGAGTTGTCCCTCCTGCTTCCAACTACCATTTTGAAAAAAGAAAATGGAATGGATTGATGAGGCCTTCTCATCTCAACTGTCTGCTCATAGAATATTGATTGGCCTCTTGGTAAATAACTCTAAGCAAAACAGGGGGGCATGACTAATGAGAGCCCTTGCTTGTTGGACAGATCTGGGAGGTCAGTAATTGATGGAATTATAAATCCTAGCATGGCATTTCCAAAGTAGTCCCAGGATCAACATAGGAATGAGAAGAAGCCATAACTTTGTATATTGGATTAGGGTAACCACTATCTATTACCCCATTATGATCTGCTGACAGCCACCATTACTCACGTCCCTGTGAGTCAAGTTCTCCACCCCTCCAAAAAAAATATTGCGGAGTGCCAAGAAGCACTGGAAAAAAAAAAAAAAAAAGGTGGAAAACCGAATTTAAAAATTTGTTAAAGTTATTCCAGCTAAGTTAGTGTAGCTCAGTCTTTGGTATAATTAGAATCACGTGGGAGATTTTATAAATTAGCAAGATCTGGACCCACCCTAAACAATTAAATCTCTAGGGGTGGGGCTTGGCTACTAGTATTTTTAAAGGACTCCAGGGAATTATCTTGTGCAGCCAGAATTAACAGCCATTAATTTAACTAATATTTAGGAGCAGCTACAAAAGCTTTAAGTAACGATGGTACAAAACATTAGTCATGTCTTCTTCTTAGAGCTCTCCATGGAGCAATGTTTTACAAACATTTGGTGCTTGCCTAGGTATTCCCCTCAAGAGTTTGACAATCTGTTCAGGTCTCCTCACCTAGAGGCCTCTGAAATAAAAGGTAGTCCTCCACCCAGAAGTCTCTTACGTGACTGAAAGCTAAAAAGTTCATTCTCTGTTAAAACGTCAAGCCCTGTTGTTGATATCGGGGCACCTGCCCTCCTGGGTTTACAAAGCATTCTAGGTTCTGCAATGGCTCTGGCGATCACTCACCTGGACAAACAGCTGGACCAATGATCACCAGAGATTCTACAGAGGGAAAATCCTGCTGAAGATGTCGCTATTGGCTCCTGTTTTGTCTATGAAAAGCCAAACTTTATCTTCATGGCAGGAGAGCTGAAATCAGGAGTCTTTGCTCAGCAGAGTCTGGGTCTGGGTGGGGTAAGGGGCAAATATGGGGGTTGGTGGGAGCGCTAACTAAAATCCAGGCAGCACACTAGAGGATCAGGGAGTAAGTGTATCTAACAACCTCTAATTAAGTCATGTCATGTAGCCAGATTTGACTTGGAGAAAGAAATGCCTACAGTAATTGCATTTAGTTCATCTTGTAGCATGCTCCCAATCATAACTGCTAATTCAATTGTACGTTCATTCTGCCAGCTCATTGCCATTAAGCACACATTTAATTACTTCAATAAAGGATTAATATGCAGCACACAAAAGGAGGGACAGAAGACTGTGCCAAAGCACACAGCTGCCCCAGCGTTTAGCCCAGAGATAAAACAAGAATATCATTGGGCAGCATAATCCTGCTCCAAATACATCATTATTAGATGAACATTCCAGACTTTTATTTTCATGCTTGTTATGCACCATTCCACATGCATATATTTCTGTAGCACCAGAAAGAGCTGTAATAGGCACCTGACAGCTTTCCATTGTTGTCTCAATCACGCACCCACCACTCCCCCATCCCGTCTTCCTCCATGCTTGTAAGGTTGCGCTTATCTCGTTTCCAGGCAAAGGCTTACAGTCCCTACATTACAACATCCTGAGATAAGGGCCCTCGCTTGACATTGTTCCTGCCAGTGCTGCAAACAAGTGACAAACCTGGCATGTATAAAAAGAGAGGGAGAACAACAAAGCCAGAGCCCCCTCCTCCTCGCCTCCTCCCAACTCCACCTCAAAGGACAGCCCATCAATTCTCCAGGATGTACACAATCATTATTGTAGGGGAAACAAAGGCCAGTGTCAATTGTGCAGTGTTATAAAGCAGTCCCTCAAATTAAAACCATGTACCTAACTGCATCTGATGGCAGAAGCTATTTAGCAGTGATATTTTACGGAAAGGCAATGAAAAGCAATAACTGCTTTATTTAATGTATCTGTTCAATCCAGCTGCCCTGGATAGGCCTTAATAGAAGCTGTCGATCAATGTCAGGCCCTTAGAAATAACTGCACCAGACTGCAATAAACATGAAGGAAAGATAACTAGAACTACTGATCAGCCTCTTGTTACCTTTCCTGCGCCCAGAGATTTGTCATTTGTTTATACTGCTCATAATAGCTGGCTCGATGATTATCATCTTGCCCACC
Source organism: Theropithecus gelada (assembly GCF_003255815.1). Classification (NCBI taxonomy): domain Eukaryota; kingdom Metazoa; phylum Chordata; class Mammalia; order Primates; family Cercopithecidae; genus Theropithecus; species Theropithecus gelada. The sequence continues at coordinate 58,079,525 of NC_037672.1, forward strand.
TGGTATTGTGGTGGGCACATCAAGGTGGGGAGCGAGAGAGCAGAAGACGAAACCTTGGAAGAGGAGGGAGGAGGAAGAATATAAGATGTAAGACCAAAAGGTGAGGAATAGGAAAAGAAAGGTTGTTCAGGACATGTGAGGTTAAATCTTATAAAGTGTGCATGCTGGCTCCCTTGTTAAAATACTAACATCACTTATACTTTCTTTGCCATCGCTTGACGGACCTTCCCTTAAGATTCATGAAATAAGGCATGAATTTTTAGTTTCAGTGTCTTCTCCACAAATCCTAGTGCTGTCAGGAAGACACTAACAAGGCCTATAACCAAGATAGCCCATACTCAACCATGACTTAATTTGCCTTCTCTGCCCATCCACTCCAAATGTTCCCCCATGCTCCAGTCTCAGCCTTCTCTAATTCATTTTAATTTCTATCCTTATACAAGCTCATCCTCTCTTATCATTACCATCTGTAACAGGGGTTAGTCATCTACAACCCATGGACTAATCTAGTCAGCAGTCTGTTTTTATAAATAAAGTTTTATTGGAACACAGCCACGCCCATGCATTTAGGTTTTGTGTATGACTGCTATGGCATTAAGATGGCAGTTAAGTAGTTGAGACAGATACTATGTTGCCCCCAAAGCCTAACGTATTTACTACCTGGCCCTTTACAGAAAATGTTTGTCAATCCCTGATCTATTTATGTCATTTCGAAATGTGTACTTCAGCCCAGATCTCTCTACTCATCTCTAGACCTGTGTTTCTATCTGCCCCTTAGTCTCCACCTCCTGGATCCCTCCATCGGGCTGTCTCCATGCGGTTTGTATGTAATATGTCCAAAACCTAATTTATTTTATAGTTTCTCCAGTTTTGTATCTCCAGTCATGGCCTCACCATCTGTTTTAACGACCCATATCATCCCCATAAGGAAGCCAAGGCTTAGAAAGGATTCATGACTTGCAAGGGTCACAATCTTTGCAAATGACTACACTGGGATTTGAACCCAAGACTATCGGTCTCAAAAGCCCGAGATTTTCTTCATGTCTATAATGCTTTTCTGATATTATAGAAATATTTGCTAGTTCCCTACTTCCTACAGAGGACCAATGTTAATTCATATGGCATTCAGACTTTCAATTTTTCTTTTTACGTGCTCTTCCATCACACACTATCTCATACCACTCTTGACATGTACTAGTCCATGAACATGTGATGTGATTATGAAGCTAATACGACACTTCCCCTGGAAATTTTTCCCGAACCCACACCCACTCTCACTTTCCTAGCAGAATTAATTGTCCCTTCCCTGGTGCTCTTATGTACTCTGGTCAAACTACAGGAGAACACTTATCAAACTGTGCTATATTTACACATTATATTATGCCGCCTCAGATACGTTCCAGACCTTTAAAATGAAAGACAATTTATTACACATGTTTTCTAGTGCCTAGAACTTAGTAAGTAATGAATAAATGTTGGTTTAAGGTTTCTTCCAGACTCACACCATTCCAATTCATTTTTTTTAAGGTTCCACAGTGAGCTTTCAGAAACACAATTTGCATCATGTGGTTTCTGTTTAGATGGACTCATAGCTTCATCTTTATGTACAGGATTTTAAGGTCCAAACTCCTTTGATGCTGTGAGGCTCACTACATAGGTCCACACCGCAACCTCATTTTCAGCCATCTTAATCCACCTGCTAACCTCATTTTCAGCTTCTCTCTTTCCCACACCCCAGACACAGACTTAGCATCAGCCATACTGAACTACTGGGCCTCTGCACATGCTTCCCTGTCTTTCAGGACTCTTCCTCTCCCTCTGGTCTTCTTTGACAGCCTCTGTTTCTTTTTCATGACCCAGGTCAAATGTCTTCTACTCCATGAAACCTTCCTCACCAGAGGAAAGTTGACCTCCTTTATTTTGGGCCTCCATGTAATAGTGATAGTAGTATCATCACAGTGTAGCCATCTGTGTTGTGTGCTTTAGATAGGTTAGATTGTTTGATCTCCACAAAAAGAGGTCAGTACTATTATTCCCATTTTTCTAGCTGTAGGTATACATGTCTTCTAAGAAAGACTTGCTCTACCTTCTCTGCCTAGACACCCAGAATTTATTTTATTCTAGATGAAGAGAACTCTCAATTATCTCACTCTGCCTGACTGACTCTCTGAATTCCTCTTCTGGGAGACCGTGTGTGAAATACAATGTGTAAGCACAGCAATATGTGGCAGTCATTATAAACACTAGAACCTTGTCACAGTGAACGAGCGATTGTTGCCCTGTATTGGTCTTTCTGTTGAAAACAAGTGAAACAGAGCAGCAGACTTTTAAAGGATCTCTTTCCAAATGGAGACTGAAACTGTAGGGTGCTTTGGTTAGTTGGAAGCTTTATTTGTACTTTGACTTTGGCTTGGAAGGACAACATTTTGGAGATTTTCTTACCAGTAGTTAGTCAATGATTACTAAGGTAATTGGGTTCTCTGATGTGATGGATTGAAGTGCCCAAGAAGATGTCACTCTCAAATGTAATCTCTGTGAGTCTTAAGCACCACCTTTCTTGGTCCAAAGAAAGGCAAACTGAGACACCAGAGAAGAGAAAAATACTATGCACATTATAAAAATCTTCCTTTTGTAAACTTAATAGGACAAACTGAGTTTTGAGAAAATACTTCCATAACTAAGGCATCTGGCATAATGCAAAAAAATATATATAGAATTTAGATAGCCTTGTTGATTTGTTGTTGCTTAACAGTTAAAAGGAAATTGTTGAGATTCCTATCTTATTTTGAAGAAATTAGCAGCTTCTTTCATCAGCAAATGTATATTTTTTGTTTATGAGAAACATATAAACACATTATTGATAGCACTATGAAAATTATGTGCTAAAAAATTACAACAGCCCAAACCCCTAGAGCCTTAAAGAAATTGAGGCATATCTAACAGGAATTGGTGCTCAAGGTTTTTTTTAAGCTCACTCACCTCACATTCATTTTCCATTTTTAGTTGGTCCCTATGGGAATCTATGATGGAGCTTGGAGAATGTTTCCTTACATTATTTTAATTTCAAGAGCACTTGCTATTAAAAAAAGAAAAAGAAAAAAAGTTCTGTTATGGGCTGCCTGTTTGTGTCCCGCAAAATTTCATGTATAGATGCACTAAACCCCAGTGGGATTGCATTTGGAAGTGAGGCCTTTGGGAAGTAATTAGGTTTAAATGAGGTCATGAGGATGGTGCCCCAGCAATGGGATTCATGCCTTTATAAAGAGATGAAGGTTGAATTTTATTGAAGGCCTTTTCTGTATCCATTGAGATAAACATATGGTTTTTGTCACTGGTTCTGATTATATGATGGATTACATTTATTGATTTGTGTATGTTGAACTAGCCTTGCATCCCAGGGATGAAGCCAACTTGATTGTGGTGTATAAGCTTTTTGATATGCTGCTGAATTCAGTTTGTCAGTATTTTATTGAAGATTTTTGCATGGATGTTCATCAGAGATGTTGGCCTGAAGTTTTCTTTTTTTGTTGTGTCTCTGCTGGGTTTTGGTATTGGGATGATGCTGGTCTCATAAAATGAATTAGGGAGGAGTCCCTCTTTTTTGAGGCACATATACACCATGGAATACTATGCAGTCATAAAAAAGAATGAGATCATGTCCTTTGCAGGGACATGGATGAAGCTGGAAGCCATCATTCTCAGCAAACTAACCCAGGAATAGAAAACCAAACACCCCATGTTCTCATTCATAAGTGCGAATTGAACAGTAAGAACACACGGACACAAGCAGGGGAACATCACCCACCAGGACCTGTTGGGGGATAGGGGCAAGGGGAGGGAGAGTATTAGGACAAATACCTAATGCATGCAGGGCTTAAAACCTAGATGACGGGTTGATAGGTGCAGCAAACCACCATGGCACATGTATACCTATGTAACAAACCTGCACATTCTGCACATGTATCCCAACACTTAAAGTAAAATAAAAGATAAATAAAAAATAAATAAATTGTTAAAGAAAGATGAAGGGACCAAAGCCATCTAGTCTATGGTATTCTGTTATAGCAGCCTGAACTGACCAAGATAAGTCCCAATAAGTTTTCCCCCAAAAAAAGCATTAATGCTTTTTGAAAATTACTTATTTTATCAGATGAGAAAATACCATTTTGATGGGAAAATAGCTAACATTATTTTAGGCCAAATATTAAACTAATTCAAATTTGCCCTCTCTAACCTTTTTTTAGATTTGCCGTACAGGCTGCCCCTGAAACTTTGAATACTGCAAATGAATTTAAGAGCACAACATAGCCATTTCTCCACTCCACTGGTTGGCACCCCAACATCTACCACAATCCCCAGATGTCCCAGCCTAACTTATTGACCATGTAACACAGTTCTGACCAATAACATATAAACTTGAGTTTGTTAGGTGGGACTTCTAGAAGAGCTAGAATCTGTCTCCTGATTTTAAAAAATAGAAATGAGGGAATAAATTCAGTTGACATAGCCCTTCACTTATTTATCCTTCCTCAACTTTCTGACTGGAATGCAGACGTTTGGCCTGGAGGTGCAGCATGTACCTTGCAACCATGAGGCAACAAGCTAGAAGCCAAAAACATACACAGAAGGGATGACAGAGCAAAATATGGAAAAAGTTTAGTACCTGATGGCATCACTAAAGTATCATACTAGCCATAAGCAACCTTCCCCGGAACTTCTTATTGTGTAAAATAAACAAACTCCATACCTTTAAGCCACTGGTAGATTTTCTGTTGCTATCAGCCAACTGCATTCCTGATGCTAACATAACCTGATGAAAGTAAAAACAGGAAGGAGGGGTGGTGTGAAGAATAAAGTCATATTTTTTTTTAGAAATATGAGCCAAGCAAAACAAAGTAAGAGAGCCAACCAAAGTTTTCAAGATATCAAAACCCAGCATTACGTGGTAGAACATGGTCAAAGCCTAGCCACAGATAGAAATGTACAGCTTTTGCTGAGAAAGACAGTTTCTAGCTTCATCCATGTCCCTGCAAAGGACACGAACTGATCCTTTTTTATGGCTGCATAGTATTCCATGGTGTACATGTGTCACATTGTCTTTGTCCAGTCTATCATTGATGGGCATTTGGGTTGGTTCCAAGTCTTTGCTATTGTGAATAGTGCTGCAATAAACATATGTGTGCATGTGTCTTTATAGTAGAATGATTTCTATTCCTTTGGGTATATACCCAGTGATGGGACTGCTGGGTCAAATGGTATTTCTGGTTCTAGATCCTTGAGGAATCACCACACTGTCTTCCACAATGGTTGAACTAATTTACACTCCCATCAACAGCGTAAAAGCATTCCTATTTCTCCACATCCTCTCCAACATCAGTTGTTTCCTGACTTTTTAATGATCACCATTCTAACTGGCATGAGATGGTATCTCATTGTGGTTTTGATTTGCATTTCTTTAATGGCCAGTAATGATGAGCTTATTTTCATGTTTTTTGGCTGCATAAATGTCTTCTTTTGAGTGTCTGTTTATATCCTTTGCCCACATTTTGATGGGGTTGTTTTTTCTTGAAAATTTGTTTAAGTTCCTTGTAGATTCTGGATGTTAGCCCTTTGTCAGATGGATAGATTGCAAAAATTTTCTCTGATTCTGTAGGTTGCCTGTTCCCTCAGATGGTAGTTTCTTCTGCAGTGCAGAAGCTCTTTAGTTTCATAGATACCATTTGTCAATTTTGGCTTTTGTTGCCCTTGCTTTTGGTGTTTTAGTCATGACGTCTTTGGCCATGCCTATGTCCTGGATGGTATTGCCTAGGTTTTCTTCTATGGTTTGTATAGTTTTAGGCCTTACATTTAAGTCTTTAATCCATCTTGAGTTAATTTTTGTATAAGGTGTAAGGAAGGGGTCCAGTTTCAGTTTTCCGCATATGGCTAGTCAGTTTTCCCAACACCATTTATTAAATAGGGAATCCTTTCCCCATTGTTTGTGTCAGGTTTGTCAAAGATCACAGGAACAGAAAACCAAACACCGCATGTTCTCACTCATATGTGGGAGCTCAGCAATGAGAACACATGGACACAGGGAGGGGAACATCACACACTGGGGCCTGTCAGGGTGTGGGGGACTAGGGGAGGGATAGCATTAGGAGAAATACCTAATGTAGATGACAGGTTGATGGGTGCAGCAAACTACTATGGCACGTGCATACCTATGTAATAAACCTGCACGTTCTGCACATGTATCCTGAAGTTAAAGTATAATAAAATAAAATAAAACAAAATAAAATAAATACAGCAAAAGTTTAAAAAGCAGATTCTAGAGTCCTACCCTAAATTAAAATTTAAAAAAAAAAAGGAAATGTTCACCTTTTCAGCTAACAGCAGTATTGATGAGTTCTCGAAGTGAAGGACTGAAGGGGTTCTTGAGAAAAGTCACTCAGAGCAATAAGCCTCTGTTGCATCATTTTGAAATGAACATTTATAGCACATTTTAAGTCAATACCTATGTGGTTTAGGTCACAAGAGGGCAAAGAGGTGAAAACTTGCAGGTAGAGAAGTTAAGGCTTCTTAAGACCTGATTCTATTTATGTAGTTTCCGATGTCTTGCCTGAGGTGGGTTGGGGAGCTGGAGAGATGCAGGGTGCTAATTGTTTGCTATTCATTTAAAGTCCATATATTCAGAGGGAATATTCCTTAAGGTCAAAGATTGAATCTTCTAAACAACTGTACTGCCTGACACACAGTGGGAGTAAATGCTCATTGAATAAATGAATAAATGCCATTTCTATATAATTTACCTGTTGCATTTTCTTCAGGCTTGAATTCTCTTTAAAAAATGATTCATACAGTAAAAAAAAAAATTTCTGATTTTTTTCTTCTTGATATTCCTTGACCTTTCCTCATAAAAACACTATTTATCTCTTAACATAGCTCAAGTTTCATTCCCATCGTAAGGGTCTGTGAGGAATCCATTGCTGTAAATGGAATAAATGAAGAGAGCAAGAGTTCTGTGTCCTTACATTCATCTCCTGGGAGTCTCTACTACACTTCTGCTACCTCTCTACCATCTGGGAGTAAATGGAACAAAAATCCAACACCGTATTTAATGAGAAAATAATCGACTATTTCCTGTACAACACAGTTAGAGCCAAAAACATCCATGGGGATCAGTTTCTAACATTTTCACACAGAATTGCACAAATTCCAGTGATGATAATATAAAACTTAATTTGGATTCCATTTGTTTTTCACTTGCCAGGGGGAGATTTGAAACAATGGGTAATCCCAGAGTTCTCCTTTTTATAGAAAATTTAAATAAACAGCTTTCTATTTACGGAGTGAGGAAAGCTCCGCCTGACAATTATCAAGCAAGCAAGGCTGAAATACTGCACCACAGAGCTCATCCATCTATGGTGTTTTTTCACGTGGATATGGCACTGAATGATGGCAGCAAAGCCATAATGGGAACTTGAACGCCTTTTACCCAGCATGGTGGCATTGAGGCTGTTTTAGGCCTTGAGAATCGTAATGACTTAAGTTGTTACAGTACCTTTTAAGTCAAAAGATGTTTAAGTGATTTTCCCTACCCACCAGGTTTAAACCTTTGTTTTCTCTTGCATTTTTAAAGCATTGCAGCATGAATCTGAGACCACAAGCACAAGTGGTGCAGGTGGCTCAGAGAGACGAAAGGTTTGGGAGGCAGAGTGAACAGCCCACAATAAATAAACTGATAGCAGTGGATGGAGTCACATATATTTGATGGAGCCACATGTATTTCACATACGGGAAGCAGCCTCTGGGGTGCACTCAGAGGTAATCACCAGTGTTCATTGAAAGAGAAGGTGGAATTTAGCAGACCTCTAGTGTGAATCCATCCCAAATTGGCACCATTTAAACCCTCTGCATGAACACCACTCAGAACTTAATCTTCATCCTCAGCATGAAGCCTCATTCTGCACCTTTCTCCCAGGCTGAGACTCCAGGGCCTGCTGCTTTCCTGGGAAAGAGGTGATGGCTGAGTAAAGTTGCAGGGCCATTAGTGACAAGGCAGGCCATGACCCCATGTCCTGCCATCCCTGCACCTCCATCACTACAGTGGCTCCCAATTCATAGGAATAAAATAAAGGAAGAGAAGAGCCAATTTAGCACAGCAGCAAACTGCTATTTTTTCTAAGCAATCAACCATTTTATCAGTAGGAAATAGTTGTCTTCACAGATGTCAAGCAGTTAATCACCCCAAAAACCCTAAGAAGAAAAAAAGGATGTAGGTGCTAACATCCCAAGTTTATCTATTCTTAAAGTGAGTTGCAATTGCTTTCTCGTCTGTAAAATACCTACAATGTTGCTGTGAATTTAAATGACTTGATTTATGAAAAAAAATAGAAGCATAACTCACATATAGTAAGTACTCAGAAATGTTACTTATTCAGTCAATCCAATGTCAATTTTTGAGAACAGAACAAGCACTCAAGAGTCAGCATGGAACCAGGTGGTTCAACAAAACTACACATTAATTACTAACATACAGGAAAAGTTTGCAACAAGTTTTGCTTTTTTGTTTCCTTCTACTTTTAGATTCAAATTTTCTAATACTTAGAAAAATAGTCACAAGGCTAATTTAGATCTCTGAAGGAAAAAATTGTAAAACTTATTCTTAAAATATTTTTACATAAATTTTAAAAATTGGAAGCAATGTCTTTTTATTTCATACCATAAAAACCTGTATGAGTCAGTGAAGTCACCAAATTCAATTTTGTTACTACTCAAAATATTAATTTTTAAAAAATAAATGACAAAATGGTTTTAGCTTTATTATCAATAGTGAACTCCTCTGATAACTTTTTAAAATCACCTACTTGTATTTTAACACTTGCATGGAAAGTTTTAAGGTATTCACTAGATTGATGAAATCAAGCAAATTGTTACCAATGGAATAAATTTCTTCATCATACTCAGATTCAGTCTTTGGTAATTTAATTTCAAATTTTAAAATTAACATTAAATAAATTGTATCTAGATTATCAGATGAACAGTCTGATTAGTCTGTAAGTGTTCTGGTTAATCTAAACAAAGATCAGTGTGCTAGAAAATTACAGGAGAAATAAAAAATGAATGATCTCCCATAATTTGATTAGTAAAATTGAAACATTTATTTTTTATGTAAATTCACGATGCACAATGTCATGTTTCTTTCCTCTTCTTAGAATCAATGAAGAAATAAACATGTATTGTATGCCTCTAATGGCCAAGCCTCTGTGACCAAAGCTGTGGAACCCCCCAGAGATTTATCAATCACTGTTCCACAATGGTTCCTCATTTAGAAAATGGCAGGGCAAGTGGGATGCAGTCCTTTTGTAACTATAGTTAGAGTAGTCTTTATTGAATAAGTCTCTTATTTAGATATCGTACCACTGTAACACCATCTATATATTTCATCTATCTGTTAATCTCCTGCTATGTTACTAAAATGAATTAATAATAATTTATCAATTAGAAGAGCATGCCCAACCAACATTTTATCTACAGCTCACATAATAAGTGGCCAATGCCTAGCACAAGAATGAAAAGGGAAAGGGAAATAATATTTATAAAATGTTTAGACAGGGTTTACTGTGTGTTGGATGTTTTATACATTTTCCCTCATTAATACAGTAATCCTATGTGGTAGATACTATTATATCTATTTTATAAGTGAGCAGAATGAGAGTGATATCAGCAAGATGACAGAATAAGAATTTCTAGCACTAGTCCTCCTGCAGAAACATGAAGTTAAACAACTATCCACACATAGAATATCATTACAAGAGCTAAGAAATTCAAATGAGAGATTACAGCTCCTGGGTGCAGCAAAAAGAGAGATAATGGTCTGATATATTCAAAGTGCTAGGAAAAAAAAAAATCAGTCAACCAAGAATACTATACCCAGCAAATCTGTCCTTTAAAAATGAAGGAAGAAAAACACTTTCCCAAGCAAACAAAAGCTGTGGGAGCACATCACCACTAGAACTGCCTTATGAGAAATGCTAAAGGGATTTCTTCAAGTTTAAATGAAAGACACTAACAGCATGAAAGCATATGAAAAGATAAAACTCACTGTAAATATAAGAATATAGTTAAGTTCAAAATACTCTAATGTTTTAATGGTGGTATATAAAGTACTAAAAATAAATATAGCTACAATAATTTTTTTTTCTTGAGACAGAGTCTTGCTCTGTTGCCCACACTAGAGTGCAATGATGTGGTCTCAGCTCACTGCAATCTTCCACCTCCTGGGTTTAAGCAATTCTCCTGCCTCGACCTTCTGAGTAGCTGGAATTACAGGTGCATGCCACCACGCCCAGCTAATTTTTTGTATTTTTAGTAGAGATGGGGTTTCACCATGTTAGCTAGGCTAGTCTCGAACTCCTGACCTTGTGATCAGCCCACCTCACCCTCCCAAAGTGCTGGGATTACAGGCGTGAGCCACCATGCCTGGCCTAATAATTTGTTAATGGATACAAAATATTCAAAATATGTAAATTGTGACATCAAATACATAAAATGCGCGAGGTGGAGAAGCTAAAGTGTAGAGTTTTTTAATATGGTTAGATAAATTGTCATCAATTTAAAATAGACTATTATAAGATGTTTTATGTGACCTTCATGGCAACCACAAAGAAAAAGCCTGTAGTCGAGTACACAAAAAAGAAAAAGAAAGAAAGCAAAGCATATAATCATAAAAAATTATCAAATCATGTAGAAAGACAGCAAGAAAGGAAGAAAGGAAGAAAGAAATTACAAATTAGAAAATAATAAAGAAAATGACATAAGTAAGTCTTTACCTAGCAATGATTACTTTAAATGTAAATAGACTGAATTATCCAATGGATTTTTTTAAAAGCAAGATTCAACTATATGCTGCCTACAAGAGACTTACATTAGTTTTAAGGAACATGGATAAACCTGGAGGATATCATACTAAGTGAAATAAACCAAGCACAGAAAGACAAACACCGTGTAATATCACTTACATGCAGAATCTGAAAAAGTCAAATTCATAGAAATAAAGAGTGGAAGGGTAGTTATCAGGAATTGTTGCGAGGGGGAGGGGGTAAATTGGGAGATATTGGTCAAAGCAAAAAATTTCAGTTATGCAGGATCAATAAGTTCTGGAGAACATTAGTACAGTGTGGTGGCTACAGTTTAAAAACAGTATTATTTACTTGAAATTTGCTAAGAAAATGGGTCTTAAATGTTCTCATGACAAAAAAATGGAAATCATATGCATTAATGGATATGTTATTAGCTTGATTGTAATAATTTTTCACAATGTCTATACAGTACATCAAAATATTGCATTGTGTACTATTAATCCATACAATTTTTGTCAATTATACCTCAATAGAACTAAAAAAAATTAATAAAAGAAGACTGAGTCTAAGTAATTTGTAGTAGTCATAATAAAGTATTTACAACATGATCATTTATCATGAAGCCTCTACATGTACATTACCATACTATCCATAATTAAAGGCAGACTATAGGACTTCCCCTAAACTGTGAGATAGTATTGAGAAGCAGTATTGCAAAAGGGATAAAAGGCTGGGTTTTAGAGTTAGGTCTGCACCCAAATCCCTATTTCACCACTTATCCATGTAGAGTCTTAAGCAAGTTATTCAACCTTAAGCCTCAGTGTCCACATTTGTAAAAGGCAAAAACAATTTACTTCATCATAATGTCGTATTGTATGAAATAATACACATAAAATACTTAACCTAGAGCATGCCATGTTAATACCAAAAATGTACAGAGTGGTTATTATGTGCCAGGCATTGTTGTAAGGGTTTAAACTCTCCTAATCATTGATTTTAGTAAATATTCACTGCAACTAATATTTCATTGTTAAAACAACTTAACCATGTTTAAACACCTTTTGGCACTCCTGTATTTCTACCATCTTTATCTGACTGACCTATCTTCAGCTTCAAAAAACTTTCATTTTCTTCCCACCCTTAAACATAGTTCTATTAGTATTGTTAGCTATTACCCTAGTACAATGCAGTATAGGTTTCTATAGTATCTATATCTAAGAAACATGATAGCTACAAAACAAAGTTTAAAAGTGAGTTATAAAGTAATATCTACTTGCATATTGGGTTTTATTAATATTATGAAATCAATGACAGAAAATGTGTTCTTGGTTAACCTAGCAATGAAATTGAGTCAATCAAACATGGCCATTCCAATCTGCAGAACGGTATTTAAAGCTTAAATGGCCCAGAGAAAACCAGCCCTGCAAATGTTTTTTTAGATGCCACATAAACAAAATAACAATAAACAACACTCTTATTTTGTGCCAGACACTGTTCTAAGAAATTTTCATTTATGAGTAAAATTAATCCTCAGAACAATCTATGGATTAATGGTCTTACCATCTCCATTGTATAGACTAAGAAACTGAATCACAGAGAAGTTAAAGAATTTGGTCAACTTCCCATAGTTAGTATGACTTGAACCAAGGCAGACTAACTCTAAGGTACATGATTTTAACCACTGAACAGCATCCTCAACACAATAATAACGGAAAAATATAATGTTTAAATTATCTGGCTATAATTGAATCATGTAGTTTATTTACTAGCTTATCATACAAATTCAATTTCTTTATTTCATAAACTTGCAGCTTGAAAATCAACTCCTACAAATTTTAGACAATGAAAAACCCCATTTGTAAATATATGAAGATGCAGGCAACTCTCTCGCTCTTCCATTCCTAAATCATCGCATTAATCAACAGAAAGCTCTACTCACCAGTAGACATTATCTTTCATTTAGAAAATTCAGTTTGCTGTGGTTAATTTTTTAATGTTTCAATTTCAGCTTCAATTACCCATGAAAAAGTATAGATCTTGTATATTAAATATTAAAACATTCCAGGAAAATTACACATAGTTCTTCCATTTAAAAAATAGCATAACCTGAGTTTAGAGTGCCACCATTTATATTTCAACTCTGCTCCAAATCTTCGTTTTGCTAAAAGCAAAAGCTCTGCAGTTAGAATTAACTGTAAAAATCTTAAGAAGCCCGACAAATCAAGACATTTAGACAAAATATGATTCTATGAATTTTAATAATTCAATATATACAAAAGATGTATAGAGCGTCATCTCATGAGAGAACAAAAAATAGTACCTCAGAGCCTGCTGGGGTTATTGTCTTTAATGGGCAAAATTGCACTGACAGCCTGAAATTCTTAGTTAATAGCAAAGCTAAAGTAACTCACAGAAAATGACACTGTGAAGTAGTCAGAAAAATTAAGAATGGCTGCAGTCAATTTAGTAACACCCAGATATTGAGATGTCAGTAGATTGGAACCTAATAATGAATGATCACTTAGAAGGAAAAGAAGCTAGATGAAGTTATATAAAATGTAAGTAAACTATTTTCAGGGCCTTTACTGTAAGAATTTTGAACTTTCTCATAACACTCAAATGTTATGAGACATTCTACTAACATTCTGCTAACAGATTCATGACTAAAGATCAGTATATCTTAAAATAAAAATCTTTTTGGTACTTTAAAAATTACTAAAGTCCAGTGGATTCGATCTAAGATAATCTTCCCTTGAGACCATATTCAATTCTGTATCAAATAGTTTTGTTGTAAACTTCATGTCATTGATTAATCCATTCATTCATTTAAAAAGTATTTGCCACTTAGCATGGTTCAGTCAGTACATTTGACATGAAGGATGCAGAGATGACTAAAACAACTTTGCAATGACCTTCACCGTTAAATCTACCAAGCCAATTTTAAAGAGAATTTAGGGCATTAAAATAAAGCCAATTATAATTCTTCACAATATACTAAATGCTTTTCACAAATGTTATTTTATCTTCAAAACTTTTCTGTGAAAAAAGCTAATGCTATATCTTCTTTACAGAGGAAGAAACTGAGGCTCAACATTTTTATGGAAATTGCCAAGGATAACACTTTCAGTATAAAAACAAATTTAAACTTGGAATTTCAGCTTCAAAATATACAATTATTATACTGTATATTTATTTTTCAGTGTGCGAGACAGAAATGAATGGTGAGCCTGGTAATAGAACCTCGAATGCTTAAACAATTAGAGATAATTCTTTTCATCAAACCCTGTGAGGAAAAAAGATAAGAACAACGCTGAATACTAGGAAGTGATATAACATCCTAAACCATAACTTTTAGCTAGTCCTTCTCCTATTTTAAAAGACAAGGTTCCCCACCATTCACGCAGGGGTGTAATATGGAGATAACTTTGTTCCACTTCCAACATCTCATACTTGAAATGCCCTCCTTCTGACTTCAATATCCTGATTTGCCAACTCTTTTATGGCCATACAACATCCTATTTCTCCGTTATCCCATTCAGGGCTTCATTTGCTTCCTTACTAAGCTCTACAGCCACGATCAGCTATTTCCAAATTGCCTATAGCACTTTAAAATCCTTCGTCCCTTGACTCCTTCTTATTATATTTTTATTATGTCTTATTTTTATTCTAATGGAGAAAATCAGAAACCATGACTGGACCCACTGCATTTTTTTTTCTTCTTTTACTTGGTCCTTGGCCCTTGTGCTCCTCAATTGCTCTCCTATTCTTATTTCCTCTAGTGCGTTTTTCACTTCCACTGTTTGACAACATTTTCACATTTTCCCGGGCTCCAATCCCATTCCCACTGCTCCACTTTGATCCCCACCACCATCTCAACTCTCAGGAAATGACTTAACCTCTCATCAGGACACTAGCAAACAAAGATTTATGGATTTGGGTCTAAGGTCAAATTTTGAAAGCAGATGATCAGTGATAGAATGCCAAGAGTAGGAGAGTAGGGAAATGGGCTCTGGGTTAGACTATAGCCTGTGTAGTGGGTCTACAGCTAGAAACGCACAGAAGATAAACGTCACTTTAATATATCAAGAATTTTTATGTGGCAGAAGATAAAGAAAGTATTAGAAGTGGGGATACCAATTGGTAAAGAATCTTAAAATCCCATGGTTGAAAATCAGTTGAATAAGATCATATTTTGTTCTTGGAACGTAAATGATATGATTTTTTTAAAAATATCTAAAGAAGATGATGCAAAAAGAAAAACCCATGGAAGACCAACAAAAGCGCAAAAAGCATTCTGTCTTCACCCTCTGTCTCCTGATTTTTTCTTTCCTTTTTGTTATTAGCATATTAAAGTTTCCATTAAAATTTTAAGAGATGCTAGTTTATATAAGACATGTATATCTAACCATACACCTATATTTGTATTTGGTTTCCTAAGTCAAAGATATTATACTTAATACATGCACACAACGTGCATTAATAGTTTAGAACAAGTGTTCAACGATTAGACAGATCTCTGGGCAATTTATCATTGTATTTTAAATAATACTGACCTTATTTTCCTAATATAGGACCAGGTGTTTGTGAGTATAATGGACACTTATGCAATGTTCTGCCTACCACTACGCCCATCTGTCTTCTGGAAAGGAGTCTAGTGTAGTGGAGACAAATTCTGTGCTGTAATGCCTGGTTGCCTGATCTCCAGTCTCACCCCTCTTAAGCAACAGGACAAAGTATCTAATATCTCTGAGACTTGGTTGTCACTCTGTAAATTTGGCAGTTAAAAACAGTACCTTCCTCATGAGACAGTTGAGAATCACGGTGCCTGGATATAGTAAGCCCTCAAAATCTTAAGGTAACGTTATAATTATTCTAGGAACTGTTTCTCCTCTTCTCACCCACACGGCTGCAATAGAAACTCACATGATAGAAAGAACGGCCTCCCCTGACCATAGTCAACTGTTCTAGGGTTGTACCTCACACCCTAGTGGAACCCATGAGTCCTTTCTCATGTTTGAACTGGACTCTCTCTTCAAGACTTCAAGCTAGCTATTCAGAGAAATGCAAATACTTTTATTAAAATATTAAGGGAATTTCTTTAAAAATTACAATGTATGAAGGGAAAGATTAATGTTCTAGTACACTTAAACTTTCTCTTGAATTTCCAAAGGAGTGGTACCTTAAGACTTAGACCTTCATGAGAGAAGGAAAATCTTTGGACAATATCCCCAATTCCAGACTGGCTCTTCCTTTCCCTCCACAAGATATTCCTCTTACCAATTACTCTACAACTCCTCCTTGTGCCCTCTCCCCCAATCCATCCCTGAGAAGTATAGTCTGTGTCAATTGTTTTCAACCTGGGGCAATCTTGCTTCTCAGGGGACATATGACGACGTCCAGAGACATTTTTTGTTGCCAAAACTAGAGGATGCAGTGCTCCCAGCATCTAGTGGTAGAGACCGGTGTCAATAATATGGATGCTGAGAATCAAAACAGAGAAGTGAACCATTTCTCCACCAGTAAGAAGTCCATCTACCTTTGAAATCAGTGCTTTCCCATTATTATGTAGAATAGTTATAATCGTTTCTTGTCTACCTAGGTCCTTCCAGAATCATGTATCTAGTGCTACATTAGGATTAAAAGTTGTTCTTTACCCTGGGGATGGATTGGGAATGATTCCATTCATACAATTCAGAACTTAGCTATTATGAGCCAGGAGGGGAGGGGAAGTTACCAATCTTCCCAGCAAATGTATACTCCAGAGAGAGACTTACTCTGCACACACTCTTAAGAAAGAAGTTAGGGCCGGGCGCGGTGGCTCACACCTGTAATCCCAGCACTTTGGGAGGCTGAGGCGGGTGGATCACGAGGTCAGGAGATTGAGACCATCCTGGCTAACACGGTGAAACCCCGTCTCTACTAAAATACAAAAAATTAGCCGGGCTTGGTGGCGGATGCCTGTAATCCCAGCTACTCGGAGGCTGAGGCAGGAGAATGGCGTGAACTCGGGAGGCGGAGCTTGCAGTGAGCCGAGATCACGCCACTGCACTCCAGCCTGGGCGACAAAGCGAGACTCTATCTCAAAAAAAAAAAAGAAAGAAAGAAAGAAAGAAGTTAGGTTAATGCCTGTTGAGACAGTCACTGTGATTATTGTGCTGAAATAACTTTGGTAGGATGACCATACCTGGTATCTTAGTCCATTGGGCTGCTATAACAAAATAGCATAAAATGGTATAATCAATGGGTGACTTACAAACAAAAGAAATTTACCTCTCACAGTTCTGGAGGCTGGGAAGTCCAAGATTAGGGTACCTGAAGATTCAGTGTCTAGTGAGGGCCCACAATGTGGTTCATAGACAGTGTCTTCTTGCTGTGCCCTCACATGGTAGAAGCAGTGGAACAGCTCTCTTGGGTATATATTACAAGGCCACTAATCCCATCCATGAAGGCTCTGCCTTCCTGACTTGATCAACCCCAAAAGGCCTCTCACCTCCTCATACCATCACCTTGGAAGTAAGAATTTTAACGTATTAATTTCGGGGGACACAAACATGCACACCATAGCACCTGGTAATAATATTGGCTTAGGGAACCTTGTAGTAAAGTACATTGAAGACAAATTCACAATGAAATGTATCTAGAGACAGAGATAGTGGTTTATCTTATACATAGACTATTTTAACATAAAAATTGTTTAGTAAGAGCACACTAGATATTTTAAAATTAATATTTTTATTGGTTAAAATTTATAATAGAAATATGTCATTAAGTAAAACTATATGTCAGTATTGAAATCCACAAATATGTAAGATACAAAGAACTGCTTCAGCCAAGCAGAAGACTGGGTATTCAAAATATGTGGATGATTTAAGAGTAGAAGTAAAAAAAAAAATGTGGAAAGGTAAATTTGGTATGCTTGATTTTTGCAATGGAAAGAAATAAACATCAAGAGGGATATTGGACTAGTCATTAGTCTTTGGACACAAAATCAGAGTAAAATTGCCCAATTCTTTTAGAAGAAAATGAGGTATGGCTACATTTAGAGTACAATTTTCTTATTGCAAGGAATCCTGGGTTGAGTTTTTTATTCAACTTCATTCTCACATTATCCTTATCCTATTGGATAATATAATTTTTAAAATGGCACCAAAAGAAACTGTTTAATAGTCCATTTTGTACTGTCCATTATAGAAACCATGAAGTTATTTGGATGATAGACATAGAGATGTGCTGCTCAGATGCCTCTTTCAAGAAAGAACTTGCTGCCTTTTGCTCAGTTTCTTCCTGGAGGTTTCAAGCCTCTTTGCAGGGAAGTCACATCCTTCCCAGGGCAGCCTGACTGAGCAAGGTAGAGGTACAAAGATTCACCCATTTCAGCCCACTGCAGGACACTCATTCAGATGGGATTCTTGAACCAGAGTTCCTCGCCAAGTTGGCCAAGGCATGGTTTCCTTTGCTCCTTCTTTCTCCCTCTCTTTTCCTTTTACCCGAGTAAATAACTTGCACCACAATCTCCATCTCATCATCTGCTTCCTGAGAACCCAACCTGTGAAACTTATATTTAGAAGAATCTCAGAAGTCTTCGTCAGACCTTCCCCTCAACTACAACAGTGTATGGTACTTCAAAGTAGCATCAGAATAGTCCGATGTGATGAAGAGTGCTGACTTTGTAATATACTTACCCATGGGTTCTAATCTTACTTGTACCTCTAATTAGCAGTTTGAACTTGGATAAAGTACATAATCTCTCTAAATTTTGGTTTTCTTATCTGTGAAACAAGGGTAGTAATATTTACTGCAAAGAACTGTTATGAAGAATGAAAGTTAAGTAATGTATATAAAATGCTTACTGTGGCATCTGGCTCATAGCAGGAAGAAAAAAATAATAAAAGAAGAAAAAAAGACTGAATAATTTACAGATAAATCTACTCAAGAAAAAAGCAGAAATGGGAAGTTTAGAGATTTTGATAAAAGTTGGAATTCTTTGTTGATATGTTCATGTTCTTTGTAATGTTGTGGTAAAAAATTTCCTAGATGATAGTTTGTAAGCCTAGTTAATAAAATAACCAGGGGCAGCAGAAAAATTGTAGGGTGGGAGGCTGTGGAGGCTGTGGGAAGATCTGAAATAACTGTTACAGCAGTTGTAGCAAGAATCTTGGCCTCTCTCCAACACATGTATTGGATCTACTCACTCTCCTTCATGTCTGAATCCTTACAATAAGAAATCTGTAGAGTATTAGTCATCTGAAATTGGCTGTACTAACAGCTGAGTAGTAAGAATAACTGAAGAGAATAAGACTTATGTTAGGCTATAAGAGGAGGCAAACTCAAGGAGGGGACTTAGTAACTGTGAAAGTACAATAAAAAAGCATTTAGTTATGAAATTCAGCATTAAGTTTTCCTACGTCCAATAGTACTTTAAAATGTCTTCTATGTATCTCTCTATATCCTTGACATCAGTGCACATAAGTTTTGCCAATTGGATGAAAAATACTGATAGTTAGATTGTTATAATAGTATAGACAGCCACTAGCTTTCAAAGTGCAAGACTTGCTTCAACTTGGAAAGCAGAGTACCCACTATGTCTTCAAGTATCCAGGCATCTTGGAAGCCATTTCTGGCACAGAAGAAAGCTTGGAAGTAGACATTTCAGTTTTTATCTATAGTACAAAATGTTATTTCAACCCCATAGCTCCTAAGGAATGAAACTAGTGTCAAAGATTTAATGCCTTTTCACATTAGTGATGTCAGCACAAAATGGTCATCTTCTCTGAATAATTTATCTCCCTGCTGCATAATTCTCTTATCTTTTTTTCTACATTTTGGCTTTTTACTGTAGATGAGAAGGTAAATGGCTGTTAGTCCCTGACAAAACCTGTGGAGCATCCTTCCCATCAATCAATTAAAAAACACTTACCTTACATTCAACATGATTTATTTCTTGTTAATACAATTGTCTCACTATATCCTTCTATTATTATACCCTTAATTCCATTAGCCATTCACTTAATGCTCACTTTAAAGCTGACCCCCAAAGAGCTTAAAAGAGAGAGGGAAGTCCGTCTAATAGTGGCATTGCCAATAAAATTCTGGAAGCTCTTCCCCTAAAGCCTTGTAGGTCACGGAAAAGATAGGTCACAGAATGTATCCTGCCTGAAAAGAATAAAGCAATCTCTCATTTATTTATTCTGATGGATAATGCTTGATGGCTTAAAAATCCCTAAGAGCTCTCATCTTAAAAGTCAACACAATAAGTTCACCAAGTGAAATCCTACACATTGCACAAGGATGGATGAGACTCTTCCAAGTTCTTAAATAAAATTTAAAAGGAGGAAACAGAGAGAAAACCATTTGTATTTTTTGAAGATTAATGACTCATTTGTTTGGAGGTGGAGCGAAAGGTTAACCTCTTAAACAGCTAAGTGACACACAAAAAAATGTAGTATTATTTCTCATAGTGGTGAAGCTACATGCTCTCTAGCAAATGTCCTCCATTTGGATTGAAGTTTAAAAGCTATAAAAAGAAATCCTTATACTGCACTTCTAAAATTATAGGTTGAACAGCTGCTATGATTTTTCTCAGTGAGAACATATGCTTTCTTTCTGAAATTTAATTATATGAATGTCTTCATACAATATACAAGCATATATATTTTTTATGTCAAAGCATATTGGATTAGGTCATATGTGGCAGGCTAGATATGCCTTGCTAATAGACATTTCTGTCTGCTTTCTGGCTGATAGAAACCTAGTTTTATTCAGGTGCCCATGCATCAGAGATAGAGAATCCATCTACAGCCTAAGGGTAAGCCTGGACAGTAAAATCAATCCTGGAAATTCCATAGCCCTTATTGGTCATTAAAGTTGAGGCAGACTTCTGGGACAAGTTTCCTCCTTTCTAAAAGTAATGATAAAACATGGATGTGTTCATGACCACTGTGATGCCTGGGGTCTTAATCATTATCTTATGACCTTGAGAAGAAGCAGCTAAGTACGAAGTCAACATCCTGGGGATGACAGAGTAGAAAGATAGAAGATATCTCTTCCCTTGAAACGTAATTTATCCCTGGAATTCATCAAACTGAAACTGTCTTACTTCAGTACTTTTTGTTAAATGAAATAATACGTATGCTCATTATGTCAGGTGACTAAGCATTATCTATTAACTATATCTGGAAGCATCATGGCTGATACATCATAGACACTTTTTAAAATTGTCTTTTCTCTTTTTGCTATTCGCTTCCTCTTCCTCCCCTTTCTCTTTTTCTTTCTCTGTTCCAAATCTTATCTCATTTAGCCCTAAATCTAATTAACTTATTTTATGATCTAGTGTGTGTCCTTTTGTGTTTTTCCCTATATACACTTAATTACATACAAAGACATATAAATGCACATATATACATACACATATATACACATACATACATACATACCCATTGGTAAATAAGTATGCAAGTTTTATGGCTTTATCAAAAAAATGGGATTATATCATACACATTCTTTTGCACCATTTTTTTTTCATTCCACAATGCTGCATGAACATTTCTTCAGGTCAATTGGTATAGCTCTAAATTCAACACAGGTTCAGTAATATTCACGATATGGGTGTGAAAATTCAATCATTTTCCTATTGATTGTCACTCTCTTTGTTTTTAATTTATTGCTAAATAAATAAGAGTTAACATAAACCTTGGGCATATATCCTTTCATACGGATGCTTTTATTTATATGGAGTAGATCCCAAGATAGCTATGTGAAAGGAAATATGCATTTTCTTTTTAGTAATTATTTTCCCTAAAGGCCATAGTGATTCACAGTTTCAACAGTAATATGTGAAAAAAACTATTTCCCCAAATACTCAGCAGCACTAGTTTTCACTTCTTAAGCTTTTGTCAGCTTGATAGGTATAAAGTGATAGTTCATTCTTACTCCAATTTGCATTTGTTAACATTTGTATTTTCTCTTCTAGAAATAGGATATTCTTGTCTTCTGCCTGTTTGTTGTTGCTGCTGTGTGGCTTTTTCTTCAACCTGTAAACTTGTAGAGTGTTTTATTTATTCTATAAGATAATTCTGTCATCTGTGTTGGAAATGCTGTTAAACAATCAATACTTTGTCTTTGGGCATGGTACATTTTCTAAACATAAATTTTTAATGGCAAATATGCCCATTTTATTGTCTAGTTTCTGAGTTTACAGTTAATATTAAGAACATTGTTATACCTGTGTTGTATTCATAAGCCTTTTACTCATTTTCTCAAACTGAGATAATACTTCAATTTGTTTTTTAAAATCCAATCATTAGATTAAAAGTCATTAAATTAAAAAGACCTCAACACATAGGGGCAGTAAGTAAATGGTGGTTTCCAGGGGCTGGGAGGAGAGGAAAATGGGGATAAAGTTTCAGTTATGCAAGATGAGAAGGTTCTAGAGATCTAGTATACAAAAATGTGCATATAGTTAGCACTACTGTGCTATACACATTCAATTTGAAGAGTATAGATTTGATGTTGTGTGTTTTTATAGTATAAAAACACATATACACTAATTTTTAGAAGAAAAATGATGATGTGTTTCATCACAACTCAAAAGGTACCTAAATAATTTTCACAGAAAAATACACTAATTAAACAATAAAAACAAGTATATGTAAGTAATAAACAACAACTTGAATGTAAAAACAGCTAATGCATACAATGTATATGTGTATTGGAGTGCTTTTTCCTCCTTCTTTCCCATTTTATTCACCAATTTTTAAACCTTTTGGGAGCTTCGGGGTTATCTTACATTCAAACTGCACAGAAAACAAACCTTAGATAAAAACAAAAGGGGAATACTATTGGTACTATTTCAAAATTTGGAAATAGTACATGTGCACAGCAGATCCAAAAAATGTTAAAAAGAAAATATTACCTCTTCATTCCTTCTACCTGATGGACGTGTGTAAAGCAAATATTTTGGGTTCACCCAAACAAGGTGCACAATCCCAATTTATTATATGATACTGTATGACTGAAAACTATTGTGTTGAGTAAATGGTGTGTCTTTGCATGAAGCCATAATGTTGAAAAATTGCATCTTTTAATCCATTTGTTTGGTATGGTTTGGGTGATGAAACTTTACACACACACAAAAAGGAATCCTTATTCAAAAAGTGGTATAACATTTCAAGAGCCATTATGACCAAGTCATTAATTGAATAGTCATTATCAGAGAAAAGTTTGTTATCTCCTAGATTTTTTTGAAGGGCTTTAATTATTTTATGTGTTACAATTATGTCTCTAATCCACCAGGAATTTAATATTTTACATGGCATAAGACAGGATTCAACTCAATTTTATTCCAGAAGAATATATTTTATTTATTTTTAATATTAAATTTTTGTAGTTTATGTCTATATTCTCAATTTTATTCCATGGATCTTTTTGTCTATGATGAAATTGATACTTTTTCCAGCTTTATTGATGTTTAAGTGACAAACAAATTGTATATATTTAAGGCATAAAATGTAATGTTTTGATAAACATACACATTGTGAAATGATTACCACAATCAATCTAATTAACATATCCATCACCTCACATAGCTACGTGTGTGTGCACATGTGTGTGTTTGTGGTGAAAATACTTAAGATCTACTCTCTCAGCAAATTTCTAGTATACAATACATTATTCTTAACTAAGGTTACTATGCTCTACATTAGGTCTCCAGAACCTATTCAGCTTTTAACTGAAAGTCTGTACCCTTTGCCCTTACCTGCTAGCAACCATCATTCTACTCTCTGCTTTATGGGTTTGACTTTTTTAGATTTCACATGTAAGTGAGATCACGTTATTTGTCTTTCTGTGCCTGGCTTCTTATTTCACTTAGTATAATATATCCCCAGTTCATCCATGTGACAAATGATAGTATTTCCTTCTTTTATTTATTTATTTATTTATTTATTTTTATTATACTTTAAGTTCTAGGGTACATGTGCACAACGTGCAGGTTTGTTACATATGTATACATGTGCCATGTTGGTGTGCTGCACCCATTAACTCGTCATTCATATTAGGTGTATCTCCTAATGCTATCCCTCCCCCCTACCCCCTCCACAATAGGACCTGGTGTGTGATGCTCCCCTTCCTGTGCCCAAGTGATCTCATTGTTCAATTCCCACCTATGAGTGAGAACGTGCGGTATTTGGTTTTCTGTTCTTGCGATAGTTTGCTGAGAATGATGGTTTCCAGCTATTTCCTTCTTTTTAAAAGCTGAATTATATATACGTAAAATATTTTCTTTATCCATTAATCTGTCAATATCTTGGCTATTGTGGATAATGCTGCATGAACCTGGGAGTGCAGATGGTTTTATTTTCTGTGGATATATACCCAGAGTGGGACTGCTGGGTCATACGGTAGTTCTATTTTTAATTTTTTAGGTAATCTCTATTCTGTTTTTCATAATGGCTATAACAATTTATATTCTCATCAACAATGTATAAGGGTTACTTTTTCTCCATACCTTCACCAACACTTATCTCTTGTCTTTTTAATAACAGCCATCCTAACAGGTGTATAGTAACGTTGTGGTTTCAATTTGCATTCCCTGATGATTGGTGACGTTGAGCATTCTTTCATATACCTGTTGGCCATTTGTATTTTATTTTGAGAAACATCTATTCAGGTCCTTTGATCATTTTTTAAATTGCTTTTTCTGCTATTGAGTTGTTTGCATACCTTATATATTTTGAATATTATCCCCTTGTCAAATGTGTAGTTCACAAATATTTTACCTCATTCCATAGGTTGCCTTTTCATATTGTTAATTGTTTCCTTTGCTGTGCAGAAACTTTTTAATTTGATGTAGTCTCATTTGTTTATTTTTCTTTTTGTTGTCTGTGCTTTTGGTGTCATAGCAAAAAAAAAAAAAAAATCATCACCACAACCAATTCACAACTTTTCCCCCTACATTTAAATTTTATAGTTTTATGCCTTACATTTAATTCTTTGTGTTTTTTGTCTTTGTTTTTGTTTTTGTTTTAAGACCGAGTTTTGCTCTTGTTAACCAGGCTGGAGTGCAGTGGCACGATCTCAGCTCACTGCAACCTCTGCCTCGCAGGTTGAAGTGATTCTCCTGCTTCAGCCTCCCATGTAGCTGGGATTGCAGGTGTCTGACACCACGCCTGGCTAATTTTTTGTATTTTTACAAAAATTAGGGGTTTCACCATTTTGGCCAGACTGGTCTCCAACTCCTGACCTCAGGTGATCCACCCACATTGGCCTCCCAAAGTGCTGGGATTACAGGTGTGAGTCACTGTGCCCAACCCATTTAATTAATTTTGAGTTGATTTTTGTGATGGTGTTAGATACGGATCCAGTTTTATGCTTCTACATGTAGATGTAATTTTCCCAATACCATTTATTTAAGAGACTATCCTTTCCCCATTGTGCATTCTTGGTACCTTTGTCAAAGATTAGTTGACCATAAATGCACTGGTTTCTTTCTGGGTTTTCTATTCTGTTCTATTCTCTACAACTGTATTTATTCCAGTACCATATTATTTTGATTACTATAGGTTTATAATAAAACTTGATATGAGGAAATGTGATTTCTTCAGTTTTGTTCTATTCAAGATTGCTTTAGCTAGTTTGGGTCTTTTGTGGTTCTAAAATAATTTTAGGACTATTTTTTCTACTTTTACTTCTATGAAAATTGCCATTTAAATTTTGAGAGCAATTACACTGAAATTTGTAGATTGCTTCTGCTGAGAAATCCACTGGTAGCTTCATGAAGGCTTATCAAAGGGTTTCCTTGTATGTGATGAGCTTTTTTCTCTTTCTGCTTTCAAAATTCTCCCCTGGTCCTTGACTTTTAACAGTTTGATTTTAATGTGTCTTAGTGAACTCTTCTATGGGTTGAATTTGTTTGAAGATCTGTGAACATCATGTAACTGGATGTCCATATCTTATGATTTGGGAAGTTTTCACCCATTTTTTAATGAGCATTTCTCCTTTCTCTCTCTCTCTTCTTTTTCTAAAATTTCATTAATGCAAATGTTAGCTCTCTTGATGGTGTCCCATAAGTCTTTTAGGCTTTCCTCATTCCTTTTCATTTTTTTTCCTCCTCTGAATGAGTATTTTCAAATGACCTGTCTTTGAATCACAGATTCTTTCTTCTGCTTGATTAAGTCTGCTTGTTGACACTCTATGCATTTTTCATTTCATTAATTTATTCTTCAGCTCTAGAATTTCCATTTGGTTCTTTTTTTATATAATTACTCTTTATTGAACTTCTCATTTTGTTCATTTTTTTCCTGATTTCATTGAATTACCTTTCTGTGTTCTCTTGTTGAGAACACAGCTTGGTTGAGCTTCCTTAAAACAATTTAAATTCTTTGTTAGGCAATTTATAGGTCTCTGCTTTTTTATGGAAATCATTATGTTCCTTTGTGGTGTCATGTTTTCTTATTTTTTTATGGGTCTTAATGCTTTGTGTTGCTGCTTGCACATTTGAAGCAGCAGCTACCTTCTACAGTCCTTACTGACTGGCTTTGGGAGAGAAATGCCTTCATTAGTTATCCCAGGTAGAGATTCTGAGGCCCTCAAACCCTTTCTATGGATGCGCTCATTCAACATCTCTCTTTCTATCTTGAAAGTAAGGAGAATTCAGCTTAAGGAGATTTTGGGCTGAGACGATGGGGTTTTCTAAATATACAATCATGTCATCTGCAAAGAGGGACAATTTGACTTCTTCTTTTCCTAACTGAATACCCTTGATTTCTTTCTCTTGCCTGATTGCCCTAGCCAGAACTTCCAACACTATGTTGAATAGGAGTGGTGAGAGAGGGCATCCCTGTCTTGTGCCAGTTTTCAAAGGGAATTTTTCCAGTTTTTGCCCATTCAGTATGATATTGGCTGTGGGTTTGTCATAAATAGCTCTTATTATTTTGAGGTACGTTCCATCAATACCGAATTTATTGAGCGTTTTTAGCATGAAGGGCTGTTGAATTTTGTCAAAAGCCTTTTCTGCATCTATTGAAATAATCATGTGGTTCTTGTCTTTGGTTCTGTTTATATGCTGGATTATGTTTATTGATTTGCGAATGTTGAACCAGCCTTGCATCCCAGGGATGAAGCCCACTTGATCATGGTGGATAAGCTTTTTGATGTGTTGCTGAATCCGGTTTGCCAGTATTTTATTGAGGATTTTTGCATCGATGTTCATCAGGGATATTGGTCTAAAATTCTCTTTTTTTGTTGTATCTCTGCCAGGCTTTGGTATCAGGATGATGTTGGCCTCATAAAATGAGTTAGGGAGGATTCCCTCTTTTTCTATTGATTGGAATAGTTTCAGAAGGAATGGTACCAACTCCTCCTTGTACCTCTGGTAGAATTCAGCTGTGAATCCATCTGGTCCTGGACTTTTTTTGGTTGGTAGGCTATTAATTGTTGCCTCAATTTCAGAGCCTGCTATTGGTCTATTCAGGGATTCAACTTCTTCCTGGTTTAGTCTTGGAAGAGTGTAAGTGTCCAGGAAATTATCCATTTCTTCTAGATTTTCCAGTTTATTTGCGTAGAGGTGTTTATAGTATTCTCTGATGGTAGTTTGTATTTCTGTGGGGTCAGTGGTGATATCCCCTTTTTCATTTTTAATTGCGTCGATTTGATTCTTCTCTCTTTTCTTCTTTATTAGTCTTGCTAGTGGTCTGTCAATTTTGTTGATCTTTTCAAAAAACCAACTCCTGGATTCATTGATTTTTTGGAGGGTTTTTTGTGTCTCTATCTCCTTCAGTTCTGCTCTGATCTTAGTTATTTCTAGCCTTCTGCTAGCTTTCGAATGTGTTTGCTCTTGCTTCTCTAGTTCTTTTAATTGCGATGTTAGAGTGTCAATTTTAGATCTTGATCTTCAGCAAAGTCTCAGGATACAAAATTAATGTGCAAAAATCACAAGCATTCTTATACACTAGTAACAGACAAACAGAGAGCCAAATCATGAATGAACTTTCATTCACAATTGCTTCAAAGAGAATAAAATACTTAGGAATCCAACTTACAAGGGATGTAAAGGACCTCTTCAAGGAGAACTACAAACCACTGCTCAGTGAAATAAAAGAGGACACAAACAAATGGAAGAACATACCATGCTCATGGATAGGAAGAATCAATATCGTGAAAATGGCCATACTGCCCAAGGTAATTTATAGATTCAATGCCATCCCCATCAAGCTACCAATGAGTTTCTTCACAGAATTGGAAAAAACTGCTTTAAAGTTCATATGGAACCAAAAAAGAGCCCGCATCTCCAAGACAATCCTAAGTCAAAAGAACAAAGCTGGAGGCATCACGCTACCTGACTTCAAACTATACTACAAGGCTACAGTAACCAAAACAGCATGGTACTGGTACCAAAACAGAGATATAGACCAATGGAACAGAACAGAGTCCTCAGAAATAATACCACACATCTACAGCCATCTGATCTTTGACAAACCTGAGAGAAACAAGAAATGGGGAAAGGATTCCCTATTTAATAAATGGTGCTGGGAAAATTGGCTAGCCATAAGTAGAAAGCTGAAACTGGATCCTTTCCTTACTCCTTATACGAAAATTAATTCAAGATGGATTAGAGACTTAAATGTTAGACCTAATACCATAAAAATCCTAGAGGAAAACCTAGGTAGTACCATTCAGGACATAGGCATGGGCAAAGACTTCATGTCTAAAACACCAAAAGCAACGGCAGCAAAAGCCAAAATTGACAAATGGGATCTAATTAAACTAAAGAGCTTCTGCACAGCAAAAGAAACTACCATCAGAGTGAACAGGCAACCTACAGAATGGGAGAAAATTTTTGCAATCTACTCATCTGACAAAGGGCTAATATCCAGAACCTACAAAGAACTCCAACAAATTTACAAGAAAAAAACAAACAACCCCATCAAAAAGTGGGCAAAGGATATGAATAGACATTTCTCAAAAGAAGACATTCATACAGCCAACAAACACATGAAAAAATGCTCATCATCACTGGCCATCAGAGAAATGCAAATCAAAACCACAATGAGATACCATCTCACACCAGTTAGAATGGCGATCATTCAAAAGTCAGGAAACAACAGGTGCTGGAGAGGATGTGGAGAAATAGGAACACTTTTACACTGTTGGTGGGATTGTAAACTAGTTCAACCATTATGGAAAACAGTATGGCGATTCCTCAAGGATCTAGAACTAGATGTACCATATGACCCAGCCATCCCATTACTGGGTATATACCCAAAGGATTATAAATTATGCTGCTATAAAGACACATGCACACGTATGTTTATTGCAGCACTATTCACAATAGCAAAGACTTGGAATCAACCCAAATGTCCATCAGTGACAGTTTGGATTAAGAAAATGTGGCATATATACACCATGGAATACTATGCAGCCATAAAAAAGGATGAGTTTGTGTCCTTTGTAGGGACATGGATGCAGCTGGAATCCATCATTCTTAGCAAACTATCACAAGAACAGAAAACCAAACACCGCATGTTCTCACTCATAGGTGGGAACTGAACAATGAGATCACTTGGACTCGGGAAGGGGAACATCACACACCGGGGCCTATCATGGGGAGGGGGGCGGGGGGAGGGATTGCATTGGGAGTTATACCTGATGTAAATGACGAGTTGATGGGTGCAGCACACCAACAAGGCACAAGTATACATATGTAACAAACCTGCACGTTATGCACATGTACCCTACAACTTACAGTATAATAATAATAAATAAATTAAAAAAAAAAAAAAAAAAAAAAGAAAGTAAGGAGAATTCTTAAGATTGTATGCTTCTCAATCTTGCAAAGCCAGGCCAGGTGCTGAAAGTCTCCTGTTTATTTTACCCAAGGTGGTGTCTTGAAATCTTCAAGTTCGTGTGCCTTCTCCTGCAGTGTCAAGCCCGTTGTCTGTGCAAGATGCTTGTACTTGCTGTCCACAGGTTGCTCTCATGGAGTCCACTTTGAGGAGGGCAATGGTGAGGTGTGCAGAGTGTTTGTGATGCTCATGGACCAGTTTGGAGGGGTCTTCAGGCCAGGTGTCCCAAGCAGCTCATGGGCAGGCTTCCCTGTCCACAGAGCACTTAGTAGAGTCTGTCACCTCTCTTTTCTATTCCTGGCCTCTCTCAACCACTCAGCTGTGCCAATTACCTCAGAATTCTAGGTGTGATGGAAAGAAATAGGCCTCCTGTGCCACATTCCACACAACTGAGGGAACCAGGCACTAATTTACTACACTCTCACTTTCCCCCATGGGAGAAAACGTGGGTCGAGGGGTTATCTCTTGGCACTGAGCAGTGCTGCCTTGGGGAGGACCGACATGGGTAAAATTGAAATGTTCTTACCCTCTTTGATGTGCCTATTCTTAAATTTTTTGCTCTAATAAAGTGCTGGAACTCATCCACTAGGTTCCTGGAGTCCCATCAAAGTACTCTTGTCTATGTGTAGTTCTCAAAATCAGCGCTTCTGTAGGGGGTTGGGAGGGATGATAATAGAAAGCTCCTATTCTGCCATCTTACTGTTCCCATGATTTCTTTATGGTCCATTTCATACAGGTCCTGGCCCTACTTGCTAAATTTATTCCCCCAACATTTTATTGTTTGTGTTACTATTGTGAATAAAATATTTTTCTCCTTTCTCCTTTTTGGTTTTAATTTTTGGCATTGAGAAAAGCTATTGATTTTTGTAATTCTATTTTCTACCAAATTAACTTACGAAATTATCTTATTAATTCAAGAAGGCAATTTTCCTAGTTTCTTAGATTTTCTGGATTACAATTATATTAACAAAGAGATTAATTCAATCTATTTTTATTGTTTACATAAACTATTTCATTATTTTTCTCTTACCACATTACCTTAACCCTCCAGGATTATATTGTGTAAGAGTATTAGCCAATTTCTCTGTATAGCTGCTAATTTTATTTTTTTTTTTATTTTTTTCAAATTTTTTATTATACTTTAAGTTCTAGGGTACATGTGCTGTTAATTTGAATTGAAGTGATTTTAGTGTTTAGAATAACAGTTGCTTTTTAAAAGTGAATGATCTTTGTTATATTTAGGTAGTTTCCTAGTATTCTTATTTTAATTAGTGTCTTTATCAAGAATCAGTACTTAATTGCATCAAATTTTTGTCACTATTTATAAGATTTTCTCTTATTTTATGGATTAATGTAATCTATAATGGATTTTTCTCATACTGAACCATTCTTGCACTCTAGAAATTAACACAAAATTCTTATTTACATTTTATTTAGAAGTTTATCTTCTAGATTTTTACAGAAGATTAGTCTACAATCATCTTTCATATTCTCTATATCAGATTTTGCTATTTTAAAAAATGGTTTTACAGAGAATACATTTCATTGGGATTATCAATATTTTCTATAGCTTTGAGTAAGTTAAATAACACAGGTCTTATCTATTCATTAAACTCAGATCTAACTCAGCCAGAACCCATCTTGTTCTGGCACTTTTTTCAATGATAGATCTTTACTCTTCTACATTGTTCAGACAATTAGAGTGTTCCACTTCTTGTTGAATCAGTTTTTGTGATTTGCATTTTGTTAGGAAGTATCTATACTTTTCGGATCTATTGTCATAGAATTGGGTGTAGTACTCTCTTACAACATTTTCAAATGCTTCTGTATATCTATTCATGGCACCTCTGTTGTTCATGACGTTGTAAATGTCTGCTTACCCTCTTTTATCCTTAAATATTCTGAAAAATGTTTATCAGTTTCATTGGCCTTTTCAAAACAATCAGGTAGTTAAATTTGTTTCTTTTTTCTTGGTTTTTGTGCATTTGTTTTGTTTTTTAGTTCATCTTTTATCTTCTCCCCACTTACTTTGGTTTTTACTTTATGTCGTAAGTACAAAGTTTCTTTGTTTTTCATTCTCTATTAACAAAATTGAGTCTATGAATTTCTTCTGAGAACAGCTTCTCAGCGTTGCTATTTTTTTTATTAAAAACAATGTTTTCTAGACAACCAAAAACAAACTACTGTGAGTCACATATGTGAAATACATAGACAAACTTCGACTGAAAATTAAGATGTAATTGTGAATGTGCATAGCAAAGACATAGAATCAACCTCGGTGCCCATTGATAATGGGTTAGATAAAGAAAGTGTGATACCTATATACCATGGAATACTATAAAGCCATAAAAAAGAATAAAATTATGTCCTTTGCAGCAACATGGATGCAGCTGAAGGCCATTATCCTAAGTAAATTAAAACAGAAACAGAAAACCAAATACCACATGTTCTCATTTATACGTAGGAGCTAAACATTGGGTACACACAAACATAGAGATGGGAACAGTAGACACTGCAGACTCCAAAAATGGGGAGAGAGGGATAAGGCAGAGGTTGAAAAAATACCTACTGGGTGCTATGTTCACTATTTGGGTGATGGGTTCAATAGAAGCCCAAACCTTAGCATCACAAAATATATTCATGTAACAAACCTGCACATGTACCCCTGAATCTAAAATCAAATAAAAATAAAATTAAAAGAAGAAACAAATATAACTAAGATGCATTGAAATATTTAAAGTAATGTGCAGGTGAAGGATAAGTAGACGTTATGAGCGGAGGGTAAATATTACAATGAGAGCCAAGGTCATAAACAACCGTCATAATGACTGTCTATCTAAAACCCTTCCATACTGAGTCACAATGTATAGTCATATTGACACTACCAATACAGGGCATGTTTTCCAGCTGGTCTATTGGAACACAAAATAAAACCTTTTTAGCGTAAACAAGAAGGTATTGGTTAAAAGTGTATTCAGTAGACAGAAATATGACTAAATGATCAAGACACTATGTTAGCTCAGATTGCCATAAAAAATTGTCGTGGGCCAGGCACTGTGGTTCCTGCCTGTCATCCCAGCACTTTGGGAGGCCAAGGTGGGAGAAGCACTTGAATCCAGGAGTTCAAGACCAGCTTGACCAACATAGTGAAACCCTGACCCTACTAAAAAATAATTAGCCGGGTGGAGTGGCACATGCCTGCAGTCCCAGCAACTTGGGATACTGAGGCAGGAGAATTGCTTAAGCCTGCCCCAGGAGGTCAAGACTTCAATAAGCCATGATCATTCCACTGCACTCCAGCCTGGCTGACAGAGTGAGACCCTGTCTCCAAAAAAAAAAAAAAAAAAAAAAAGTCACCGATTGGGTGGCTTAAACAGCAAGAATTCATTTCTCACAATTCTGGAGTCTGGAAGTCCAAGATCAAGTCTGAGCTAGCAGCCTCAAGTTATGGATTATGCTCATAGATCCTTGGGTTGCAGACAGTCACCCTTTGTGTCCTTATATGGGCTTCCCTCAGTGTGTGCTGATGGAAACAGAGAAAAGAAGCAATATCTCTGGTGTCTCTTCTTGTAAAGGCACTAATCTCATCATGTGAGCACCACCCCCATGACTTCATCTACACCTACCTACCTTCCAAAGGCCCCATCTTCCAACACTATCACATCAGGCATTAGGACTTCAACATATATAGTTCAGAGAATGAGGAGACACAGTCAATCCATAGGAGGCACCAAATTAGCAAACAATGCTACGGAATGGGATGGCTTAAACAACAAGAAACCTTATTAGCTTTCTCATTCTTTGCTTTCACTAAATTTTATCCATTATATTCATCAAAAGATGAAATTCAGAAATACTCATGTTGGTTGAAGTGCAAAATAAACCCTAGTGTGATGTTCCTGAATGTTGAGGACCTTCACATGGTTAATCAGAGATAAACTGTCTTTAAGCTCCTTTTTCAATTCAGTTCATATTACCACCTACAGGCTTTTATGAAGTCTTCCCGGCAGCTTAGCAGAACAGAAGCATGGAGAAAAATTGTGTTATGTGTAGTCTGCCCCCACAAGCTTTAGAGTTACAGAAATTCTCTTCACAGCAGGGAACTATAAAAGCCTTTTCAGAGGTATGTTTGTACTGCACTTCCAAAAAAGAAAAAGACCAACTCCTAGCCTGGTGGTGCCTCTCCTGACTCTGTGAGGGGAAAGGCGCCTCCTTTGTCTCTGATCAGAGCATTTAAGCCTGAAGGGCTGGCCACAGAATTCTATGCATCTTTTAGAACTTTGATGTTAAACTGAATTCATACAAAAAAAAATGTCTCCATCAGTCTAGGGTTGCTGATGACACAGAAGAATACTGATTAAGGGTGATATATCCAGAGTTCTCCTGGTTCAACTCCTTCTGCTTACTGGAAGGCTCTATTCCAATCTTTCTAAATCTTAATTACCTTCTGTGTTGATAAAGACACTGGTCAAATAAAAAAAAAATGACAGATTTTCCTAAAACCAAGTCTGAAGCATTAGTAGGTGATAGTGTTTATAGTATATAAACATTGTCTTTTGAAATTTTGAATTTCTAATCGAAGCTTTCACTCTGGTTGTCTAGTGGTGCTTGAAGCAGGAGGGTTGGCAGTGATGCTCCAATCAGGTCTTGGTGCCATCACAGCACTAGGTTTGATTATTATGCTAGATGACCTGTCACATTGAGTTTTACTTTAAATATTCTGGATTTTGCAATCACGTAGTGAATCATCCAGGTAAACGTAAACCAGTCTGCTCAGGTTCAAATCCTGATCCTCCTTATTTATTCAGCAAGTTAACCTCACTGTGTGTCAGTTTGCTCAGCTGTAAAATGGGGACAAAATAGGACCCACTTCATAGGGTTGCTCTGACCTAGCTGGTCTGACATAGCACCTAGACCAGAGCCTACCTACTTCATACTAAACACTGGGTAAGCATTAGCTATCATTATTTCATCATACTAAACATACCAAATGTCTCCTTTAATAGTACAACACATCTAAATTCTAGTGATGCCTAGATTTTTAAAAAAAGAAATTGTAGAATTCAGTATATTTATTAAATCCTGTATCGATCCTCCTAACATATTTTGATAACTTATACACATTTAAAGTTTTTTCAATTAAAACTCAATTTACACACTTTATTTATTTGATATCTGATTTTCTGCTGGCAAGTATTGTCAAAAAATAATTACAGTTGTTTTTATGTACCACGGCTTAGGCATTATGTATATGTATGTATTTCTAAAGTATAATAAAATAAAATTGTCCCTAATCCGCCCTCCAACTCTAAGATCTGAGTAGCCCCTTTTAAAAGTTTCAATGTCAAATCTTACAGAATTTTTCTGTGTTTATACAGATATAGTTATACACACTATATAGATAGATACATATATGTATATATTTACAATAGAGGGTGCTGTACATATTAGTTTGCAACTTGTTCTTTTCTTTTAATGATATATAGTGGATCTCATTTTGTGTCAAGATACATAAATCCATCTCATTTTTAAAAACTCTCTTTTTTAATATATCATAGACACTTCTCCATGTCAATATCAATAAGTTTACTTTATCCTTTGACCAGACACATTCAATTTCACTGGATGGGTTATGATTGTACACTAATGGACATTTTGGTCATTTAATTTTTTTCATTTGAAAGTAATAATGCAATAAATGCACTTACAGTTGTGTCTTTGCACACTTCCGTTATTTCCTTAGGAACTGCTAGGTTTTGAGCATACGTGATTTTTAGTGTGAGATTTTTACTATAATTTTTGTGTACATTTCATATAACACAAACAAAATATTCACCTGGGCATGTAGTTAGCCATCTCTTCTCTAAAAAGAA
Organism: Theropithecus gelada; assembly: GCF_003255815.1. Classification (NCBI taxonomy): domain Eukaryota; kingdom Metazoa; phylum Chordata; class Mammalia; order Primates; family Cercopithecidae; genus Theropithecus; species Theropithecus gelada. Next base: position 58,115,081 of record NC_037672.1, read on the forward strand.
ATGAATTCCGTCTTCCTTTGCTCACTGACGTGCATTTTCCTGGAAAGAAAAAAAATGCTGCCTTTCCTTGTCTCATTTTCAGTTAAGACTGAAAGATTTGAGCAAGGCAACAAAAACTTTTTCTTTTGAAGATTAAAAACTACATGATATGGCCAGGTACAGTGGCTCACACCTGTAAACCCAGCACTTTGGGAGGCCGAGGCAGGCGGATCACCTGGGGTCGAAAGTTCAAGACCAGCCTGGTCAACATGGTGAAACCCCATCTCTACTAAAAATACAAAAATTAGCCAGGAGCAGTGGCAGACACCTGTAATCCCAGCTACTTGGGAGGCTGAGGCAGGAGAATCACTTGAACCCAGGAGGCAGAGGTTGCAGTGAGCCAAGATCACACCACTGTACTCCAGCCTGGGCAACAGAGTGAGACCCTGTCTCAAAAAAAATAAATAAATAAAATTATATATATGAGAGTGTGTGTGTGTGTGTGTGTGTATCCCAACAGCCAGTACCTGCTTCCTTCAAACCACCAGAAATGTGGTGTGTGTGTGTGTGTATACAGAAATGTGTGTATACACACACACACACACACATATATATATAACTACATGATAACTACACGATAAAGCACATCAACTCATGTATGTAAGGGTGGCAATGAAAATAGTAGTTTTGGTTGAGAAAGAATAGTTATTGATGAGCTACAGGGAAAGGTGCAATTTGGTCTTATTGCTCACCTTGTCGTGAAGACAGCCAAGTTGTGAGGTTAAATTGAAGTTGGTAAATACACAATTATTCAGCTTGTGTCTTGGTAATAAATGTGTCTCTAGGCAGTGAACCTGCCAGTCCTCAGAGTACCACTTTGCTGATTAAGGAGATAAAAAGAAGATGTTGTGGAAAGGGTCATTTCAAGAGTAATGAATCCTTATTCTGTCACTGTACTTTGCCGACAGGGAGGAGAATTTTATCGGAGATGAGGCATCCTGGAATATCCATGTGGCAACATGGAGTAGGGCAAATCAGAGATGACTATTTCTAGGCCATGGAAAAACCAGCAGGATCCATGATGGCTGAGAAATGACAATATTGGTGAATTAAGTACATCTCAGGGAGAAGCCTTATTAAATTAGCCTAATACCTTATTGCATGATCAATAACAATGTATTTATTTTGTACTATGGCCTTGAGTGACTTTTCATTAGGAATTTAAATGACCTTAGAAAGCCACTGAGTATAAATTTAGAATACTTTTAGGAGATATTAGCCTGGTCTCAGAGCAAAAGATGAGTGAAAATGCAGCTCATTATTTAAGTCAGAAAGAGAATGTCAAAAAACATTTTGCCATGGCATTGAGGAAGGTAGTTCAAGTGATGTACCCAATCATATAAGATTGCTTTGTTTGTTGGTTTTCTGAGTACAGAATAAAATAGATCAAGAAAGTGTTTGTAGTTCCAATAGATATTAACCCAGATAACTGTTGAGATTGAGAAGGTTGTAAGACTGGCAATGACAGATGTTGCTTTAAAGTAAATGCATCTGTGAATTGCAGGATTCTGTTAATGCTCCCCCATGCACTCTCAGGTTTCTTTACCATTGCCATGCTCACAGACATTAGGTGGATTTTCACTCCCAAAAGCCGGTACCTGCTGCCCTCAAACCACAGGAATATTTTAGGGGACCCTGAATGTACATTCTGGCAGTACCACTGAACCAATGGCTGATGTGTAAACCAGGGTTTCTCAACCTTGGCACTATTGACTCTTGGGGCCAGATAATCATTTACTGGGGAAGGAGGAGACTATCCAGTGTGTTGTAGGATTTGTAGAATTTTCAGCAGCATCCTTGACCTCTCCCACGGGGGTATCACACTTCCCCTAGTGTGACAACCTAAAATGTTTCCACACATCATCAAATGTTCCCTGGACAGTGAATCCTGCCAGGTTAAGAACCATGGCTGTAGACATATGAATACTGCAGACCCATTGTCCCTAACTGGACCATTCTGAGGTATGTCCAACGTTGGCTTCCCAGGGCTCCTGAAGGATTCCTTCCGTAGAACTTGGCTTGCTACTCTCGCTCAACCTCCTTCCTTTCTGCTCACTTCCCAATCCCCCGAATAGTTCTCCCTGGGACCATTTCCCAGTAGTCATACAAATCCTCATCTCCGTATCTGCTCCTGAGGATGCCAACCTCAATAGTAACACAGACTCTATAACAACTGAGATGCTAGCTAAATGGTCACAGAGTTAGATGACACCATTCTGAATGCCTTGGCTGACCCTTTTACTGTTCTCCACCTTCTACCTTTACTTGAAGTAAAGGGGAAAAAAGTGTCAGTTCCTACTTGGTGTACTTAATAAAAGGGAGATGGTGGTAAATACTTGTAATTCTGAAATTCTGATACATTTTCTCTGGGCATTGACATCCTGATGTGCTCGCTTTCTCTCTATGTCTCTCTCTCTCTCTCTCTCTCTCTCTCTCTCTCTCCAATTAACAAGCATGTGAGCAAGCTCCCTTTTGTTTTCATCACTTCATTACTTCAGAGGAACAAGGGGAGTTTTCTCTGGCCTCTGTGGTCTCCCACCTACCATCTTGAACTTTACTCTCCAGTCATTCACCAGCCTGATCTTCACCCCATCTTCTTTGGAGTGCTATAGGCACTCTCTGGTCCTTTCCTCTTAGCTTACCTACTTTTACTCTCAACGCCTTATCTAATATTCATTAACTCTCTGTGTAACATGTCTTAAAACTTTTACTTGTTATCATTTCTATTACTTTTTCCAACCAGAATAAGAGAAAGAAAATAGAGGAAGCCTGAGAAAGTTTGGATAATCTTAGGTAGTTGGGGTTATCAAACTTATTCATATTTTAGGAGAAGAAAATGAATCAGAAGCTGAACCAGGCCGATGTCAATCTGTGACTGTCCTAAAGGAGGAAGCAGCAGTGTGAGCACACCTTTCCTCCGGCTGCAGCTTTTCCCTAAATCCCTGTTTACTACTCAAGACTTTAGAGTGATATCTTGAACACCACTAATCTGGTGTCTTTTATTTTACAAGTGGCCTTGGGACATATCTCAAAATGAAGATAAAAATGATCCCTTTCTGATGACCCTGCTAAGCCAACGAATAAAATCAATAAAAATGCAATTAATTTGGATTCATTTGGACTGAAGAATCAAAAGACAAAATAAGGAAGCATATTTGCCAAGATATGTGATGTAGCTTTTGGCCAGAAATCCTGCTTCCGAAAGCATCCACCTCAGATCTAGCACAGTAATAAACTCCCTGTGTCTTATACATCCATAAATCCTTGTACCAACCAAGATTTCAATGGTCTCTTCTCTTCAACCCACACATAAAGCACTCCAGACACTAATTTAGAATATTAATTAATCTCAGAAAATTTTATTGAGACTCAGCAGATATTATTTCACAACCTGTATAACTTTAAAAAAAAAAAAAAAACGGACTATCTACTTCAAAGAGATTCCTCTTACTGTGACTTTTTCCAAAGAAAATGTAATAAATTGCCCCCTTTCAAAAATAATGATGCATTAGGAGGAAGTAACTTAGACTAGAAAAAACATCACAACTACATATGACCAAATATAAATGGGAATTTGTCAAGTATTTTTTGAAGATAGATAAAATATATGAACATTGATTTTTAAGGGCAAGTGTATATTATATTGTAAAACTATCAATGATGCTTTAAAAGGACTACAGTACAACTTAATATTCTACAGTGGAAGTACTAGCAACTAGTTGTTGACTTCAAAGGGGATTGCATGATTCTAAGAAGAGAGCACTGAGGGAGCGGATGGATGCAGTGACAGGTGGAGCTGATGAAACAGAAGGAAAGATATGGAGCCCAAGAAAGAAGAAATCAAGGCCAGGCGCGGTGGCTCAAGCCTGTAATTCCTGCACTTTGGGAGGCCGAGACGGGCGGATCACGAGGTCAGGAGATCGAGACCATCCTGGTTAACACGGTGAAACCCCGTCTCTACTAAAAAAAATACAAAAAACTAGCCGGGCGCGGTGGCGGACGCCTGTAGTCCTGGCTACTCGGGAGGCTGAGCCAGGAGAATGGCGTGAACCCGGGAGGCGGAGCTTGCAGTGAGCTGAGATCTGGCCACTGCACTCCGGCCTGGGCGACAGAGCGAGACTCCGTCTCCAAAAAAAAAAAAAAAAGAAAGAAAGAAAGAAATTAAGAAGGTAGAGGGCAATACAGGCATAGAGATGCTTCATCAGAAGTACATGGGAGAGGAATTAAGCCCACAAGAATATCCTAAGTCCAAGGAAAAGGGCAAGAGAAGAACATATCCCTTCTGCTTTCACAGAGAAAGCAGAAGTCATGTCAAAGGCATGAGAAAGGAGCAAAAGTCAAAAGGTGAGTGTGGAGAAGGACCTAAGTGACAGAAAAAGGGCTCTACTTCAAAGCATGATTTAGCTTTTGAGCCTTCCAGGAAACCTTATAAAAACTGTTCTCTCAATTCCCAAAGGGGTTGGGACTCTCTAAGCATATTGAACCCATTGATCACAGAGATAGACACAGTACCCCCAAGAGAAGCTAGAGAATGAGGAAGATCCTGGGACATAACTCCTGTTATGGATGGAATGTTTGTGTCCCCCTAAAGTTCATATATTAAAACCCCACCCCCTAATATGATGATACTAGGAGTGGGGTCTTTGGGAGGTAGTTAGCATTAAATGAGATCATGAGGAAAGAGCCTTCATGAAGGGGATTAGTGTCCTCATAAGAGTCCTGAGAGAGCTTGCTCCCTCTCTCCACCATGTGAGGACACACTGAAAAGACTGCTGCGTATGAGTCAGGAAGCAGGCCCTCATCAGACACTGAATCTGTCAGAGCCTTGATCTTGGACTTCCCAACCTCCAGAACTATGAAGAAGGCCATGTTTGTAGCTTAAGTCACCAGTTTATGGTATTTTGGTCTAGCAACCTGAGAGACTAAGACAACTACTATTAGAAACATAGTGTTTTATTTTTAGGGTGCAAGTCAAGTTTTGGTGCAAGTCAAGTTTTATTGTTAGGGTGCAAGTAAAGTGTTTTATTGTTAGGGTGCAAGTCAAGTGTTTTATTGTTAGGGTGCAAGTCAAGTGTTTTATTGTTAGGGTGCAAGTCAAGTTGGACCCTAGATATGAGAGACCACGATAACCCCAGAAAGAATCCATTGTAATGCACAAATACTGAACAGACTTCACTGACTTAGTAAATAAGCATTTACTGAGCTCATCTCTGTTACAGTCCCTGAGCTGGATCTGGGCCACAGAGGTGGGGGAACAGGGCCCCAGTCCTACAAACCAAGTTCATAATTCCCAACATTGTAGATAGCAGTGAACATTCCTGGATAGAGCAGCTTGTTTCACTGTAAGTGGCCTAGATGGAGAGATTACTTTATATTTATTATTAAAACTTAAATGGATCAAGCTTAAGATAAATCTCAAAAATATTTAGGTCCTCAGATATGTGGTAACCTAAATGGAGTATAAATTCTTATTTTGTGAATAACAGTTCTCAAGATTTCACGTTTTTATATAAGTTCTAATATTAAATATGTATAATTAGGAAAGTAGTGTGCATCTTTATTCCAAACTATATCTGAATCCAGTTTATTTCTGGTGGTAGAACCAAGCACTGTTCCCTTATGAAAGGTAACTACACCACATGAGTTCCTCAATATGCCAGAAGGAAAACTCAGATAGACCAAACAAAAAATTCAGAAAACTGCAGTGAACAGATTTCACAGTTTAATGTATAGAATGGTTCTGGATCTGAATTATCATGTGAGGAAAATAATCCTTTTAGCCCCTTATGTATCACCATCTTTTTTACAGTGTAGTTATCTCCCCAAAAGTGACTATAAAACCATACTGTGTCACTCCATATTTATTCTTCCTCATTTACTTCGATATCACATTCCTTCAGTTTACAAATAGAAAAATTATTTTCTGAAAGTCTTTGCACTGCCAGCTCCAGCTGAAAACCAGAAAACACACATACACACACACACACTATACGTCCTCTCTTTCATATTATCTGCAGCTAGAGGACTGAAAACATCAGTTTGCATTTTTGCTACAGATGCTTAAAGAAAGCTTTTTCTTCCAGAGGTTTCCTTGCTCTAACTCGCTGATATAACCAAAACTATATTTTGTCAGCAGGATCAAGATGCAGGGAGAAGTGCCATCTTTTCTTCTGTCGTTCATTCAACATGTATTTATTAGGTACAGTATAAAGAGCTGTGCTGGGTACATTAAAATACAGCAGTGAATGCCACACAAGCCTTAATGTTCCAGTGAGAGGAAAAGGCAAGAAAACAGATTATGAATGAAAGGGACAGGAAAGGATCTACTGCCATAGGAACACAAGGGAGCAACGTCTGCTTTGGTATCGGGGCGGTCTTCACGTAGGAAATGATGTCTAAGTTGCTGTTTGAAGGACAAGAAAGAACTATTCAGGCACCTAGTGAAAGTATGTGAAGAGTATGGATGGAGAGAGAATGAAATAGGAAATGAATGAAAGGTATAGGAACCAGGGTCACAACTCAACAGTTCTTATAATACAGATTAACAACTTCTGACCTTGATTGAAGGCAATGAGGGGATATGTTTGATAGATTCAAAAAAAAAATACTCTATTTTACTATGTTTGTGCGATTGCCAATAACAGTGACTTTAAAGCAAATTACGTTTTCCAAAGCTGCACATGGCCAATGTATCAGGGATCCATTCTCTCTTTTTCTTGTTTTTCTTTCTCCTATTCTTCCTGAAGAGGGCATGAAGATGACGCCACAATGATAGATGAATGAGCAAACAAGGAGTTCTTAAGAAATGCTTTCTGGTAGTGTTAATTAGGAATGTAAACTATTTTAATGCTTCTTTCATGATACCAATATAAAATTTCACATCAAAAATTATTACATCTGTGTACACATATAATATGAAGGAAAGATGGACACGTGGGAATATGTGAGAAGAGTGAATAATAATTCAAGAAGCAAAATCCCAGAATGTACTGAGACTTTTCAAGTATGTCATAGATGACAAAGAAGCTGTTTTAGTTTTGGAAGGCATAGATATGATTTTGAGCATCAGTGTAATAATATTGACTGATGACAAACAGAAAGCAGAGTTACTCAATTTTTATTTTGCTTTTATCTTCGATGTCAAGGAGAAGAATTGATTGGGAAAGGTAGAGCAAATATTGGGATGAGCGAATTGAAGGCCATGACAAATGGCGAGAACAACAGATAGCCTTGTTCTAAGTGTGTTCAAGTTTCTGTCAGCCATTATTAGAGGCCTCTGAAAAACTGTGTGGAAAATAGGCACAGTGCTGGATCATGAGGAAAGTATGATATCTCAACTTTCAACAAGGGAAGGGCAGCAGGTGCCCCAAACCATACATCAGGAGTTAGCAACTCTGCCTGTGTGTCTCTGGTCCCACCCCGCTCTATGGAACCATGAGCTCCAAGGCTGAAATGCAAGCATCCAGATTTCTTAAAACTCTTCACAGGTAATTCTGATGCAAAGCCTTAGCTGAAACTCTGCTATAAATTTATAAGCTTGATGTCAACTCCAGCCAAATTTTAGAACATATTGTTCGTTGGAGACATCAGTTTGTGAGCACATAAAGAGGAAACATGATTGTTAAAAGTCAACATGAGTTTATCAATAGCAACCCATTCCAGACAAATTTCATTTTCATTTTAATTGTGAGGGGTTTCTATATGACCATCTTCCAAATCTCTTACACAGAACACTAGTTCCACCAGATATTAATAGCTATTGTAAGAACAAAATATACCATGTTGAATAGCTTAGGGAGCTTCTGACTTTAACAAAATTAAACTGATTTATTTGTTAGGTATTCTTGGATTCTGTAGTAAGATAATATGTATTGGTCTCTTGGATGGATTTAATATGGAGTCTTTCTCAAACACTGTTTTCTTTTTTTTTTTTCTTTTTTTTTTTTTGAGACAGGAGTCTTGCTCTTTACCCAGGCTGGAGTACAGTGGCATGATCTTGGCTCACTGCAATCTCTGCCTCTCAGGTTCAAGCAATTCTCATGCCTCAGCCATCCAAATAGCTGGTATTACAGGCATGTGCCACCATGCCTGGCTAATTTTTGTATTTTTAGTGGAGACGGGGTTTCACCATGTTGGCTGGGCTGGTCTCAAACTCCTGACCTCAAGTTATCTGCCCCCCTCGGCCTCCCAAATTGCTGAGATTACACAGCACCTGGCCTACCCAGCCTCTTTCTTAGGACCAGTGTTTTTTGGAACATCTACTACAAAAAAGATTATTTTGGTTAAACTAATGCATTTGACAAAGTATTTCATGCAATTTTTGCAAGAAATATAAATATTGGCTATTCGTTGTATATATAGTTTATACTTTGTAGAATGACAGTACTGTTTATGTAGGGTTGTATATATCATGCATATCAAGTTTTCAAAGGTTCAGAGTTGGAAAATATAGAGAAAAAGTAGGATGCTGAATGACAGGGTTATGATTTGAAATGACTGCATCTAAACAGAATAATGAGCAAAATATAATTAGATGAAATCCAATAGTGAAAAACTATTGTACAAATCTCAGCACATGAGAAAAAGAATCAGAAGTTGTATTGACTATAAACTCAATATAAGTTAACAAAAAATGTAAACAAAGCATTAGTATACATTAAGAAAAAAATGTGTTCATTAAAAGAAGTTTGTAGTTCTGCTGATTACTACCAAAATCAGACCAGAAGTAATGTGTTTAACATTGCCACCCTTAAAAGTAGACACCATTTACCAAGAATTCACCTAGAGAGGAGCACACCAGAATGATTGGAATCTCAAATGCAGTAAACATGAAGAATTGCAAGAACGAAGATAAAAAAGAAATGAGTGGGTATTGTGAGTTCATGAAAACTATGTTTAAAAAAAAAAGAGAAATTGATCCATTTGCCAGTGGATATTTTTAATAACAATGAGTAGTTAATAAGTAGTATTTGCACTCAGCACAAGAAGAAATGGATAACAGTTAACCTGTCCAAAAATTTAGTAAGTTTCTTCTTCACTAAAACTGTTTAAGCAGGGGCTGATATACCACTTTTCAAAAATGTTAGAAAATGTCGCACTATGTTTTCTCAGTTCTCTCATCTGCAACAAGAAGAATTTGAACTACAAAATTATTTCCTAAGGTTTCTTTCATAGTATAATTTTGGTCCTACCAATGTTAATGAGGAATTTCTTTACCCGTGATCTGAACACCATAGTTTGCTATTTCCTTCATTCACGAGCCCTTATAAAATGCTTACTATACACCAGGTACTGTGATAATCACTGGGCATCAAAAAAGAATAAGACATGCCTCTTGATCATGTAATTTATAATCGAATCATTTTAAAAGAGTGATGAGAACTCAAAAGAAAGAGCGGTTTTTAATCAATCATTTCCTTGAAGACTTGATTATCGTAAATAGGTTAGAACGGCTTTTTAAACAAGGCATTTGCACCACACCTTTTATTAATCAATGTATGTTACTTGCTTTCTAAAACTTGACATAAAGTTGTTTTCTTACATCAATTAAGACTTAATACTTCATAAGCCTTGACACTTTAATTTCTACTATTTTTTGGCCAATATCTTTCATCTCTCTCTCTCCCTAACATTCTCTTCATGTTTACCTATTTGCCTTTGACAAACCTATTAAATTTGCCTTTTTTCCTCTCTCCTTTTCTATCACTGGCTTCATTAGATATTATGTCTGGATTCTTGCAACAGGCTCCTCACCACTTTTTCCCACTCACAGGACAACACTTCCTTCCCACGCCCATGTCCCATCATAAATGGCCATCATGAATATCATGCCAGATTTATCCTTTTAAAGTTCTTCTATTCCCCTTTCAAGTCATTTGTGATGAATCTCTCTTTTCTATCACATCAAATAAGTCTCCCTTCTTGGGTTTCAGGTTTGATTATATTAGGTCACTCTTTATTTCTCACTCTCCCTCAATACCCATCTTCCAAGTCAGCTCTTTGCTGTCTCTTTCATGAATAATATTCACTCCATTTCACAAAATTTTGTTCATATTCTCCTTACCTGGAATAGTTTATTCGCCCTCCTTCCCCAATTCATCCTGACAAGATTCTAGTCACATTTTTAAATATAGCTTAAATACTACCTCCTTCTCTAGATTCTCATGATGTGGAGCTCAAAAATACATAGTTCACTAGCGAAATCTCACTTGATAGTTTCACATATATTAGTTGTATCTTCCCTGAGTTATAAACTCCTTGAGAACAAGAATGTTTTCTGTATCCCCAGGAGAGTCCTATGCCCATAACGAGTATGAATAAATACTTCTTGGCTAATCGTTTTTATTTTGAGAACCACCACCACCAAATGAAAAAAAAAAAATCTATCAAATCTCATGCTTGACTAAAGAATGGACTAGTGGAGTAATTGTACAGGGTAACATCCTATAAGATGCATTAAATTATTACTGGGGTATCAGAGACATTTGTGGTGATATGACAAAGAGGAAATAATGAACTTAGTACAACTCTTCTCGGGAAGAATATTTTATGTCCTTGGAAGAAATGCTGATTAAACCCTCCAAAGGGCATCCTTGTCCTTGGGACACAAGACAGGCCTACACTTCCTTCCGAGGTCTCAAAGTCAAATGACCAGCCAGGCTACAGCAGCTGGAGAAGCCACCAGCAGTCCCGTCTGTTCTTTCCACATTTGCTCAAGGCTCAGCTTCTTCCTCTAAAGAAATGTTAAAAACTATTTTATAACTATCAGTTCCCAGGCAAATGAACGTTTTAGCCTTCTCTGGGCAATCAAATGTCACCATTAATCAACTCCACAAAGAATATGAAATGAGTTTACTTCTTGCCTACCCTCAAACCTATCCCCATGTACAACTTATACAGTGTGCTTGTCCATACAATTCATTGAAAAGAGTCCCCAAATATTTCTAGAAACTATGGTAGAGAGAAGAGAGGAGTTGTTGGCAGAAGATCCAGGATGATGATGTGAACTAAAATCTAGTCTACTTGCACTGCCCTGGGGCATCTTCATTTTCTTATCTGCCAAATGGGGTGTTTGTTAGCTCCAGAATGTGTATGAAAGGTCTTTGCAAACCTAAAGCACTTATTAATCTGTTTACAGGCAAAGCCAACAAGCATGGGCACTCTCTGTGGGTGGCCCTTTAGCTCTTGCTAAAAATTCCTTGTCGAAGGGACTGCTTTTGCTCTCCAGAAACTGAGTTATGATTGGATAATTTCTCTCCAATAAAGAACATTTTATGTATTAATCACATTAGGTTGTTATAACCATTGTCTATTTTCAACTGTAATACCTCTAACTAAGAAATAATGGTGGTAGATTGACCAGTAGATAACCCTTCTTCATTATGAGTAACATCAGAGAGTATATCTTTCACACATTTTTGCTTTATTCAACAATTTTTTGGTATGGGTGACCTTATTCTTTTAATGTTAGGCAAAATTAATTAAAGACACCATTATTTAATGCTGCAACACGTTTTGCTTAAAAAAAAAATGTATCACTCACCAGTTCATGTTTCATGAATACAATTATCCCTTTGCTTTTTTGCAGTTGTCATTGTTCCATATTCTTTCTTTATGAGCCACTATTTTTTAAATATAAATTTTAACCTACTGTATAAATGTGAACAGCCGTTGGGCTTGTCATCCAGAAAGGACCATTCACATCTTCCAGCCAAATTGCAAGTGTCGTGACTGGAAAAGCTATTATTTTTGAGCTCATTATAGTGAAAAGAAAGAAGGTTTTACTCTTTGCAGATGTAAGTTTTGTAGGTAAGCCAGGGTTTCATGGCTGGTTGAAATTGTGCAACAACAAACAATTTCAGTTCTACGACCCTCAGACTATTCCATCGACACATGCTGTTGTAAGCTTTTCTACTTCCGTTTAGAGGTTTTTTAGTAGAAAAGTTAAGATTACAGATTTGGAAGTCAGGCAGAAGTGAATTCAAATCCTGCCTTCACTTAATTACTTACTGCGTGACTTTGGACATGTCTGTTAAAGGTCCTACATTTCGGTTTTCCCACCTGTAAAATGGAAATAATAATTAGTCCACAGACCCTATTTTGATAAAAAGATTACCAGAATGCCTGGCACATAGTAACTACTCAATAAATGTCCAATGCTAGTGTTACTATTTTCAGCTCTTTGTAGGTACCTTCCCTAACTTCCAGTTTTCTTTCTACAAATGATATGTTTCCATACGACTCTGCATGAGCTATGTTTAAAACCTGTGACAAACATTCCTTTTGGCACCATGTCCACCCTTGGACATCTCTTCTGGAAATCTAGTGTTGGACCACAGTCAGCTGGAGCAAAGGCCATGGTATTTGGGGGGTTTTAAAAAAGACAATACTCAAAAGAAATTAGGAAAAGCTCTTCTAGGTATTCAGTCAAAAAGACAGCAGACTCAACCTATGTAGACCTTTCTCCTTATCTCTCAAAGAGTGATTTTATAATCTCTTAACAGTCTTTATTCATTTGTCCATATTGTAAGATGTATCCGTTTTAGACATTTTGTTATTTATCTTGTCCAGTAATGTGAAGTGAAGATGAACACAGGCAAAGATTTAAACAATAAAAATAAGAATGCTTCAGTCTACCTGAATATTTTTCCAGAATGTCTGAACAAATCAAGATATAATATGAGCACCACAGAAAACCTAAAATCACTCTTCAAATGGATGCTAAGGTTGGGTCTGTAGGCTTGCCTCACATGTGTTTCCTACTAATATTGCTCGTTGCAAGGTTTGGGTTGCTAGGCTAATGGAGACAAAGGCTGAAAGTGTGCAATATGGAGAAAAGCATGGTCTATGTAAACCCTATCAGAATTTCCTCCTCAGAGCTGGGTCTGAGATGTGAATTGCCTGCTTCATGGTACCAGTGGCATCAAGAGGCCTATAAACGGTCCTAATATATCAGTCAGCCTTGTCTCAGTCGTCTCTAGATTATTTTCTTACCCTAAGGAGGCCACAGTCAACACAATGGGCCTCAGAAACAGTAACGATTTCCATTGACAACTGGATAGAGGGCTGAGGGAGGAAAATGGAATATGGGTGTTTATCATTCACCCTGTGAACAGAGCCACAGACTGTATTTTTTAAGAACACACACCAAAAGAAGCTCCACTGGCTGGACTTTGACTCATTCCTTGATTTGATTTGTTCCGATACCACACTTCGGCATTCAACTTCTTTCCTGGCTCTCCCTCTTCTTGGACTATTCTACATCTCCTGTTGTGATTCTGCTCCTCAGCATCGTCAGCATCCTCCAACGCCCAACATCTCCTTGTCACTGCCTTTCAAAGATCTCATCTACTCTCACTACTTCAGACTTCACTCTCTCTAAAGCTTCTTTATATGTCCACATCTGCCCAGTGAGCAAGTCCACTTGGATATTTTCCCTAAGCATGTAACTTTGAGTAGTAAAATTAACCATATTAAACATATCCATGCCTTTTCAAACCTGACTCCTCTCACTTCTCTATTTCTGTTCTTCTAAAAATACTTTCCAAAATCTGGGCATCTCTTGCTTCCTGTCCTTTCTTCCTCAATCTCTCAATATTCGTGGAAACACCATGAATTACCAGTTATTATTTTGTAATAATTCTTTAACTTCTCTCTCCCTTATTTTTATCACCATTATTCTTGTCCAGACCTATGTCCCTTCATGGTATGTGAAGCAGTTAGTTGTTTTTCACATACTTTCTGTGGCTCTGTTTTATTTGCCTCCAATCCCTCACAAACTATCCAATCTTTCCAGCTATCGATGTGTAATTTCACTGCTAAAAGTGCCATACAAATAAACCTTTAAAATATTCCATACAGCTGACTCCATTCTTTAAGATCCAGTAGAGACGAGGTGGCCTTGGACTATGGCTTTCAACGTTTTTTTACCAGCAGAATTTCATTTTGCTCTTTCATAGATGGCTTCTGCCCAAAGCACTGTTTATAAAATAGAAAGGTCTAAGTGTATCAAAAAGAAAAATGCATGAAAATTTTAAATTGGAGGAGTCAAGTGACAGCTGTGGTCTTATCAAATTCAGCATCTGAATTTATTTGTTGCACTTTACTGAAAACAAAAATGCTGATTCACACTGATCAGAAGCCACAAAAGGCATACATTTTATATTAGCTCTCTGATATAGTTTGTATATTTGTCCCCTCCAAATCTCATGTTGAAATGTGACCCCCAATGTTGGAGGTAGGGACAAATGGGAGGTGTTTGGGTCATGGGGGCAGATCCCCTATGAATGCATGGTGCCCTCCTTGCAGTAATGAAGGAGTTCTCACTCTATTAGCTGCCACAAGATCTGATTGTTAAAAAGACTGTGGCACCTCACCTGTCTCTCTCTCTTGCTCCTTGTCTCACCATGTGACATGCCTACTCCCCTTTGGCCCTCAGCCATGAGTAAAAGCTTCTTAAGGCCTCATCAGAAGTCAAGCAGATAACTGATGCCATGCTAGTATGGCCTGCAGAACCATGAGTCAAATAAACCTCTTTTCCTTATAGATTACCCAGCCTCAGGTATTCCTTTATAGCAATGCAAAGTAGTCTACTACACTATCTTAGCAAGTTCATATCACTTTCAGAATACAGACAAAATAACAGCAGAAGTTATATCCTAGGCCTGAACAAAATTAGTAAATTGGTGTCACAAGAGAAGAATATAGAAGTGATATTTATTGTGTTATAATGTGGCAAATACCAAATTTGGGTGTGCACTTTACGTTACAGGTTTTTGTAATAATTCAAATAGATTTTAAATTAAAATTCCATTCAGAATGTCTGAAGTGCTTGTTTTACTAAATACCATTTGAAAACCATTCCTTTAGAGAACACTATTTTCTAATCTATTGCTCTTTTTCACCTCTAGCTAAGCAGGACCTTTCCCAACCATCTCCAATGCACCTTTTCAATCTTATCTCCACGGGTCCTCTGTCCACACCCACGTGCCTAAACAAAGGGCCATGCCCTGTTTCTCCTCCCTCCATGCCTCAGAAAACAGATCAATCCCCACTAACTCCAAAACGTCTTCCCTAACCACTCTAGTCCACGATAATCTCTACCTCATCTAAATTCCTGCAGTGTTTACGGTCAATCACAACCCTTGGACAAATAATTCCATGTGCCTATCACTGGGCTACACAAATGTTAGGTAGCCAAGAAAGGCGGAAGGGAGGAAAACAGTAAGGGAAATTTCTCTGTGAATCGTTGAGAGGAAGACAGTAGAGGATGAAGTCACAGTAAATGTGTTGGCATGAGGGATGTTTTAGTGTAAGAATAATTGGGATTAGAAGAGGGATGAACATGTGGCTGAGCTGCTAGGTTAGATTTCCCCATTCTAGCCCCCCATTTGGGACCTAACAGCTCTATACATGTGTCATTTATTATTAAAATTCCGATATACTAAAAAGTGACTGATCTATTAAAAAAAGAATGATTGCTTCATATTGATCCATAAATTGCTTTACTCCACCAAAGAATACTTAAATATTTCACTGTAAACACTACTGATTTATCTTAGTTTTGTATAATAATTTTACATTTAATTTAAATGTAGATGTTAAGCTTTTTCATTGTCACATAGTACTTTTTTGTCTGGACACAGAGCAGTAAGGATACTGCTTAGAAATGCCTCCTTTTTTTTTTTTTTTCTTTGAGATAGAGTCTCACCCTGTCACCCAGGCTGGAGTGCAAAGGCATGATCTCGGTTCACTGCAACCTCCACCTCCCAGGTTCAAGCGATTCCCCTGCCTCAGCCTCCTGAGTAGCTGCAATTACAGGTACGCATGCCACCATGCCCGGCTAATTTTTGTATTTTTAGTAGAGACGGGGTTTCACCGGGTTGTTCAGGCTGCTCTCGAACTCCAGACCTCGTGATTGGCCTGCCTCAGCCTTTCGAAGTGCTGGGATTACAGGCTAGAAATGCCATCTATGTGCTTTTCATATAATAATTCAAACAAATGGACATAGCAATCCTATAAGACAGATACTCTTAGGCCCATTGTACAGACTTAACTGAGGCTTAAGGACATCTAGTCACTCATCCTAGATCATATAATAAATTATTGCGAAGTCAGCATTCAAAACCATGGGAATCTTGCAACTTCTGCATTGGAATCAGCTTGAGTATTTGCTAAACTGCAGATTACTGAACTCCACTATGGATTTACAGAAGAACCTCTGGAGAGTAAGCATAGGAGTCTGTTTCTTAGCACTCCAGATCCTGTGGAGACACTTTAATGTTTAATAACCCCTCATTTAACTGACAATGGTTATAAAACACTGCCATGTTTGGAGGATGGTGGAAGTGGATATAACCATTACTGGTTCCTTAACTTGAGGAAGTCAAGGAATTTTGAGGCAAGATGTTTAGGCAACTATGACACACAGGCTGAGTAGTAAAGTATGCTAAGTTGTTTGAGTTTTGTAATTAGAAGATTAGGTACAACCATCCAACTCTAAGTTTCCAATAGAATGTTGCTGCTTTCTCATCTGTAAAATAAAGAAATTGCCTTGGATAATCTCTAAGTTTCCTCCCACACATTCCTTGATTTCATGATTCCTAGTTTCTTATCCTGATTTCCAACTTTCGCTTTGCTAAATATCCAGGAGAATGGAGGGAAAAGGACTGCGCATTGATGATCTTTTCTTATGTTATTCAACTTACTTAACAGCCTCCTTAAATGCTTCCTAGGAACAAAACAGCCTCTCTTGCCTCCTTCAGTATTTACCAAATAGAGAAGAAAAGTAAAATGAGAAAAAAAGAAGATTAAAGAAGAAAAAAATGCCTAGCAAACAGAGATTTTACCATCTGCTATATTTCACTTTGGTGCATTTATATTTCTGCTGCTAAGCTCAGAAGTCTTTGGGGAATGTGTATATTTTGGACAAATTTTATAATAAAGACTGTAAATAAATCCTAAATGCTGCTAGACGTGGAAGTAGATCATTAAACTTTTATAGAATCGACATAAGCTTGGGATCTGACAAATCTCATTTTAAATGCTGAATAAAGCAGCTTCCCAGCAAAGCACAAAGCTGATAGTATACATTTAATCTCTATTAAAGTCTTACAAACAATACATTTTTAAATAATATTTAAATTCATTGCCACCTTTTTTTGCAAACAAATTATTACCAGAATTTGAGGTATAGGATTTCAAATTTTGACATGATGCATAAATACAAAGAATATACAAATAACTAACAGGATTCTCTGAATACAGCCAACGTAATAACAAAACTGAATTCCCAAGAGACACCTAGTGTTTTATTTGTGCAAACACCAGCAATCTAACTGGATGGCCAGACTGACACCTACCACACCCCTTCTCTTTCTCCCTTGGGCAAGGAATGTTCATTCTTTTCCTAAGAGATCATCTCTTCCAATAAGTGTGCTCTTCTTTCTTTGTGTCCTGCCCTCAGTGACACCTCATCCTGTGAAAAATGACTTACAGGTTTTTCATCTTTTGAAACCATTATCACTGACCAGCAGCCCCTGTAGAGAGAAGATGGATTGGATTATGAATCCCAACCCTGCTGCAAAACCTATTACTAAAGGAGCCCACCTCACACTCCGCTTCCTTTTCCCACCCCGACTGCTAAGTTCTCAGGTTGGTAAGACAAAAGCTTTGGGACTTGGGTAGCAGACCACAGTCTACTTTGTGTGCAAGACTAAGCCACACTTCCAAGTTCTGCCCCAACCATTCTGCTTGGGAAATTGCCAGAGATGCTTCTTGCTGTACCCAGGCCTCTTTACTATGGAGCTGCATGTACCAAAATCAAGCATCTGTTGGGTTGATTTGGGTGGTCTTGTCCAGAAACACAAGGGTCTGGAGGCAGAAGTGAAGCAGTTAAAGCAGCCGAGGCATGTTTACTAAGCCATTTGAAGTTGATAGCCCACACGGCCTGGCTTTTTTCTCTATCTTCGTAAACCACAGTGAATTGATGGAATGACCCGGACTTGATCTTCAGGGCAATATGTCTGATGGCACCGCTGGATTGATAAATTGATTCAAAACTATTACCATGGTGAAAAAGCAATAAGGTCATAAAAATTGCATCAGCTGGCTAAGTAAATCCTGGCATTTCATGACAAGTAATGCAGAAGAATCGCAAGAGGATCTGGGCATGAGGCTGAATGAGTGAGGGAGAAATGACTTTGAAGAGCTCATCATCTCCGATCTATTCTTCCTGCCAGCGATTCATGCCTTCGCATAGTGCCACTTCATTATGGGGAAATAACTGTACACTTCTAGCATATTCCTGGCCTCCCTGGCGGCCCCTGGAGGACCCTTAGCTGGTTAATACCTCATCACGGGCTTCATTGAACACTTTAATCTGCACTTGTGTGATCAATAGAATCCTGGTGTAAATTAAAAGGACAATTTCATGTAATCAAGCCTGTTAATGCTCATTTTGAAAACCATTATTTGTGGAAGGCATTTAGAAGAAAATTACAAAGTGACAGGCTGATGCACTCTGAGATGATTTGAAAGCAGGCCTTTTTTGTGTGACTGTATACCTGCTTTGGGAGCAGGATAGGAGTGAGCATTAGTGAATGCATGGGGGGAAGGGAGGGGAAATGGAGCCAGGAAAGAAGAGAAGAGCAGCCCAGCAGGAATATGTGTATGCCCTGCCTGCTTGCTTGCCTTCATGCAGGGAAGAAGAAAATGAAATTTTCCAGTGTTCTATTTCTGTGGCAAATTCAATTACTGTGGGGACTTGTTCAAAGCGGTGTAACTTCCAAGCGGCAGAAATTGAAAACCTTGCAGCTAATGAAATGGCAAATGACTAGGAAGTTCAGACAGGGGCCGTCAGTCAGATCAAACACCTGAAGAAAAATAGCAGCTATCCCCAATGCCTTCCTCAAGCTGCTCTCTCCTCTTTAGGAGAGAAGAGACCTCCTTCCCCTAACATTTTATCAAGCTGGAATAATATGTTAACAGTCACAAGCTTCCAAAGGGCCCGGTACCCACAGCACAGTGATGGTGCATGAAGCATGAAATGCAAAATAGAACCAACATGTTGTTTCTCTCCAGTTCTGGGACACATGCTGCATATGACTGTGTAATATTTAATTAGACAATTTGCCCACAAACATATTTTTTAAGTCTTTGGTAGCTTTTAAAGACTTTCAAAGTCTTTTAATAGCTATATGCACTCACAGACATAATACATGGCAGTATATGGCTTGGAAAGATTTTTAAGAATGCTAAAAATTGAGCCTCCACTCCTAAAGATTCTTTCCTATTGGTCTCACGTGGAATCTAGACTTTATATCGATGAGAAACTCACCAGGTGATTCTAATTCCCAAGTACTTGATGAGAAGTACGGGAATGTCCCATGAGCATAAATGCACTAAGTTTTGCCATGGGTACCAGTAACCATACATTCAATAGTTTTTTTTTTTACATTATTGAACCTTGTATACCAGTGATATGACCCAGGTAGCATTACATCCCAGCAATACCAGAGATATGAAATTACAAGACCCAAGAAAAAGTGGCTTGTAGGCATGACAAACTGAAATCTAATTGAAAGCACTTACCCAGAGCCGGCCATTGCTGGGGCATCACTCATCCAGGCTCAAGAGTATGAAAATTCAGCGTCTGTTCTATTCCTTCCTCCATGCTCATCATAACACTCCAAAAAGGAAAATCATTTCCATTTGTCATGTGACAAGCATTTCCAGTCAACTCTTATTAAGCTGATATTGGTTTATTCAAAATAAGATGCACTTCAGATGACCATTCTCTGGGCAACTAAATTTCCTATAGCTCTTTATTAAAATTGTCAGATAATCTGAGCATAGTTTATTCAAAATATGCTTGCTTTCATTTGATTTTATCAATACTTGCATGTCAAATAAGCATTTTAATGCACTGAGCTATAAATAATGTTTTCCCTTCTCTCTCCAAAAATGACAAAACGCCACCCTCCCTTCCCTTTCTTGTTCTGACACACTGGGGCTGACTTGCTTCTTTCTGATTCCTTTTCAGGATGCTCCTCCACCGCTATCCTCACCCAGTCACTTTAAATCATGCTTAATTTGATCTCTTAGAGCTGGGTCAGGCTTAACATTTTCTTCCAAGAGCTAACTACATCCATGTGAATTTGATTTCTCTATGATTTACATTCAACCATTATTTGGGGTCTTAATATTATTTCAAATATATCCAGAATTTTTAATGACTTCTAAAAACATGAATCATTGAATGTAAGGTTTTTCTTCTTTGAACTTTTTATAAGTTAGATTCTGAAACTCTGACTTTATGAAATGTTCAATAAAACCTCAATATTCAGAGGAAAAGTATCTTCAAGTGCTTTGTTTATCCCCTAAACCTCAGGTGACATTCACTATGGCAGAGTGACTGGGTCTACTCCAATCTCGTATTCCTCTTAGGTCTAATGACTTGCGTAGGTAAGATGGCAGTAACTAAGCAGGAAAGTTGAATTTCTCTCCTGAGGTCCACCTCACTTTCATCCTATCAGAATTTGCAAAAAGTTTTCAAAGTGGATAATAAAGAGGATGAAGAAAGCTAAATCCATCAATGAAACAGGTAAGGCGGCTGGCTACTACATAAACCCCTTATTAAAGTGTCTGTCTAGGCTCAAGAAGCTCAACTAAGGTTTAAGATGTTTGGCATTCAGGGGAAAGAAAGTTGGGTCTTTTAGAAACCAGTAGTCATAAATAAAGTTAAAACTTCACTGCTACAGCCAGGTGCAGTGGCTCATGTCTATAATCCCAGCACTTTGGGATGCCGAGGCGGGCGGATCACAGGGTCAGGAGATTGAGAACATCTTGGCCAACATGGTGAAACCCCGTCTCTACTAAAAATATAAAAATTAGCCGGGCATGGTGGCAGGTGCCTTTATTCCCAGCTACTTGGGAGGATGAGGCAGAAGAACCGCTTGAACCCAGGAGGCGGAGGTTGCAGTGAGCCGAGATCGCGCCACTGCATTCCAGCCTGGTGACAGAGCAAGACTCTGTCTCAAAAACAAACAAACAAAACTTCACTGCTAGAAAGTGACAGGCTGACTAACACTTCTTTCAAAAACTAAGTTATTGATTTAAAACTAGTTTTAAAATTTGGTTTTTTGGCAGATTTAGCACACACAGAAAACACTTAAGCCAAATAAGCATTAACTGAGAAAGAGGAATTGAGATGACTGAGGATCTAAAATCATGTTTCTCAACAGGTTTTTCAGAGCTGAAAAGAGAAGCCCTGAGGACCCAAGCACATGCATAGCTCACAAGTTTTCTCTTTTAAAGTTAGCCACAAGGAAAAGGATGTGCTGGGAATTTTTGGTGCTGAAAACAGTTGGATGGATCTTAAGTATGTAAAACAAAAAGAAATTGTAGGAGTCCGGAACTCTTCCTCCGGATGGAAAGAGAGAGAAAAACTATAATGTTGTTTCAAAGAAAATTAGTTGTGCAAGAGAGAAATATTAAATGTTTCATTCCAAAAGCCTACATTAAAGAGTAGTGTCTCTAACACCGCCACCAGACAGTCTCATATACTGTTTCCTCTTCCTGTAACAATCTTTGGCCACTACTCCCACTGCCACTCATCTACAGCCTTCTCCTTCACGGCTCTTCTCAAACATAAAATTTCCTCCAGGAAACTGTCCTTTACAATTCCCTTCACGGGTTCAGGAAGCTCACACGGCACCCTGTGCTTGCCTAGCATTACACTCATTCCACTGACTCCAATCCCGGTTGATTTGCCTCCTCATAGATGATAAATAGTGAGCGCATGGACTGGCTCTGATTTACACCCTGTGGAGCCCAACAAAGTGCCTGACACAAGGCAGGGGCTCTACAAATTTTTGTTGAATGAATGAAGTCTTCCAGAAGTCAGAATATGTACACAGGTCCAAGGTCTATACACCTGCTTCCTAAGAGTTCTATGAGGGCACATTAAAGATTTAATGACAGGCCAGGCGCGGTGGCTCAAGCCTGTAATCCCAGCACTTTGGGAGGCCGAGACGGGCGGATCACGAGGTCAGGAGATCGAGACCATCCTGGCTAACACAGTGAAATCCCGTCTCTACTAAAAAATACAAAAACTAGCCGGGCGAGGTGGAGGGCGCCTGTAGTCCCAGCTGGCTGAGGCAGGAGAATGGCGTGAATCCGGGAGGCGGAACTTGCAGTGAGCTGAGATCCGGCCACTGCACTCCAGCCTGGGCAACAGAGCGAGACTCCGTCTCAAAAAAAAAAAAAAAAAAAAGATTTAATGACAGCCATTGGCAGTGGTGTGCACCTGTAGTCTCAGCTATTCAGAAGGTCGAAGCAGGAGGATTGCTTGAAGCCAGGAGTTTGAGACTGTAATGCACTAAGACTATATGTCTGTGACTAGTCACTGCCCTCTAGCCTGGGCAAAATAATGAGACGACCCCATCTCTAATTTTTTTTTAAAAAGAGGATTTATTGACAGAAGACATCACTCCACTTAGATGTTTATATTCAATTTACTCTTTCTCAATTTAATAATATATATTACTTGTATATGATAGGTCAAAAAAGGCTATTGTGTAATTAAAGCATCTGTTTTTCACTTTAAAAACATCTATGAGCCAGGCACAGTGGTTCACACCTGTAATTCCAGCACTTTGGGAGGCCGAGGCAAGTGGATCCCTTGAGCCCAGGTGTTTGAGACCAGCCTGGGCAACATAAAGAAACTCATCTCCATCAAACAAACAAACAAACAAAAAAAAACTTAGCCAGACATGCTGGCATGTGCCTATAGTCCCAGCCGCTCAGGAGGCTGAGGTGGGAGGATTGCTTGACTCCAGACAGTCGAGGCTGCAGTGAGCCATGATCACCCCTGCACTCCAGCCCTGCACAACAGAGTGAGACCCCATCTCAAAAAAAAAAAAAAAAACTAGAAGAAATTGAAATATGTGCCAATGTTTACTCAATTTTTACACTGGAGAGCCTAAAAATTAGACCTCTCCTCTCAAGCACAAGGTCTCACCATTCATGGTAACAGTTACCTAAATTACCCAGGAGAAAATAATATACTCCAGAGAATAAGCCTGGATGGGTCAACCCAAAGCCACAAACCGATTTAAGCCATATTTTTCCCCCATCTTCTTGTAAGAGTCTTATTTAGGCGTCGGATGCTTTAATATAGAAAATAATCAAGGTCCCATTTAGGTTTTTAAAATGTTTTGCTGCAGTGAGATTAAAATAATGCCTCCCACATATTGTTATGTCTTAATGCCAGGAGAGTTATTCCATACATTCCTGTTTACTCACAGAAAACTCATCAACATACAGACTTTAAATACTTTGACAGCATAAAACTTAGAGAAAAGGGCTTTAGGAAATGATTTCTTTTTAATTTTAAAATTAAAAAGTAATACACTATGAAAAGCCCCAACTTACAAGCAATTTTTTTCCAAAGATACATTTTTATGTCAATAGAAATTCAGAATATATTTACCATAGGATATAGGAGTTAGGCCAAACTTATTAACTAAGATGCTATAGAAATTTTCCTGCCATACAGAAACAACAGGTGCTAGAGAGGATGTGGAGAAATAGGAACACTTTTACACTGTTGGTGGGACTGTAAACTAGTTCAACCATTGTGGAAGACAGTATGGCGATTCCTCAGTGATCTAGAACTAGAAATACCATTTGACCCAGCCATCCCATTACTGGGTATATACCCAAAGGATTACAAATCATGCTGTTGTAAAGACACATGCACACGTATGTTTATTGCGGCACTATTCACAATAGCGAAGACTTGGAACCAACCCAAATGTCCATCAATGATAGACTGGATTAAGAAAATGTGGCACTTGGCCAGGCGTGGTGGCTCAAGCCTGTAACCCCAGCACTTTGGGAGGCCGAGACAAGTGGATCACGAGGTCAGGAGATCGAGACCATCCTGGCTAACACGGTGAAACCCCGTCTCTACTAAAAAAAATACAAAAAACTAGCCAGACGAGGTGGCGGGTGCCTGTAGTCCCACCTACTTGGGAGGCTGAGGCAGGAGAATGGTGTAAACCCGGGAGGCGGAGCTTGCAGTGAGCTGAGATCAGCCACTGCACTCCAGCCTGGGCAACAAAGCAAGACTCTGTCTCAAAAAACAAAACACACAAAAAAAAAAGAAAGAAAGAAAATGTGGCACATATACACCATGGAATACTATGCAGCCATAAAAAAGGATGAGTTCATGTCCTTTGTAGGGACATGGATGAAGCTGGAAACCATCATTCTCAGCAAACTATCACAAGGACAAAAAACCAAACACCACATGTTCTCACTCATAGGTGGGAATTGAACAATGAGAACACTTGGACACAGAAAGCGGAACATCACACACCAGTGCCTGTCGTGGGAGTGGGGGAGGGATAGCATTAGGAGAGATACCTAATGTAAATGACAAGTTAATGGGTGCAGCACACCAACATGGCACATGTATACACATGTAACAAACCTGCACGTTGTGCACATGTACCCTAGAACCTAGTATAATAAAAAAAAAAATGAAAAGGAAAGAAATTTTCCTGCCGTACAAAACAATGTTTCTATTAGAATATGTATTCAGAACTTCATGACACTCTTGATTGGTTGATTCAACAGTTACTCACAACCCCTTTGTGTCTTTCCACCGTCTACCACAGAGGGTGAAAAAACTAAATACTTGCTTTCCCTGCCTTCCTTTCAGCTAGAATATAGAATTTGTTAGGCTCTCCAGCATAAAACTTGAGTGAACGTTACATGCCACCATGTGACATGGTTCCGATCAATAATAGGTAAGCACAAGTCTAGTGGATCTTCTGAGAACTTTTCTTCCTTATAACAGGAAGATGCACAGGATGAAAACTTCCTCACTGCCACTTCTCCCTTCTTGTTTTGGATTCAGACACGATACCTGAAGCTATGATAACCTTCTTGTGACCAGGAGACAACAAGCAGAAGGCCAAAAATACCCACCAAGAATGGCAGAGCAGAAGGACAGAAGGAGCTAGGCTTCATTATAACATTGGAGAGTAGCCAAACTAACAACTGCAGCAACCAAATACCTCTATCTTCTTTTTAAGTGTGTTATTAAATGACTGCATCACAATAATCAGTCTCAGGTTTTCTGTTTTCTGTTACACGCAGCCAAAAGCATTCCTAAGTGAGACAAATGCCAACAGGAAACTCTAGAAATACATGCCTCCTACTGTAGTTGAATGTGGGTTGCTCATTTCCTTCTGTCTACTGGACAGTGGCGGTCAGGATTTCTGTTTTCAGAGCCTCCTCTCCATTTGGACCTTGAAATACAGTGGAGTAACACGGGGAGAGGCAGGCCAAAAGCAGGAAATGTTCACATGGGTCCCAAAGGAACTGAAATAAAAAATTTCAAGTACTGGAGATTTCTGCCAGTATAAAATACGTGGGGACCCACACCACGCCAGAGATTCACACATGAGACCCGGAGTCAGTTTTAAGACTACTTCATTTTTTTTCTCACCTTGCAAAAAGTGATTCTCTCACTCTCTATCCTAATTGTGTTTCTCACCTTTCTTAACCTAATACAAAACTAAATCCAGCCTGTTTCCTTGCCTTCTGGCCCTGAAGCAAGTGCACAGGTATTTTGAAGTTTACTGAGAAATAGATACTGCAGATACTGCAAGGAAGCAGATGGGGGGAAATGTTTCTCATTTAGTATAAAATAGTACAACCTCTCTGGAAAGCAATTAAGCAATATGTATCAAATTTCTTACACATATAAATATTATATGGTTAGAAATCTTACCAAGGTTCTCACTCAGAATGCTGTGCACCCTTGTAAAATGTTCAATAAACTTTGTAAAAATGTTAGTAATGTAAAACATGCAATAACATCAAAAATGTTCTTTGCAGCAATCATATTAATAAAAAGTTGGAAACAAAGTTCTAATAATATGTGTCCAATAGCAATCGTATTCAAGGCAGCACAGGATGTTCACTCTCTTACTATGAAGTCAACTCTAAGATGGCTCCCAACGATGCCTGGCATTCATATCCTTGGGTAATTGCCTCCCTTTGAGTGTGGGATGAATTTAGTAAATAGATTGTGACAGAGGTGATGGGCTGTCACTTCCCAGATTAGGTTACAAAAAGGCTTTGGCTTCTGTCTTGGGTGCTCTTTCTCACTGTCTCTCACTGGTTCATTTACTCGGAGAGAAACTGGCTGCCATGCTGTGCGCTGCCCTATGGAGAGGCTCAAATGGCAAGGAAGTGAAGTCTCCAACCAATGACCAGTGAGGGCCGGAAGCCTGCCAACAGCCATGAGGATGAGCTCATATGGATCTTGCTGAAGCAGAGCCTTGATATGACTGCAGCACCGGTGGATACCCTAAGATTCTAGGACCAAGATCCTGAGCCAGAGGCACCCAGCTAAGCCCATCCAGATTCCTGACCCACAGAAACGATGAGATAACAAATGCTTGTCCTTGTAAGTCACTACATTTTATAATGATTAGTTACACAGCAATAGATAACAATTAAACTTGTCATGTATAATAGGGGGACATTCGAAGCAACTTAAGTGTCCAGCAGTGGACAAATACTTACGTCACAATGCATCAATTCAATGAATATAAGGCAGCCATTAAAAAAACATGTTTTGAAGATTTTTTGATGACAAAGAAATGATAATCACACAAATGAGGAAAAAGTTGAAGTACCTGAAATCAATATCACCTTAATACCAGGAAGTGTTTTCTTCTTTCCTTTTTAAATATTTTTGAAAACTTCTAAAACTAGATGTGTTATAATAAGAGAAAGTATCTTCCTTCATTTTTGTTACTTACTCTTTTCCAAAAAAAGATGAAGATCTTTATAGAGAGAAATGGTGAATTTCTATAAGCATCGGAAAAAAATAGGAGCTGGGACTGATGTTGTGGGTGAGGAACACGTGAGTCCTTTGGGGAAATAAGATGGAATTATGACTGAGGACCCTACTACCATGTCCACCTCTCAATCTGTGGGAATCTGTTGTGAGGAAGGAAATGGAAGAAGAAATCACTACCTAATTTCTTCTTCTCCTTCTCTGTTTCTTAATCTCACTACCCCCAGGCTGTACCCTGCATATTGGAGTTGGATCGCAGAAGGATAGAGAGCAAGGGTCTAAATGCAAATGGGATCAGCCACAAATTCTCAGATAAAGTAGGGAGAGAGGAAAGGCTAGGGATATCAAAGAACTCCCCAAGTGATTCTAATGCGCAGCCAAGGTTAAGAACCAGTACCTTAGCCACCCATCGCTTGTTCTTATGTGGCTATAATGAAAGGCTGAGACAAGAATGTAGGTCTTTTGGGATAATCCACCCATATATACTGCTGATCCTGCAAGTAAACAGATGGGGAAAAGAAAATGCTTCCTTCTTATTGTAAAATGGTATGACCTTTCTAGAAACCAATTAGGCCACATGGATCAAAATCCTTAAAAATACTAATATCATGCTGTTAAAAATCTAGCTAGGCTTTGGTCTAATGGTGCTCTCACCTCAGTGAACTGAGTGATATGGCATATCCTCTAAATTTGAAAAAAAAAAAGGCTGAATTTGTAAAAATCCCTAGCTTCATCCCAAAACAGAATGCCACCTGATGTCACTTTTTAGCATTGTGCTTTTCTTCTGTCTCATTCAAAATCCTGATATATGTTGAGAGAGTTAGGCCCTTTTTTTGTTTCTCTCATTATTTTCCTTTGGTTTGTTTTGCTGTGTTCCCTTAGCAGTATTTTAACCTTGACTAGACGGCTGCTAAGGGGCTGCCTGGAGTGACACCCAGTGGTGATAATGAGTCCTGACGGCAGCTCCTGGCTTCCCAAGGGCAGCTAACTCAAAGAGCCTTTCCCATGAATGTCTCCCTCAAAATTCTCTTTCAGAACTTTTTTCCACATTTCCTATAAGTGATGTTTTTATTCCCCAAGGGTAACCATTTATAGGAATCTAAGCCATTTTTTCTGTTAAAGGATGTTTATTAAGTAGCTGTTGATCAATCATCTACTCTATAGAAGCTTCTAGAAAAAAACTATTGTTAGCAAATGGTCAAGAGTGTTCTTAAAAATAATAGCAGAGTGGGAAGCTTCTTTGACATGAAACAGCCATATCAAATGTCTTCTATGCTGATACCCTGTCAACGCAAACCAGTCATTGCAGAAGCTCCTTTACTTAGAAACTTTTACAGAGAGGAGCATAACTACACGCCAAGGTGAACAATGTGCCAGCTGTTCCCACCACCAACAGGCAGTGGCGACAGTCACTTGGTACTTCTGAACATCTTTAGGAACCTAACCTATTAATAAACAAAGGAATTAACAGGATCCTAGAGAAAGAGCTAAAGCAAATCATGACAAAAAGCAAGTAGTCAAAGTTTCTATCTCAAAGTCCCTGGTAGTATTTTGCAAAGGTCTTTCCTTCATTTCCAAATGTCCTTCCAGTGATCTTCACTGGCCCCCTCCTTAGATGTGAATCCACATGCAGCTTTCCAAATACTATATCCATAGTGCCTCATCACTTTCTGTTGTTTCTGGCCAGTGAGATAAATAAGTAATTTCAAATTGACCGAAAGAAGTTAAGTCATTGAATACTGTCAGAAATGAGGAGGTAGAGTTGTCATAAATGAGAAAGTCCATGATCTTGAGGGGTAAATAATTGTAGCTTTCTGTAAGGCAAAATCATTTTCAAAAACAGAAATGATATTATTTGAAACTCCTGTATTAAGACTATTCCAACACGGAGTTGTGAGATCAAGTTTTGCCAGTCACTTGGTTATATACTTTAGCCATTTTTATAATGCCACGAGGTCAGATCAAGGCTTAATGTGGTCTTTTCTAATTAGAGTGCTTAATATAAATGGAGTAGGAACCCCCCTCCGCCCCTATGAAAAGAATCAGTAGAGAAATCAGCTTGCTATTGCCAGAACACAACATTAATCAAGACTAAACACCCACCTGAGAACAGAACGCCCCCGAAAGTCAGTACACTCGAAGGGGGAGTGACAGAAGCACTGGAGTCACCGTTGGATTTGACTCCCCATCCACCACCTACTAGGCAGCTGACCTTGAACTAGGTATTTAATCCTACCAAGCCTCAACTCATATCCACAAAATGTGGATAATATTAGTTCCCACCTGATCCCCTCAGGTTGTTCGGAGGACTAAGTGAGGTAACGTATGTAAACTGCCTAGTAATGCACTTCACACGTAGTAACTGCTCACTAATGTTAGTCACTGGAATTAAAAGAAAATCTAAGCTACTTAAATCTTTAAAGAAATGGATATGGAGCAAATGTCAACATTTTCCACTTAAGAATAAAATTTTTTTCTAGGTTTGGGGAAATCTCCCTCTACTTTTATAGCAGAATGAGAATGAGGGAAAAAAACTGTATATGATCACAAAACAAAATAAATTAGTTTCTCTCCAACCTAAGGAAAGAGCTACAGTCAGAAATGTGGTAGTTTTGACTTCCCCCTGAAAACATGTTCTATGGAGCAAGCTATAAGAAGAAGTGTATCCGAACAGAGAACAGAGAATGTCCCACTCATCAATGTCTACATCAGGGCCTCTTATCAATGAGAACCGAAAGTCACAAGATTCCATTAGCCCAGCGCTATCAAGGTATTGATGAGGCTGTGGGAAGACTTGTCCTTTATTGTAAGCTGCCTAGACATGCTTTCCTGATGGGGAAAGGGGCCTGTGGTGTCCTCTGCATGCTTAAGTATCGTTAGAAATACAGGGAGGGGGGAAGGATACCATTAAACCAATTTTATCTTAGCCAAGAACTGCATCACATGTCTGAGATCAATATGACTCACAAGACATATAGGTGGTTGATAGAGAGTAAGTTATCTTTAGTAAATTAAGGTAAGAGGTGATGTGATTGGGGGTGGGGAGGAGGCACACTCTCTTTTGAAAGATTAAGCTAGAAACTTCCCCACATAATTTGACACATCTCGGGGGAAAAAAAAAAAATGTTTCCTGCAACCGAATCTAAAACAGGTTCCATTCCCTAGAGTTTCATTTGTTGTGTAGCCCAGCTGAATAGATGAGGGCTGCCACCTCTAAGTCCAATTTTAAAGACATTTTTTAAAAAAGAAACCATCTCCTAATAAATACTTATAAGCTGTACATCACTGGCTTCAAATGCCAACATGTTCGTTATTGCTCTAGCATCATTTTCCAAAGTATAGAATGAGGTTACTTTATTTTACTATAAATCTGATCAAAAGTAGGTAGGAAAATCATATATATTCATATACAGTATTGCACAGTAATATATAGTATATAGTTTTAAGACAAAATTATTGAATATATAATTATATTGTATTATATGTAACATAATTTTAAATCTAAATGTAAACCATATATAATTTAAA
The DNA here is from genome assembly GCF_003255815.1 of Theropithecus gelada. Taxonomy (NCBI): domain Eukaryota; kingdom Metazoa; phylum Chordata; class Mammalia; order Primates; family Cercopithecidae; genus Theropithecus; species Theropithecus gelada. The sequence goes on from NC_037672.1 coordinate 58,145,529, forward strand.
AGACTATTTAAGGGAACTCTGATTTGAATATTTTGGAAAGCAAAAAATGTTTCTGTAACTCAATCATCCTTTCAATTATCTTGTCTTACGAATTTGCATTTGTGTTTTCTTAAAGAACACTTTTGTTGTAATAGCTATAAATGCACATGCCTACATATAGATATGCAAGGTAATTACATTACTGATG